>NW_028247987.1:0-402964 GCF_964263255.1 Lissotriton vulgaris
CTCAGCTCGTCATGAGCCACAGTTCTCATGAGCTCATGACAAGCTGAGCTCATCATGACCATTGGAACGCTCGCACGCTGGGCTAATTCCCCTGCTGTGCGAACGTTCTACACAAACGGGTGTGGTCATAACGAGCTCAGCTCGTCATGAGCACACGACCACCGTGGCTCATGACGAGCTGAGCTCGTCATGAGCACCGGGGCACTTTGCGCGCCCCCCCACCCCCAGCACAGCGGGGGAATGAGCCCTGCATGCAAGGGGTTAAAAAAACTCTAACAAAGAGCTCTCACTCAAACATTACTTACCATTGGTTGGCTTCATTGTCACTCTTATTTTCTTCCTGAGCCTGCCAGCTTCACTTAGTAAAATGCAAAATACAACAAGCATTAGCATAGTCAATAGGTCTTGCCTTTGGGACCTTATAAGTGTTTTGGTATGCAGCACAATATCCTTGGTGCAACAAAATCACCTGTTGCATAGTTAAACACTTATTGTTGTGTATCGATTTAGATTTCATATGAATTTCCTGATTCATGCCCTTATTTAGGTACAATTCACATTGCCCTCATTTAGGCATAGAAATCCAGCCCTTATTTAGGCATAGTCCATGCTACCCCAATACAGGCATGTCTACTTACATCTGTTCATCTACCTCACAATGAGTTCTAGGAAAACCAGACTCTTAAGTCGCTGGGACTTTCCTCTTGCTTGAATATTGATTTCGCCAAGAACTCATTTATTATGCATGAACATCTATTCCTTAGGGGTTCATTCATGGCGTTCATATGCCCGACTTTTACGTCAATTCTAGCATTCCTAAACACCTTCAAGGTATAAATATACCTTCACTTGCTATGGCAAGGCACAGTGTGGTTTGACTACCTACTTGCACAACACGGCTCGCCACAGCAAGTCCAGAAGGAAGTCAAGTCCCCAACTGACACACTGACTAGACGCTGTCATACTCCTCACCGAGAATCCAGCTCCAGTGTTTCTGTATACCCTTGCGGGGTGTTGGAGATCAAGTCCCGGGAAAGAGATACCAACCTTCCTCATTCTAAGGTATGGAGCTGATTAGAACCTAGAGAAACCTTTGGCAATTCTTGGCAAAATTAAACTAAACTAAACTATAGCTAAAACAGCACCTGCTTCTTCCCTCGTACTATACTTAGGTTAGGTACACTGGGGTAGGATTATTTTAGAAGCACCAGTTGAGTATTTTAGCCTGCGTTATTTATGTTTGTATTTTTATATATATCATAGCTACAGACCATGCTATTACAGTATTATTTTATATTACTGTTAACGCTGTACGCATTATACTTCGCATTCTGTCTTACGATTGTAGCAGTTCATATCTCTTGCATAAGAAAGAAGACTGTTTAATAAACACTCTTTATTGAAACGCCCGTCTCTCTATTTCTGTGCTACCCTGTAGAAACGAAGCATGCACGACTGACTGAGTGAAACGGTTATCTATTGTTTCCGTGACTCTGAAGAACTTGTTTTGACTCTGAGGGAAACAAAGTTGTCATGTTTATGCGATTGTCAGAAACGAATCCCTTCTTGTTAATTCGAGAAAGTTTCTAGTGACCTCTGAGCTAGCTGGCACACACAAGTAATTAAGTTTAATGTACTCGATAGATACATACTGACCTCAGTCCTATGTCAAAACTATAGTGTATATTATTCCAATGCGCAAAGCCTATTAGGGATATAGGAACTACACTACGTTATAAGGTCCCAAAGGCGAGACCTATTGGCTATTCCAATGCTTGTTTAATGTGCATTGGTGCTATACAATTTTAGGCATTATTTTGGTCTAGTATTTATTTTTTCATGGTGGTAAAATAAATACCTTTCTCAACACACACCTGAAACCTAACGGTGAAGTAGTTATTGTCGTGTGAAATCTTATGTGGATTGTGTCTTTTTAGTCAGGAGCACATTTCATTCTGGGACTTGTAGTTCTACTTTCAACTTCGAAGGAATAGGATTAAAAATCGCAGCCTTCAGAGTCTGGTTGGCAGAAATGGCACACTGCAGGCGCTTGCACCACAGTTTTCCCTTCCTTACGGACTAAACATCCACATGCAAATTATTTGAAAAAAATGCTGGGAAAAAATGAGCACACACACAACAGTTTTGACTTTGGGAGATTTCCCTAGCAGTCTCAGTAGCTGCTCCAAAAACTGCAATTGGATCAAAAACGCAACTGGCTGAAAGTATCACACACGTGACGTGGGGCAAGATTACATCTTTGCTCAAGATCCTTTGAACTGTCAGCTGCTCTTGCATTACCGTCTTTCAGTCACTTGGCTTTTAACTCTATGCCTAGTGGGTCCTGAGCGAACAGCCAGGTCAGGGAAAGTTACAACAGTAGAGGGTCAAAAGGTTAATGGTATTAAAATTATTTAATTGAAAAGCTCAGTCACAGGGGAATGTGAGCGAGCAATGCTGTTCTGCTGTTTTTTCCAGTCTCGTTACACTAGTGACGAGCATGAGAGCTGGAATTCAGTTCAGTGCAGGGTGTTATTGGGTTTTCGTAACCTGTTTGCCTTGGTTAATCAGAGCTTCAGCAGGTCTGTGTTTGCGGGCGTGTAAGGTTACCTCTGGCATTATATGGTGTAGGCGCATTCGATGGTTGGCTACATTCGAGTTTATCTGAAGGACAGAATCTCAAAGAATCACATTGTGGACACCAAAGTGATGTTGCTTATTAGTCAGGGACACTGGAATAATGTGGCAAGTGAGGACGGATTTATGCGGCGGGGATCACCAAATTATGTGGCGTAATGGAGCATATTTTGTGGCAGAATTACTTTGTTATTTTCTCATTTGTTTTCACATTCACTGTTCAGGAAAAAGTTTTCCCTCTTTAGTATCAGTTAAACACCTAAATACAGCAACTGAAGGTGAGCAGATATCTTTGGCTATGACCTTCTGCTGCGCGGCAGCATTTGTTCGTAACTTGTGATCTCTTTTAGAAAGGAGCAATTTTTATGCTAAAATCTGCACCTGATGTAGCAGATAATGGATTATGTGGCAGGTTTGGGAAAATCATAATTAAACAGAAAACGTCACAGCCATAGAAGTGCATAATTCCAGAGGCCTTGATGTTGGTTTATTTTGGTTTGTTCATTTTCGGCAACAGAATGCTTTTCAAAACAAGGGAAGGGAGGGCCGTAAAATGGAGACATGGGAGTGAGCGTGAGGGGCCATAAAATGGAGAAAGGGGAGTGAGTGCGAGGGACATACGCGAGGTAAAAGAGGAAGGGAAGAGAAACTATGGGGGAAGGAGGGACAGCAGAAGAGCGCTCAGCTTTCAAACGGGGGCGAGACTTACACAGCGTTACACTTGCGGGATCGAGCAGTGGCACCATCTGTTTGTAAGTTAATTACAAACAGATGTCGCCAAAGCTCACTCTAGCAAGGGAATCGCCAAACGCGCACACGTTGCCATTGAAAGCAATGCAAAGCGTGCACGTTTTTGGGCGAAATAGCGAATCGATTCCAGGAGGTCCCCTCCTATGCAGCGAATGAGTGCTGCGTATGCGAGACCTAAAAAGTTAGCGCCTTGGAAGTTAATTGTTATTACTGAAAGTTCACTTAATCTAATAGTAATCCAGATTGTTCAAACATAGGAATTCTTCTTATAGATCCAATCCAACGGAGAAGCCATGATATGATATTCATAAAAAGATTTTCTTTATTCTTCATAACATCAAACTGCGGCCCATTCAATGCGTTTCGTTCCAACAAGGCACTTCATCAGAGCTGTAAACTGAAAAAACTTACATTTATGTACATATATAACATACATATTCATAAAACGAACCATCAAGTGCACATTCTAGTTACATTATAAAACATACACTGGCTTCTTACACCCACACTTAGTTCAACAAAATTCCACAACAACATTTAGATATTATTATATCAAAAAGAAAAAGTCAAAAACACATATGCCAGACCAAAATGTCACAAGACAATATCCCTGTCTTAGATTTATATCGGTAGCATCACCAAAGAAAATATATAATATTGAGTATTATATATTTAGTGTGATGTAAGGAGAAGATACTCGACGATCTATAATTTCCAGTATAGAATCTAAACTCTCAGAAATGTTCATATTAGATTCCACTTACTTTACAGATTTCTTAGGGCTAGATGCAGGTAAAAAGGTTTTACCGATTCTTAAATACCGAATGTTACCGATTCGGTATTTAAGAATCGGTAAACCCTATGTAGGTAAAAAATCGGTAAAAAATACCGATTCGATAAGATTCGGTATTCACCGATTCGGTAAATACCGAATCGGTATTTGCTATTGAATCCTAAGGGCCTTGAAGCCCATAGGATTCAATAGCAAATACCGATTCGGTATTTACCGAATCGGTAAAAATACCGAATTGCCAAGGGGGACAGGGTGTCACTTTGACACCCTGTTGCACCCCTGTTTCTGGCTTGTGTGCCATGTGGCACACATACATGTCCTAAGGGCATGTCTGTGTGCCAAATGGCACAGGTGTACATGCACAGATGTGCATGTACACAAGAATTCGTTATTTACCATACAATTGTATTGCATGGTAAATACCGAATCCTGAAAGCCCTGTAGCAGTGTTAAAAGTGCTACCTACATTGGAAACATACAGAATTGGTAATTTTACCGATCGGTATATTTACCGAATCGGTAAAATTTACCGAATCGGTAAAATTACCGATTCGGTAATTTTACCGATTCGATAATATTACCGAATCTGTAAAATTACCGATTCTGTATGTTTTCAAGGGCCCTACATCTCCATAGCCCAATACCGGTTGGAAACGGCCGAAAATCAGTATTTTCGGCCGTTTCCGACCGGTATTGGGCTACCTACATCTGGCCCTTAGTGTTTTCTTATTGACAAGTGCAAGCCACACAGAAGAAGAGAGGGTTGAATAGTGGTATCACATGATGTTCCTAAATAAATTTATATAAAAGCATCTTATAACTAGTTCTAAAACACTCTTTTACGCATACTTTATCACCTAACTGCGGTCATGACACATTAGGAAATGACAAGTACAATCCCACAAGTGCCACCCTAATGTATGGTCTATTTAAATAGCATAAATAATTTCTCACTTCTTACTAATATTTAAAACTTCTTATTGTTTATTTCTGGATAAGTGTAAACCAGAAAAAGGCGACAGATGAATATCTGAATCCCTAGTGGGACCTAAAAGTATAAAGCATCATCAAGACATATGTTGTAGTCAGTACTCTATGGCAACACAAAGTCTGCTAAAATCATATCTAATGTGGTGATTTTTAGACCAAGAAACAATTAAAGTGCTCCATCTGGAAAATTAGTGACTCAGATTGTATAAAGCTGATCGATGCAGGGAACGCGCTTGGACTATCCTTAATCTCCAGAGGTCCAACGTATAGGGCTGCACATATGGTAGATGGGCTCTGAGGGGGCGTGGCTAAGCACGCAATGGCGGAGGACGCGTTAGGGTAGAGCTCCGTGCCAAGCTCCCCTTCCCTGAGCCGTTTCTCCGCCAAATTTAACTCTAGCCGCCCGAAACTGCTGGCGGACCCTCCCGGAGCTCTCCTCGGCAATCTGGCCGACTTTTGTTTCGGGGCTCCGATGAGGCTGACCCCGACCTATCCTGCGGACCTCCTGCGGGATCCGCTGACACCTGGCCGGCGGGGCTACTACGGGAGTCCGGGGCTTGGGCCCTGCTCACAGGCCCCAACTGGTAGGCCACGCCACACTGTCCGTGGCCCACTGGCCGGCTGCTGCCGCGCTGTGAGCAACCTCCGGTGGCCCGGCGATCGCCTTGACCCGCAGCAGGACTCCAGCGGAGGGCCCGGACCCAGCGGGAAGTGGGCCCCCAGCCCCCACATCGCGGCCGTCGCGCGACTGCTGCCCTGCGAGCTGGCGGGCTCCTTGGACCTCCGGAGGGCACACCTGGGGCACGTCTGGGGCAGGTGAGGCGTGGAGATCGACCCCGGAGAGGCGCCGGTGACGTGGCGGCCCCGACCAGCGGGGGCCCCTCTCCGAGACACGGTGCAGCCGTCGGAGCCACCCGGTGAGTCCCTCCTGCGCCCGCCAGCATAGAGGAGCCCACGCGGAGCGCCAGCCCGGGCATTGCGGCCCCAAGACCCGCGGTACAGCAGACCGTCCCTCCCCTCGCCTGGACGCCACACCACTGCCGGAGACAGGCTGACCGCCCCCCCCCCTGAGACGGAGGCACGCGACGGTGTGCCCCACGCCGGGCCCGCCTGCGGGGCCCCCCCACGGGGACAACCACTGCCTGAAGGACAGCGAGACACACGAGAGGCTGTGACCCGGGCCGGAACCGGTGGTCAGACCTGTTTGCGACGCCTGGACCCCTCGGACTCACGCACAGTGCCGGCCCCCCCGGCCCCCACTACAACTGAGGCGGAGTGACTGGGCCGCGACCCGCTAGCGCTCCGGGGCAATAGGCGCGGCCGCAGACCGCCAGGGACGAGCACGGGCGAAGGAGGAGACAGGACCCCCCCGCCTGCGCCGAGGCCCCCGCGCAAGGCCGCCCGCTGGAGGACCCCCCCCCCTAGGGGACAACAATGACAGCCTAGCCGAAGGGACCAGCCAGCACTCGCGGGGCCCCAACCCAGGAACGCAGCGCTTCAGGGGACACCGTCACTGGAGCAACGCCAGGGGCCGACCCTGCTGGACAGGCGCCACCCGCACATGTCCGGGGGAGTGCGGACCCGCACCGGGACCGGAGGGGCCCCGCCGAAGGGGAAGACGGACAAGCGGATACACAAAATGGCCGCCGAGCAACTGGCTGCGAGGCTTGACAGCGTGCTGGCAGCGGTGGAACGGATGGAGCAGTCCCTCCAGCAAACTAGAACCTCCCTGGAGTCCAAAATTGACGGGGTCGCAGTGGACCTGACCCTCCTGCGTGATGACCATAGGAAATTGTCCGACCGAACCAAGACCCTGGAAGGCGCAGTGAAGGAGATCGAGCCCAAGGTCACCCAGACTGACAGACACGTACAGGACCTCCTGAACAGAGTGGAGTTCCTGGAGGACAGGGCTGAGGACGCGGAAGGGAGGGCGAGACGCAACAACATTAGACTTGTGGGGGTCCCGGAGAAATGGGAAGGGACCCGCCCGGCCGAACATGTGGAAGAATGGCTACGGACACTTTTGCCCGAAGGCTCGCTGTCACCACACTTCGTCGTGGAGCGCGCGCATCGGGTGCCAACGAGACCCTATACCACCGGCGCCAACCCGAGGCCGCTGCTCTTCAGAATACTGAACTATAGGGACAGAGACACGGTGCTACGAGAGGCACGGCGATTGGGCGAGGTGCGCATAGACAACGCGTCGATCATGTTCTTTCCCGACTACACCATCCAGGTGCAGCGCCAGAGGCACGACTTCATGGCAGTGAAGAGGAGACTACGCACCGCGGGCCTCAAGTACTCCCTGCTATTCCCTGCCAAGCTGAGAGTGGTGGCGGGAGATAGCACTTACTTCTTCAACACACCCGAGGAGGCCGACGAGTGGCTGGACGGAGGCACGGACACGGCACCGAAGCACTCTCGCGGGGGCGAGACGAGGACCAGGCCACGAGCACCGCGACGACGCCGCAGGCACAGGACCCAACAGTCCCAACGCGCGGAGGAGGGGGCGGGACTTTCCCCCACACTGGACCAGATGCTCCGAGAACAACGCGATGCACTGCAGAAGGTCTCCCAAATAAGCAACTCATCCTCCCATGAGACGACCCAGGAGGACGGCCAACAGCCGGTACCCAGCGACGACGACGAGGCCATATACGGGATCCCGAACTCACAGATCTCGATGGAACTGCCCATTGTCACGCCGCAAACCTCAGACCTGATCCACTGACCCCACGGGGGATGTCTGCATTGGCCCTGCCACGACGAGGGAGGGGCTGGCAGTGGTCGCCTGGACGATGGTGCGCAATCGGCGCCCGCCACTGCTGGGGCCACCCCCCCCCCCCCCCCCCCCCTGCCAGCTGATCGAACTGTGGACACCTGGAACAGTGAGTAATGCCCTTATGGCACTAGTGGTAAGCTGGGAGGGCGCTGAAGGGGTGGTCTTTTAGCGCGCATCTGCGCCTGGTCGCACACAGGATGGGCGATTTGGAGCATTGGACCGCAGTGGGCGGCCACTATTGTCCTGTATTGTATGGCTCAGGGAAGCGGCCTGCTTCCCCTACAACTGACTATACATACATCCTGCCGAACTTGTGCTTAGCACACACTGCCCCTTGAACAAAGCAAGACTGTTCCTCTCTCCTGAGAGTATGGACGGTGGCTCGTTCCGCCACTGCCCTTTTGGTATTTTAGTGGGGTTCGCCCGCTGTTGGTTGTTGTTCTTTACTGTTTTTTTTCCCTGTCCTTATGTTTTCCCAAACTTTGCTGAGTGTAATGTGGGGGGTGGGAACGGAAGAGCTGGGAGAGCCACTGCTGGGGCCTTTGGTGATGCCGCTGCTATTGGGAGGGTCAGGGGGGAATGTATATTGCTGCAATGTCTGCCATAAAAATATGCACGTGGAACATTAGAGGTATGCACACACCCGCGCGCAGGTACCAAATCTACTCCTACTTGAAGAGGCAGAACGTGCAGGTCGCGCTATTGCAGGAAACACACCTGAGTGGGGCGGAGGTGACAGCGCTGAGGCGGAGATGGAGGGGACAACTGTATGCCACTGAATACTCCTCGTACGCCCGCGGGGCGCTGCTATGGGTAAAGCCGGGAACCCCCTTCGTAATGTTGGACGTACACATAGATGCGGAGGGGAGGTATGTCCTGGTGAAGGGTCGCATAGACGGGCAACCAGTGGTCCTGGCGTCCATTTACGCTCCAAACACGGATCAGGGCACCTTCCTGGCGCGTATCTCAGGGAAATTAGCGCCCTGGCACGGCGTCCCATGGATCCTGGGGGGCGACTATAACGCGGTACTAGACCCAGTGTTGGACCGTTCGGTCCCGCCGAGGCCAGAGGCGACACCCCAGGGGGCCACGAGGACACTCACACAGTGGGCGACGCAGTGGGGTCTGAAAGATGCATGGCGTGCGCACAATCCGAACACTAGGGTGTACTCGTACTTCTCGGGAGCACATGCATTACATGTTCGCCTCGACAGATTCATGGTGTCAGCGGACATGTTGCCCCATATCACAGACTCACAATACCTGGGTAGGACACACTCCGACCACAACCCCCATACACTGCACATGGCCTGGGAACGCCCGCGCCCGCCAATCCCCACGTGGCGACTGCAACCTGCATTACTGCTAGATGCCCCCTTCAGAGATTCCCTGCAGGCCAGCGTAGCGCAATACTTCGAAGACAACTCAGATACAGCATCCTCCCCGAGAGTAGAGTGGGACGCATTCAAGGTGGTGGTACGGGGACATTGCTTGAGCACTCAGGGGAGCATACGGTGGAAGCTGGAGGAGGACTTGCGCAGGGTGGAGGCGGACCTGCTCGGCGGGGAGCAGGAGGCGGTGGAGGGTGCAGGTGACCGGCTGCAGGCGGCCCGGGCGGAGCACGACACGCTACTGGAACGGCTGCGGCACGTCAACTTTGCGGCCCATTCGGCGCGAGTGCACCAGCACGGTGACAAGCCCGGCAGGCTATTGGCCTGGTTAGTCAGGCAGGAGGAACGCACGGAGCCGGTCTCCGTCATCCGCACGGCTGAGGGGGACCTAGTGTACACCCAAAATAGGATACACCAAGCGTTTGTGGGACACTACCGGGCCCTATATAAGTCGCAACTGAGAGTAACTGCGGCCTACATAGCAGACTACCTGTCGGACATCCCGCTGCCCTCCCTTATAGGCTCACAACAGGACGCCCTGGGGGCGCCGTTCTCCGCGGACGAAATACGCGAGGCCATCTTCGCACTGTCCAACGGCAAATCACCTGGCCCGGATGGACTGCCCGCCGAATTTTTTAAGGCGTGCTCAGACACGCTGGTTCCGGAATTGCTCAAGTTGTACAATACAGCAATGGAAGAATCAGCGCTCCCAGACTCGCTTAACGAGGCAAACTTGGTCTCGCTGCTGAAGCCGGGCAGAGATGGCGCACTCATGGGGTCCTATAGACCGTTGGCCATGCTAAATACTGATTATAAAATTTTCACCTCACTCCTGGCCCGCCGCCTGGCCCTGGAGGTGCCTACTCTGATACACGCCGATCAAAATGGCTTCATGCCGGCGCGGAGCACGTCTCGTAATCTACGCCGCCTCTTCCGGATTCAGGAAGCGGCTCTGACGCATTGGCCTAGATCGGGGTGCCTGGTCCTGGACCGGGAGAAGGCCTTCGATTCGGTAGAATGGCCATACCTGGGAGCCGTGCTGGACAGATTTGAGGTGGGTGATGCATTTGCCGACATGGTCGGTCTGCTCTACCAGAGACCCAGTGTCCGAGTGAGGACGGGAAGGCTGCTGTCGGAGAGGATCGGGGTGCGCAGAGGCACCAGGCAAGGCTGCCCCCTGTCCCCCCTCCTCTTCTCCTTAGCCATCGAACCACTGGCAGCGCTGCTACGGGACAGAGGAGCGGAATGGGGGATCCCATTGGCTGACGGAACGCACATAGTCTCACTCTACGCAGACGACCTGCTGCTTTATGTGCGGGACCTCACCGCGGTGCCAGCCGAGCTATCGGACGTCTTCCAGACCTTCGCAGAGGTCTCGGGCCTCAGGGTCAACTGGGCCAAGTCCGGGGCATACTCGTTTAGCCGTGATCAGGAGGAATGCGATGTGCATCTTGGAGGGGCCAGGCTCGCTTGGTACCCGACCACGTTTAAATACCTAGGACTACACATCTATAGAGACCCACAGGACTTACTAGAGGGCAACCTGGTGCGCGCCATTTCTTCTCTGCGAGCTCAGATGTCCTTCTGGAAAACCCTTCCGCTGAACGTGCCCAGCCGCATCGCTCTTACTAAAATGATAGCGCTCCCTAGGCTGCTATACTACTTCGCGAATATCCCCACGTATGTCCCCACGCGGATATTCCGCGATCTGGAATCAATGCTCCGTGGCTTGATCTGGAACACGGGGCGACCTCGAGTGGCGCTGGCTAAACTGTACTCCCCGACCGCGGAGGGAGGACTGGCTGTCCCCAACATGGAGCTGTATTACCTGGCCGCGCAGCTCCAATGGGTGACGTACTGGCTCAGCGATGCACATCTGGACGATACGGCCACTGCGGACTACCAGTGGACACATCCCCAGACCTGCGCCCTGTTCCACCCATTGACCAAGGGGCCCCGTCCCCTGCCCATGCATGTGGCCGTGGCCCGCAAATGTTTTCTCCGCAGCCTGAAGCTGACGCACAATACCAGGCCATATGCTCCTGCCCTCCCCCTGCTGGGCACCCCCAGGAGGGGCGGGATGATTACGCAGCGCAATCTGGACCACTGGGTCACGGCTGGAGTAGAGACCATGGGTGACCTGTATTCTGACGGAGCCCTGCTCTCATTTGCGGAGTTATCTGACAACACGGGACTCCCGGCCGGGCAGTACCTACTCCATGCATCGGTACTGCGGGCATACACTGACTCCTGGGGTGACATCCAGGATGAACCGCCAATGCACCACCTGGTCCAATATCTACATGTGATGGGCAGAGGCTCGCACATCACACATTGGTTGGCGCAGGCGCTTCTTATTCACACGCAAAAACCCACGCAGCAGATTAGGGCTAAATGGGCGGCGCACCGTGGGAGGGATCGGACGGACAAGGAGTGGAACCTAGTACTGGCTAGCCCCGTGAACATCCCCCGCAATTCCCGCTTCCGTGTCATCCAACTATACATCTTGCACCAGGCATACCTAACACCAGATAGAATAAACAGATACTTCGCAGTTGACACTGCTGTTTGTCCCAGATGTGACCTGTTAGGCGCAGATATCCTGCACATGCTTTGGCACTGCCCAACCCTGACCACGTACTGGGGGGAGGTGACCTCACTCCTGAATCACAGCACGGGCCCGGGCCTGCCGGACACGTGGGAGGCGTGCATCCTCGGCCTCTATAAAAGAACCAAGCTAAACAAAACGCAGGCACGGTTCTGGGATCTGGGCCTCGTTGCGGCCAAACGGCTGATTACGCGACACTGGAAGCGGCGGGAACCACCCACCCCAAAACACTGGTTCGCCTCCTTTACAACCTGGGCCGGAGCGGAAGGCACGGCGCTCCACCGGGAAGAAATAGCGGGTCTGCGGCAGTTCCCGATCGCTCAGCTCTGGGATGGCATCCTGGGGTCCCTGAAGGGGGAGGGCACTGTCAGAGGGCTCACGTAGACTGGGTGAGGCCGGAGGTGGGTCCCAGGGGCTAATGCTGTATTGCAGGAATCATCGCAAGCGGCGCCACCCCCCCCCCCCCCACCCCCCCCCCCCGACGCAGACAAGAAACAGCCAGCGCGTAAACCTCGGATACGACCTAACACCCACGCAGGCGCCCATCAGCGGCCATTGCCCAGCAGCGCGCCCCAAGCACAAAGCTGCTGACAACGCCCCCGCAAGCACACTCCACCCCCCCCCCCCACCCACTATCACATATATGTTTACATGTTTGTAGTATCGGACCCCTGCTCACGGACGGTGGCCTCTCTGCCCCCTCGTGTTGAAGTAGGCAGAAGCCGCTGACGGCACTACAGATGGCGACTGCAGGCGTGGACGCTGATAGCCACACCGACAGCGAGGCTCCTCCACCTGAATGCCACATGCTCCACTAACAAGGCCGGCGACCGAAGACACACCATGGCCCGCAGGGGCTGTCCCACTCCAAGTCCAGGCACACTTGCGCGCGCACACCTCTGACCTCCAGTTGCACTGTAACAGCATCGGCAAACAACACACCGTACAGAGGTGGCACCTACCAACACCGTGCCTGTGGGACAGACTTCGAGTGGGGAAGCCGCGATAGGAACATTGGGACACACCGATACGAACTGTTTTGTTTAGTTTGCCGATTTCATGGCTCAGTTCTAGAAAAAATAAAAAATAAGGCGTCATTTATGGACATTTCCTTTCTTGACTTAAGAAAATGTGATTATTTTCTCCATGTCCTAGCACACCGGGGACACAAGGGACGCAATGACATGCCCTTTTTATGTTGGCCCACACCCCCACGATTTACCGTTCATTTGCAGCCGGCCCGCAGGGTTGTAGGCTTTGCTATGTGTACTGTACCTTTGAACATTAATAAACGTCTTACAAAAAAAAAAAAAAAAAAAAATGGTAGATGGGCTCTTCTCCAACCACCCATCTACTAATATAGTACCATCTCTCCCTCCTACCTGGTCCGACCATTGGGCAGTCAACTGGCAGATAAACTCCTGTGCAGAGATGTAATGCAAGAAACCCCAAGTAGAACCTGGCATAAATTACAGCAGGACTAACTAAGAGACACCCTTACTACCATACCCTGGCAACCAGCCGACAACCTGGAGCAGAGCGTTGAAGCTTTTCACTCTGGCTAAACTCTGCTCTAGACATTCTAGACCCAGTCAAACATAAAACCACAGCTAAGAAAGTCTCCTAGCCATGGTAAAACGAAACCCTTAGGACATCAAGGCAGGACTGCTATAGGCAAGCACAGAAATGGAGAAAAAACTATGAGGTTGAAGCGAAAATTATCTATAAAAATAAATTCGCCGAACATAAAAAATGTATTCTAGCTGCAAAAAGGTCCGACTACTCTGAGCAGATAAAACTAGCATGTGATGTAAACAAAACTCTTTTTCCTAATCATACAAAAACTGGTAGTACCAGCCAGCTCCAACACTGCAGTAATAAATCTACATTTTTGTGATACTTTGGCCGATTTCTTTCGAGCAAAGGTAGCCAACATCTTCAACAAACTTACTGCAGACAGGACAGCCATACAATTGGAAGAGCAATCTCTAAACGCTACATCAGGTCAAGCCAGATTTTCTACCTTCAAGGCTCCTTCTGAAGAACAACTTACAAAGTGACTTCCATTAATTAAATCTGGCGCGCCGCAAGACTCTTGCCCCCAAAAAATAATACACATGATACCAGCACAAGTGGTACAACAACTGGGGCAAATCTTCCATATTATGTTTGCAGGGGGAGTCTTCCCTACACATTAGAAATTTGCTTCTGCTCTGCCTCTGCTAAAAAAGGGCAATCTGAATGCTCTGGATCTGAATAACCATTGCCCTATATCCTATATCAAGAATTCCCTTTGCCGCTAAGCTGGTGGAGTAAGCAATAAGCGAACTATCATAGCACATGTTTACTGGACGACACACAACACGGGTTCAGGAACAACCACAGAACAGAATCTACTTTGGTGGTAGCTACCGAAATATCTGTGAAACACTTGATAAAGGAGGGACGGCCGCTTTGATTTTGCTGGACCTCTCCAAGGCATTTGATACGGTTAACCATGAGATTCTGGTTGACCGTATGCGGAGCCTGGGGATAGAGGATACAGCAATAGATCTCCTGCAATCTTTCCTTTCCAATAAACAACAAAGTTTGGCGCTGGGCAAAATTTACATCCAGGCCTTTCTCCCTGTCCTGTGGAGTCCCCCAGGGCTTGGCATTGAGTCCAACACTGTTCAATCTTTATGTCATGCCGCTGGCAACACATATAAAAAATCTTCTCCTTAGCATCATACGCAGATGACACTCAAATCATGGTGTCACTTTCAAAATCTGATAATAAGTCAGGCTCTGCTATTAGGACCTGCATGTGCAATGTGAGCAATTGGATGGACAACAATCGTCTTAAACGGAACCCTTCATTCTGGACGCTGGAATGGCGGCCACCTGAGCTGGGCCTCCTTCAGGAACCAACAAACAAAGTAACAAAATCTTGGTTTTTTGTTAGACAAAGAGCTGAAGCTTAAAGACCAAGGGCCAGATACATCAACCAAAAATGCGATCACAACTGGTGCGAAGTACCAATTGCGATCGCAAAGTAAAGAAACGGCATGCATGAAGTGAAATCGCAAGAAAAAGCGAAATCGCAAACGCAAAATTGCGAAATCGCAATAAAATCGCAGAAACAAGGCCAAACCCCATTAGCGACTCGCAAGTAGCGAGAAACCAAAGAAATGCGAATCATATTGCGAAATCGCTATATCCAAATAGCGATTTCGCAATAAAATCGCTATTCCCATGCATGTAAAATCGCAAATTGCGATTCTGTCAGTAATCGCTATTTTGCAAGAGCAGTTTACAGGGAATCACAATCAGGTGGTAAAAAAAAAAAAAAAAATCTACTCACCTGCCTGACATCAGAGGTGTATTTAAACAGACCCATGAGGCCCCAGTGGCCTTCCACAAGGGCAGGACTCTACATATTTGCGAGGAGGAGGAGGATACTTGCAGCAGGCCAGGCCAGAAGGAGAATCCAGGATAGAATCTTCCGTCTACGCCTCACATTGTTAGGACAGACAGCTGAGCAAATTTATGATAAGTACAGGATGAATGCTGCAATGATACTGGACTTAATAGATTAATTGGACCCACTATTGCAGCGCCAAACACATAGGAGCCAGACCATACCTATTCATGTCCAGGTGCTATATAGCCTCCACCTCCTTGCCTCAGGTAGCTTCCAGGACATAGTGGCAGAAGCAGGAGGGGTATCACAGAGCTCCCTTTCGCGGTTCTTCAAATCCTTCCTGGCCGCCATGATGACTGTGATCAACAACCACATCACCTTCCCCACCACCCCACAGGAATTGAGCCAAACAAAACAGGATTTCTACCAAGTAGCAAGGTTCCCACACGTGATTGGATGCATTGATTGCACCCACGTAGCCCTATGTCCCCCTGCCGTGAATGAGTATATATTCCGCAACCGGAAAGCATATCACTCAATGAATGTTCAAGCAGTGTGCAATGCTGACAACATCATCACCGACCTGGTCGCACAATACCCAGGAAGCACTCACGATTCATACATCTTCCGCCATAGCGGCTTGCACACAGGGAGATTTTGGCAATGGACACCTGCTAGGTAAGTGCAATACTATACACATCACTGACTTAGTCATGGCAATGCATACGTGACTCTGACATCTTGCCTCTTACTCTGTAGGTGACAGTGCATACGCAGTGAGGCATTACATCTTGACTCCCTACCTGAACCCAGCCAGCCCACAACAACAGAGGTACAATGCAGCCCACATCAGGACACGTAACGTAATAGAACGGACATTTGGATTGCTCAAGAGTCGCTTTCGCATCCTGCATAAAACTGGAGGAGCAATGCTGTACCAACCAGAAACCTGCTGCAGGATAATTGCGGCATGTGCAATGTTGCACAACATAGCAACAAGGAGAGGCATCCCCATTGAGGAATCCGACACAGAGGGCAACTAGCCCCCAGCACAACCACGCCGTGCACATCTTGGTAGTTCAGCGGAGGGACAGAGGAAACGTGCTGACATCACCCAGCATTATTTCTAAGGTATGTAACAATGACACACAACACTCATTTGCATTTGAAGGTGAACTATTTATTAACACGGCTGGCGGTATGGGGTGTCAATACAACCTGAAATGGTGTCTATTAGCACATTTACTCCATGCACCAATGGACAGAGGAGACACACTAAGTACTTGAAATGCAGTCACAAAGATAGTCTTGTACATGGTTACGTCACCATGAGGTCTAACACCCCTCCAATTTGGTTTACCGTCTCCTCCCTCTCACACCCAAATGTCTTTCTCCTGCTTCAGCATCTGCATTCCCAGATGCTGCGGGAGGTGCCTGTCTACGGCTACTGCTCCTCCTGACAGTGTTGAGTGGCGCAGTGATGCTGCTGAGGCTGGAAGCCTCACTACCCTCTTCCCCTGTAACGTCGCCCTGAACACCAGTGCTAGCCTGCATCATTTCAACGGCTGTTGTAATTTGCCCCAGTGCCTTGGACACATCCCCACAACAATGGGCCATATCAATCTGCATTCCCACAGACCGACGTGACAGGTGTGGCACGCTAGTGCTGATCTTGTTGTTTGACCTGGTATAGGCGTCCATGCATGTGAGAAACTGGCGATGCCTCTTCCTCTGTGTGGTGTGTCCCTCGTGCATCACACGCGCAACCTCCAGCAGGGCGTTGTTGGATTCCCTGTGAGCCTCCGCTAGTGCAGTTGTGAGCTCCCTCACACTGTCAACCATTGCAGTAATGTTAGTGTTCATTTTTGTCATCTGCAGGTTGATTGCTCCCATGTGCCTCGCTTGCACGCGCTGCACCCGCACCATCTGTGACTCCACGCCACCCCACTGATTGGGACTTCCTGCTTCCTGTGCCCAAGTAGGGCTCCTTGGTCTGCGTCGTGTTCCTGCCCGGACATGTGCCTGCGGTGTTGGTGTGTGTCTGGCACTTTCACGGCTTGTACTAGGTGCGGTAGATGTATCCTGTTCTACCTCCATTGGCTGTAGTGGTGCAACTGTGGCCCTGCGTTTTGCTGGTGCCTTGCCTTTGGGTGGTGGTGACACAGGTTTTGACACCGCAGACTCTTGATTGGGCTGTGTGCTGTCTCCAGCATCACTGTCATCAGTGTTTGCTTCAGCTGCATCTGTGATGTGAAACAGTGCAATGTTATTTAAATGTGTTTCAATAGTTCAGCAACCTTAATAAAATTATACTTTTATGTTATAACTGTCTCTCTTCTGTCACTGTACTGCTTATTGTTAGCATTTGGGCTTACTGTGTTGGATTCTAACAGGCAAATGGGTACTACTGACTACAACTCCCATGATGCATTGGTCTCCCTATGTTAAATGTGTGCTGGACTATTTTTGCTGTTCTTTTGCAGGTTAAATCACATTTGGGCACTATCAGTATGTACTTTGTGCTGTTGATAGTCATGCATCTTACCTTGTGTGCTACAGGCTGCCCCAGATGTGTCCAGGTTCGTCACTCCAACCACTGCTTCTGGCTCAATTGTGGCCTCTACCATGTCCTCCTGGGGTGTGTTGTCTGGGACTGTTGGGCCTCCTCCTCCAGTCCCCTTCGCCTCCTTCAGCCTTTCAGCGACCCGCTCCTTGGCACGACTGCGCAGGTCGTACCAGCGCTTCTTCAGGTCATCTATGCTGCGGTGTGTGACCCCCACAGCATTCACCTTGTCCCTGATCCTGTTCCAGATCCTTCTCTTGTCTGCCTCTGGCACTTTAAGGGAGAGCTTGCCAAATAGCTTTTCATGGTTGTTTGCGACCTCCTCAATGAGGAGGTCAAGTTCACCCTCACTGAACTTGATTTTGCGCTTCCTGCCCACTGCTCCCTCCTCTGTGGCTGTTTGGGACATGGCTGTCTCCACCAGTTAGCAACCTGCAGTTTGTTTTCTTCTGCTCTCACTCCCTGCACTCAGCTTCTGCCTCAGTGTTCCTCTGTGCACAGGTGGCAGCATGGGCTGATTGATTGACTTCCTGGTTGTGATGTCATCAGCCTGCTCCCAATGCGACTCTGTAGTTTTCACGCTCCCGCTTTTTGCGATCTCGCAATTTGCGATCTCGCAATTTGCGATTTCGCAAATAGCGGGATCGCAAATTGCGAGATAGGAGTTATTTTACTATTGCGATTACTTTACATGGAATCGCTATAGTATTTAGCGATTTTTAGCGATTCCTTGTTTTTTCGCATTCCACATCATGCATAGCCAATAGCGAGTCCTTATTTGCGATTCCTTAATAATCGCAATTAAGGAATCGCTATTTCTTTGCATGATGCATCTGGCCCCAAGTGAAGAAAATCACTTCCGCCTCATTTTGTTCTCTGAGGCTTGTGAAAAAGATTGAAAAAATCCTGCCACCTGAGCTTTTGATAACAGTAATCATCGCACTGGTACTTTAAAGGATAGATTACTGTAATAGCCTCTATCTTAACCTTGCCTTAGGCACCCTGAAGAGGCTTCAGACCCTGCCGAATGCAGCTACACGTTTCCTTTTTAAAATCCCTAAATATGAATCAGCTAGAGGAGTGATCAGAAAACTCCACTGGCTACCAGTCAGACAGCGTGCCAGGTTGAAGGCTCTTTGCCTGGCCTACAAATAACTGCACGTACTGGGCCCAGTCCGATTCAAGTAGAAGCTCAAATGGTGTATCCCAGGGAGGACACTTTGTTCAGGTTCTGCTATTAACCTGACAGTCCCCTCATTTAGGAGGACAACCTAGGGTGGGAAGTGCTTCTTCAGGACCACAGCTGTGCTCTGGAATAGCCTACCACTGACACTAAAAGCTGCTCCCTCTTTACTTGCTTTTAGAAAGGCCTTGAAGACTTGGCTCATCGCACAGGAGTAGGATATACCTGAGTATCTGCAAGAACTTTCATCAACTCTGTAGCTATATCCGTTTCTTCAGTGCCAAGACGCCCTTGGGCATGAGTTTGTGCTTTACAAATCACACTCATTCATTCATTCACTCATAGTCACATTAAGTCAATGAGCAATATATATTTTACTTTTTCACTAACAATAGTCGAAAAGCAAGCTGAACTGTTACCCTCAACTTCATACTTATATCACTCTGGCATTCTCCTAGATCTAAAATACTACACAAACAATCCTTTTATTAAGGTTAAAACCATCATTTCCTAATAAAATATTTAATACAACAACTAACTTCCCTATTAATAAAAATGTAAGCCCCTAGTTCCAGGCCTCCCAACCTGTCAGGTTAAGCAGAAAAACGTGATATCCCATCCATGCAAAGCCTTCACATACCACTATTTTTTGTTACTTAAAGTATTTATAGAGCAATGTACCAATCACTATATCCAAAATTTCAAATCAACCAATCAGTGTCCTTTTCATGTTTTTGCTATTTCATCATTAAACTTTAATGTTCAAGAAGGCATGATTGGACAATAAAGACCTCCAATCACAAGCCTCTATGCTATCAATTGTACGGAACAACATTGTTATGTCCGGACTAGAGAGGAGACAGGTAGGCTGACACTCATTGGACAGCTATCCTCCAATTCCAACTCATTTAAAAAAAAGCATACTTTGTGGAAGTGAATCCAATTAACAACCAGAGTATCTCCGCCATCATCTGGGAAAACATCAGATCACGAGACTCTATGCCGTCAATTATACGGAACAAAAATATTAGGCCCAGACCAGAGAGGAGACAGGTAGACTGAAACACATTTTGAATTGCCACCCTGATCATTAAAATCACACCTACCTCATTTTCCTCTACCCATCCTCACACCCTGAAATCACCCTCACCTTCCTTTACCTAAACCCACCCCAAACCCTAAAACCACCCTTTCATACCTTTACCTCTACCCATCTCTTTACCCTTTACTTCATGGCTGTCGGTTGTTTTATGCCCTATAGTTTGCACCTTAACCTCATTGACAAGTTGCCCTCGTTTCCTAAATCCACATTCTATGCTAGGTCTCTCCTGAGACAGCAAATTCGCTGTCACTTTTAGGACATTTTGTTTACTTACAAGGGGCTTAGAATCTGCCTGTTGCTTACCATTAGTTGGCTTCATCGTCACTCTTATTTCTTTGTGTCTCTTTGGTCAGCAAGTGCCGGCTTCACCTCCACTTCATGTGTTTATCCCTACACTAGAGCAATCCTCAAGTACTGCTTCTTTGCCCATTTTCCTTCCACTGCTTGCCACTTTTCAGAGGTCCTTGTTTTCTTTTACTGGAACTCCTTTATTTTTCCCTCTTCTGAACTGTTGTTTGCCCGGTCACACCACCCCCACTCCCCATTGTTCTTTTCCCTGTCCACCCTCCCTTTGTTTCCTTTTGTTGCTTGCCCCCTCCCATCCTGTCAGAAAAAAAGCACTCTATAGTCACGCAATGAGTTTCTTGATGCTATGTAATGCAATTGGTGCTGCGCCCCTGATCTGCATGGCCTTTTTTGGTGCTGTCTTCATGCGGATCCAACACGGCAACTTGGAGGTAAAATAATTAACAAGTGATTTTTTTCCTTGAATGCCTTTTGTGTATTTGTGAGTTTCAGAAATCACCACCTTGCCATGATTCTTCTCGCTTTTGACAACTTTAGACCGCTGTAAGTAGATTGCCGCACTCACACCTATTTATGGTGTAGCAGGGTTTCCGTTCTCCCACAGAACTGTGCACAGAGATCTAGAACCTGGGTGAATCAGGATGACCCAAAACTCACCTTTGTTTCAGAAATCCCCTTACCAAGCTAGCTACAGTGTCTCATCGGTAGTAATAACTTACCAATGACTTAGACAATCCAGAACATGAACTTAGAATACCTCAGGTATCGTGGAACACATGAACACTCTTTCGTTATATAATCATTACAAACCGAAACTGGGAGGCAGAGAACACATGTGCAAGTTTGAAATGTTTATTTTTCAATGCAACATTCTCAAACGCAGTATCTTGTATAATATCAACATACATATTATAAAAATCAAAGTTAGCAGCATAGTCACTAATCCATAATAAGCAAAAGGTGATAGCATGTTATGATGCAAAAATCTATAGAATTCTGTATCACCTATATTTCACGCACCCTAATTAGCATATTATATTATATCTAAGAAGGTCTCATCTGGGTTCTATCAGGGCGGACCCATACCTCTAATTCTCAGTAGAAGGAGATCACATCAACAGCTACCAGCTCTCTGCATGCGAAGTCTCAAGTCTCTTTCTCATTCCCTGTAACTGTATCTTAAACCAGCGTAGAGCCCAATGTTGGCAGCAACATTATTTGTGTTATGTCTAACATGGTGCGAGGATCAGGCCTTCAGCAACCTTGTGTTAGGTTATTCTTAGAGTGTGCAGTTCTCGGTGTACAGACAGTTGTACCAAGTGTACCAAGCACGACTGATACTAGAGCAATAACATATTATTCTCAAATAAATCACATCTTTCGTCTAGGTTGAAAGCTACAATAACAATTAGGTGTTGTGTGCAAACTCAAGCTGGAAGAAAATATTGCGTTTAAACATTTATTAAGCTCATGCTAACTTAACACAATATATAGAAACATAGTAACCATATGACACCCCCTCAATGATCCGAGGACGGGTTAAAAATGAGAAAACACAAGCTAATATCACATGAAAGGTAAAACATGAAAGCAGAGTTCAATGATATTGAGCCAAGCTAAATGTATGCAAATGTATGTAAAATCTAAAAACAAAATTATGTATGTATGCCTATAGTGGCCACACAAAAATATAAAAGTCGAACTTAAGGCCTACTCTCAGTTCACAGGCCCAGAACATATGAAAATCGAATGTTCGTATTGAAAAAAGGGCACCATTCAGAATTACTAAAAAGTCACGTGCCATAAAAATGAAAGTCTTCAAAGTCACTCATGGGTTGAATGAATATGCAAAATAGGTAGCTACCGCTTCCAACATGAAATCACTGTCATCATCCGAAAACAGTTCAGCCATCCAATTAAGCAATGGGAAAGAACATACGTGCTCCTCCAATACCGATTCCTCTAGCAACATCAGAGGACAACTCAGTGGGTTCTCAAGAACACTATGTGCCAGAAAGTCATGCGCCGCTGCGAATATGTCCCACTGACCCATTAGTCCATGCATCGCTGCCACAGCCCTAACCCTTTCGCCAGAACAGACCAACTCGTGAGCCACTACGGGGTTCATCAGCTGATCAAAATCGACGTCAGGAGAAGTCGGTAAACAGAGACACAAATCAATGGCCCAGTCGAAATCACAGCTCAGGCAATGAAACACGGGCTGGACACATGTTAAATAGGAAAATCTGAACGATAATCCAAAATCCGTGCTTAAAGTCGCAAGCGGCAAGGAGCCATAGTAATCAAGCATCCGGTTGCGAAACTGCATCAGTAGGGGCTGAACGTTTCCTTGCGCAGGATGGGCATCCATGTTTTATAAAGTAAAATATCACCAGAACGCCTGCAGCCAAAGCCAGCAAAACAGGAAATCCGCCAAACAGGCTAGCGAATATAGAATGAAAGAACGCAGGGATAATACCAAATACTTTTTCAAATGTAGTCACGAGACCACTGCTAACCATTTTAAAAAAATGAGCCAGGCCTGTTGTGGAGGAGGCATTGAAGATTTGATGAACCAGCTCGGAGAAATGAAACGGCAAATCAGGACTTAAAAGTGCCTGCACTTCTGTGCGTGTGTTTGCTATGTGAAGGACATAAGTTTCGCGGGCAGAGCTCAGGGCCACCTGCTTTTGAGACAATAGGGCTCTTATACGGCTTAAACCATTGAACTCAGCTTTCAAGGTTGGTATTCGTGGCCAAATTGAAACATCTGAATTCCCATGCGTGGGTGGATATAACACATTCTTGCAGCAAACCACCCTCTCTGATACGGTTACCACATAGGCGATACCAGCCTGTAACCCACAACAAAGATCGTTATTCAAAAGTAAATAACTACCGTTGGACAATAAAGTGAACGTGGGAACTATTGCAGGAACTGGGGTCCCTTTCAAAACACAGGCCAAATTTGGTTTGTCCTGATTACAAGAACCATGCAACTGGATGTGTCTGCATACCAGTGAGCGGTCAGGCGACTGTGTACATTCCTCACCATTCAGATTCACTTCATTACCCTCTTTTAGGCATCTGTAAGTGTATGGTAAAGACCATGTCTCATGTAAGAAAGCACTGCCTAATGGTTCATATCTCCCTATAGCTATATATTTCATACAATTTGTAAATTTATACAGAGCAAAAGGTAAGGTAATAACACCATGGATAAGCCATGTAGCAGTAGTCACCTCAGCCACAGAAAAGGGCAAGGATTCTAATTTTTCAATGTGTAACATAGAAAATTATGCATCTCTCATTGATAGCATATGCTGTTTTTCAGTCAAATTAAATGGGGCAAATAGTGATGAGACGTTCATAAAATTCCAAGGCACTCGACCAGATTTTAAAGTCTGTAGTGTCCAAGCAAACTGCATCACAGAACGCAATTGATTTTGACCATGATATAACACGGACACTTCATCATGTATAATGTCAACAACAGAAGACACAATATTGTTCAACGTGTAAATTCGGGAAGAAAGCGTGTTAATACTGTTATCGACAACTGCAAGCACCTTTTCCAAATTTGCTTGATCAATAGCTCTCAGGCGTTTCGCAGCCTCAATTTGGGAAACTTTCCAAATTTCATTGTAAATCGCATACAGCCATCGTTTAGATCTACCTTTAGCTGGGCCTTTTATAAAATCATTCAAATCCACATTATCATTTAATTGAGACAGATGTAGCTTAACTGCAGCTAATGTGGAATGTTGTAACCAATTTTGACACAGCTTCCCCACAGAATAAGTTGTGACAGTATAGTCTTCTTCAAAACGGGGATCGGGTCTGACTTCTGTGAACCCTTCAGCCAAACCCAGAAAACGGCGTTGGCAAGAATCAGCACTCTTCTGCCATATCAGCCAACCCTTGGAATCCAAACTGGAAATATTAAAGGACGAATTGTGCAAAAGAGCTTGCAAATCATGAATGGACAAATCAGTAAAATGACCCCAACCTGAATATTGCTCTAAATCTGGGATGGTCGGTGTATTCAATTTTTTAGAAGTAGCCAATCCAAAGCATGTTATCTGGAAAATGGATGAATTTAAAAACAACATGTGATTCGGGACGAGACATGCACGGTGCAAAGCCTCAGTGCCTTGTACCTGCCAATCTTTGGTACCCCAAACCGATTTAAGGTCAATTGTTCCTTTCCAAAACTCGTAGCCATCTACAGCCAACCTGTCTAGAAAGGACTTCGAATACAGCAATTTTGTATCGGTAAGTCTAACTTTGGACATGGACTTTTGTGTCATTTTGAAATAAAATGACTCGGGATTAGATTGATTAAAGTCTGTAAAATAAGTGTATTTTTTCAGAAACGTATTGGAGCTGCCACCTAATGGAGCAGGGCAATGTTCCCATTGTGTATAATTTACAGCAACCCTCCTGGAATTTGTCTTATGTAAAAAATGATTACCATAGTGTTGAAAACAAAACAAATCACCATAATTAGTAGAATCTGAATACAGATCCTCAGCATCGAAGGCAGCATAATACTTCAAATCAGAGAATAATGCTTCTACGGCCTGAATATCCCAATCATCAGAACGTATATTTTGTTTAATCACATCTCCCATGTTTACTCTAAGCACATTTGGAACATTAATCACTTCAGTGGGCCCATGTATCTGAAACCTAACCGCATCCCACACAATCCCATCAAGGACAAGCCAAGCAGTAATGTTGACTGTATTTAAGTTTCGTTTCAGTCTGTGCGCTGAATGTGAAGAGGAAAGAGGGGCCAATGTTCCATTCAAGTACCGAATTCCTGTTCTTTCTTTAACGTAGTGACCATCGATCAGGCGGAAAAAATAAAACACAAAACCAATTGACATAAAAAGGTAAAATGAAAACAGGATCAACCAAATGTATGTCCACGGGGGAATCAAAAAATGTTTTTTAAATAACTTGGCATATTTTGAAATATTTGAGGGTTTCTTTGAAAGTTCCGAAACAGAGTCAAAAGAGAATCTGGATTGGTCTGCCAAACGGGTCTGTATATCAGGCATCGATAAATCAGCAGGATAAGTGTAGTTCAGCTCATCAATGTTAGTAACAGGAATAGTATTTAATAAAGGACTGGATATGGCAGGTATCTCGAGGGACACCTCCTGTTCTGCACCAGATCTTATCGCCAGCACAGAGTGCCTCACCATGGAAGGACAGGATACAGCCGGTGTCATGCTATGAAGAATCGGCCACCCTGTGTGTCTTGACATTGTCAATAGAAATAAATCTGTTTTCTTTACGACCTGGAAGTGGAGGTAAAATGACTGTTCTTGTGCCCTTCACTCCAAGAACTCGAACCGGTGCACGATATGAGGGACCAAACTCTTTCTTGTTATCGATCTTCTCTCGAACCAGTTCTCCAACTTGGGGTAGCCAGCCAACTACCGGGATCTGCAACGCGTCATCCGATGTGGAGGGCAAATGTTCCTTTGCAAGACTGTCTCTGGTCTTTTGTAGATTCTGTAAAACATTGCAATGTTCATCTATGTCAAAGGCCGTGGCCTGGGCCATGGTGTCTAGCCCATCGAGGTCAGGGACATACATCTTGATACCAAAGAGCATTTCGTATGGGGTCCGCCCACCCAGAGACCTTCTAGGGAGATTATTAAGCGCACGCTGCACGCCTATGAGGTGGGCTAACCAGTTTCTGCCAGTGCCTATAACTCGAGCTGTCAAAGATTGCTTTAAGTTGCGGTTCATTCGTTCAACTACACTGTTACCCTCAGGTCTGTAGGGACTCGAAAACTTGACTTGGACCCCCATCGAAACCATAGCATCCTTATACGCCTTAGAGGCGAAAGCCGGACCCTGATCCGAATGGAAAGTACCACAGGCAAAAATTCCCACAAAGACACGCAAATCCTTAATGACAGTACGTGAATCAGCGCTCCGATGTGGCCATACCCACACAAAGCGTGTGCATGAATCTACTGCTACTAAGATGTACTTGTATGCAGTATCAGAAGAAAATGGACCGCAGTGATCCAAATAAACGCATCCAAGAGGTTTATTCGAGATATACAACCGTGTCTGAGGCGGACGCGCAGCAGTTGAAGGTTTAATCTGCTGGCAAATGTCACATTGAAGAACATAATCGCGCGTCTGTTTGTACAGTCCCCGCCACCAGAATCTTTGTTGTAGCTGAGTTACAGTGGCTGAGACGCCCGCATGCGCAGACGCCACACCTTCATGAGCCACTGTAATCAAAGCAGCCCTGCGATCCGAGTTGGGAACTAGACGTTCGCCAACATCAGGGATTTTCACATAAGGAACCTTATCGGGACTTAAGTGGTATGTGTACTTAGAAGGAAACCCCGCAGGATATTTACTTCCCTTCTCCGTTGCAGCAACTGCTGCCAAGATGTCATCATCTATTTTGCTTTTGGACCTCGTGACCGCTGCAACTAAGTATTTTGATACCGCTGATTTCGCTGCTTCATCAGCAAGCGAATTGCCAACAGCGTGGACCCCCACGCGCTGATAACCGAGAGTATGAATCAGAAACACGAGTGGCAACTTCTCTTTAAGTTCCGCCACTCGGACCCAGATCATTTTATGTTTTATTGTGCTACCTTTGGAATCACGAAATTCATTCTGAATCCAAAAGAACAAGTTTTCATTGTAAGACTGGACACAGTAGTAAGAGTCACTTACGATCAAAGTCGTCACACTAGGATCTGCGTACTCTAATGCAAGCATCAGAGCACGAAGCTCTGCTAATTGTGCGGTGCAGTCCCCAAGTGTCTGCGTGTGCACGACACTGGACTTGAACTCATCGTTCACCATGGCACCGACCACAATGGCAAGCGGAAACGTAGGCATGTTTAGAGCCATGCGCAACCTGCGCCGAACCATCAGTGTAAATGATGCAATGGAAATCCTCCAACGGCCGCTTTGCTAAAGGAGCAGGATGAACAAATTCATACTGTAAATACTCCTGCGACCGTAAAGTGGCGTCAAAAATAAACGTGACATCTTGTGACGTCAAGGATGCAGCCCATTGAATCCACCGAGGGTACAAAGCTTTGGAATTAGGTACACTGGCTTTCGTAACCGCCTCTAAGGCAGGACACGGGGTAACAACCAACATGCGTTTTCCCTGTGACAGGGCACGTTCCTTAAGAATTGCCATCTGTACAGCCGTTAAAACTTTCTCCACAGTGGAAAAGCGCAATTCAGCCGAAGTGTACAAGTGTGACTTGTAAGCAATAGGTACTGTGTCTCCTTCATTAAAAGTCAGGTGCGTGAACCCCACCGCCCCAGGGATAATTCTTATCACCAGGTTGGTCTGGTTATCACGAGTCTGTAAGTATTCAGAAGCGAGCAAATCAGCCTGCAAAGATTGTAGAACGGCTGAATGCTCAGGCAGCCAGCATGATTTGGAAAAAGATGGTTGTATCAAAGCATACAAAGGCTTGATACGCTGGGTATATTCCGGAATGTAAGTCCTCCCGAAATTCACAAATCCCAGCAGAGATTGTAATTTTTTCAGTGTTGTCGGAGAACGCAACTGTGCGCATTTCTCCAGGAAGTGGGGTGCTAAACCCTTCCCTTCGTTGTTAAGCTCGTAACCTAGAAACAACACTGTGTACTCTGCAATGTGCGACTTTGCAAAGTTAAACTTGTAACCTACGTCAGCAAAGTTACAAATTATGCTATTTACTCGACACAGATGCTCCCAAAGATCGTCGTCTGTGAGATAAATGTCATCCACATACGAACAAGCAACTGGGTCGAAGCCCTCCAGAAGAGAGACAATGCGGGCGGAGAATACTCCAGGACTGTTCTTGTAGCCCATTGGGAGTCGTCTAAACATTTTTTGCACACCGCCGCATGTAAAACTGGTCCATTGGGAACTTAGACCGTCTAGTCTATGGGCATAAAAACCATTGGAAATGTCAAGCGTGGTTTTGAACCGTTTACGCTCAAGACTATTCACTAACGCAGAGCCATGTGTATTCTGTACTGCGCAGTTACGGCAATGCGAGTTCAAATGCCTATAATCCAAAACCAAACGATATGAGCCGTCCGGCTTGTTCACAGTAAAAAGGGGGTTATTCATCGGTGACACACACGTTTCAATTACACCTTGATATTCCAGTTGTTCAAGGATAGCCGCGACTGAAGCTTTGGCTTCACGCCGTATGGGATATTGAGGTTGAGGCTGTGGCTGAGACCGTAAAGGAATCTCGTGGCTTGGTGACAATTTATCCCAGCCACACTGATTACGGTACACAGCCGGCGCAAGCGCCAGAGCCCACTCTTCTGCAAAATGCAGCGCTTCCACCCTCGGCACAGTGTGCGCGAAACTGGGCAGGATTACCTCCTCCCCTCGCGGAGCTGCGAGAACAAAAGGTGGGGGCCAGTCAGCCTCCGAAAGCAAAATGTCATACGTAGACGAGAGATTTTCCCAAAATACCCCTTTTACAGTTCGCTGCATGTCACCTTCAATTAACAGGACAATTTCAAAAAGACGTTCAGGGGGAGCAACATGCGTATCAGCGGTTTCAATCACAACATAAGTATCACCTTCAACAGTGGACGGAGGGCCTCTCTCACTATGGTAATCTCTGCTGCGCTGTCCAGCAAGGTCAGAGCCCACGTCAGATTCCGAAGCCGCGTTCTCACTATCTGGGGCATAACGATGCGCTGTCAGGGCGGCGACTTTCTTCGTGGCAAACTGTGGTCTCTTGGGCGTAGAGCCTTCCTGCTGCTCTCCACTGTTTCGCGGGCGGGGCTGACCACGTCCTGGCTGGCCACCACGGCCCCTGCCGCCCCCTCCACCACCGGTTGACGGAGCCGATGAGTCCTGAAAGGAACGAGGAGAGCGTTGGTCAGAAGCCTGAAACCTCTCAGGCGATTTAATCATCGCGCGGTCGCGCAAATCATAAACACGATCCGACTGCGCAGGCAATGGAGTCGCAGGAGCAGAAACCTGTGTTTGTTGTTGTTGTTGCTTACCCTGATTCTGCTTTTTAGGCCAATTTTGTTTTTTGGACTTCTGTTGACCACTAGTTTCCGATGTCTGACCCTGGGGCTGCTTCTTCTCCTTATCAGGAAAAGCTTTAACCCCCATGGCATTGCGGCCTACCGTTTTGTAAGCAGCCACAATTATCCTTGCCAACCGTCGGGGTCGTTCGGCCTCGGGAACCAACGCCAATGCGTTAGCAACCTGAAAGTTCACTGCATCCCCCTTGACATTCGCAAGGATCAGATCGCAAACCACATCAAAGGAGCCACACAGGCGCATACCCAATTCAACAGCCGACTCCGGTCCGTGTTCGTCTTGAACACGTTTAACCGCATCGCTGCTGCGGCGATTTTTGCGGTATGCTGCATTTTTCATTATCCCGCTTTACATGACGAGCTCAGCTCGTCATCAGCACACGACACCCGTGGCTGATGACGAGCTGAGCTCGTCATCAGCAACGAAAGGGTTAAGGACCCCACCTAGATTGGTCACAGACGGGGAGCCATAGCACCTCGAATAGACCGCTGCAAAAGTCTTACCCCAGGTCTCACAGTCAACAAGTTCAGGAGCCAAATCTTTCGGCAAACTTAGTGTAAGAATCCGGTGTTTATCACCCGGACTCGTGTTGGGAAACACAGCTTCCAGCTGGCCGAATTTCTCAGCAAGCCAGAATGGAAAATCATCCTTGTCCTGGGGCTTTTTACCCATCACGGAATTCACCATGACTGGATTGATTTTCAGACCAGCATGTTCTGCACGAAGCTGTGCGCCTCTAGGGGCCGCGTCCTGAACATTACGGCTAGTGTAATGAACAAGCGCTCTAATCACTTCCACCGCGACTTCATGAAGCCGCCGCAGATCTCCCACGTTACAAGTGGCGCGTTGAGGGTGCGGAGTGAATCCAGCCAAAGCGGGCCAAGGTGTGCCCGGAATGGACAAAGGACCCAACCTCGAAGCGGATAAAGCGTGCGGCAGGGCGCCACCAAACCAAACTCCATGCTGCCAAGCATCAATAGGAACCTCCAGTGCTCTGTACGGAGCATACGCAGCCGGTACAGCTGAGGCAGTGTACGAATGGAACACTCCAGAATTAGCGTCCACTGGAGGAAATGTCACCCACGAATAAAACAGTTCGTACGGGTAAGCATGTTTCACACTCACTACCAGAACAACAGCCAAGCCTTCCATAGGAACATCATAAGTCCGCAAATGGTCACGCACCGCAATGCGACTATGCTGCGGGATGTCCACGGCTTGTGCCATGTCAGCACAGGAAGGCGAAAAAACAAAGATTACTTTGTAGCACAACTGGGTAGTAATTCAAAGAAACCGTTTACAGATAGATTCAAGCTTGAAAATGACCTATTTCAAAAATAGGTAGGTTTTTCCGACACTGCCGTTTTCCGGAAACGGGAATGAAGGCGTTAAGGTTTGAATGATATACTACTCGAGTGTCATGAAATAAGGCCAATCAACGTATGGGCGCCATGTAGCAGGGTTTCCGTTCTCCCACAGAACTGTGCACAGAGATCTAGAACCTGGGTGAATCAGGATGACCCAAAACTCACCTTTGTTTCAGAAATCCCCTTACCAAGCTAGCTACAGTGTCTCATCGGTAGTAATAACTTACCAATGACTTAGACAATCCAGAACATGAACTTAGAATACCTCAGGTATCGTGGAACACATGAACACTCTTTCGTTATATAATCATTACAAACCGAAACTGGGAGGCAGAGAACACACGTGCAAGTTTGAAATGTTTATTTTTCAATGCAACATTCTCAAACGCAGTATCTTGTATAATATCAACATACATATTATAAAAATCAAAGTTAGCAGCATAGTCACTAATCCATAATAAGCAAAAGGTGATAGCATGTTATGATGCAAAAATCTATAGAATTCTGTATCACCTATATTTCGCGCACCCTAATTAGCATATTATATTATATCTAAGAAGGTCTCATCTGGGTTCTATCAGGGCGGACCCATACCTCTAATTCTCAGTAGAAGGAGATCACATCAACAGCTACCAGTTCTCTGCATGCGAAGTCTCAAGTCTCTTTCTCATTCCCTGTAACTGTATCTTAAACCAGCGTAGAGCCCAATGTTGGCAGCAACATTATTTGTGTTATGTCTAACATGGTGCGAGGATCAGGCCTTCAGCAACCTTGTGTTAGGTTATTCTTAGAGTGTGCAGTTCTCGGTGTACAGACAGTTGTACCAAGTGTACCAAGCACGACTGATACTAGAGCAATAACATATTATTCTCAAATAAATCACATCTTTCGTCTAGGTTGAAAGCTACAATAACAATTAGGTGTCGTGTGCAAACTCAAGCTGGAAGAAAATATTGCGTTTAAACATTTAATAAGCTCATGCTAACTTAACACAATATATAGAAACATAGTAACCATATGACAATGGTGGTTATAATTTAGTTTAGTTATTATTGCTTAGTTTGTGTTTTGCCCAGCACCCTCAGCCTTTGGCCTACATTTCCATTTAAAGTAAACACAGATCGTTGCATAAATATGTATTTTAATTTCTTATTCGTTTACATGTTCTGATGAGGTGTGTATGTCATCTGTTCCTAAAAACTTTTTTTGTGAAGGGAGCCAATAATTCCACGCGCTGCTGTACAACATGGCTAAAAGAGGTCAACAAAGCCAACTCTCTAGCATCAGCAAGATCTATTGGCTTTGCCAATACTTTTTTCACCATGGAAGTCTGGTAGCACCGCGAGGAAATATTAGGATATGTCACATATTTATTGTTTAAGTGTCTCACTAAGCAGTGCTTTAATATTTAAACAATCAGTGTTTGAAGATGTAAATTATTTAAACCCTTTGATATGTATGAAATAACTACTGTATTACCAAAGGAAGCATCTATTAACCCGGCCGATGGGTAAATAGTGATATTTTCTGCTAATTGGTTAGCCGCTGCCAAAATCGTAAAAATTATTTATTATTGGGCTGATGGCCTTGAAAATAGAAGAGAAATGTCACTGCTAGCTAATATTAGAGATTCTGCATTGTTTGGCCGACGGTTGTGCAAATAGCAGAAAAACTTCACTATTTAGCTGTTCACTAAGTAGTAGAGATTCTGCACTGATCGGTTTGTGGCAGTACAAATAGCAGATAAACTTAATTATTTGCCCAGCCGCTGGCTAAATAGTCTAGATTCTGAACTGTTTAGCTGGCGGCCGTGCATATAGTAGACAAGCTTTACCAGTTACCCAGCCATTGGTTAAATAGTAGAGATTCTACACTGTCCAGCTGGCAGCCAAACAAATAGCATTTTAAATATTTACCCGGCTGCTGGCTGAATAGAAGAGATTCTCTGCTGTTCAGCTGTCCATAAAATGTGAATATGGCCACACAAATGTTACTGACATAATGAATGTACTGCTTTGTTCTTTCTTTCTTACACTTCCTCAATCAACACCTTCCCATTGCTTGAACTGCTTATATTTCTCTTCGCATCGCCTCATTCAAAATGGCCACCAAATACCAGAACTCATGAAACGAGGGTAGAAAACACGATCAGCCCCCGAAAGGCAAAGCGGAGGTCATGCAGGCACAGTGCGGCTGAAGGCAGTTTGACCAGTGAGAGAAGGGGGGCTTGGGGGGGGGCAGCCGACCGTAGGGAGGTCCCCACCCCCGGGCTGATTGGGAGGGGCCAGTGGGGGGGGGTTGTCCTCGGAGCGCCAGCCTTGGGCTGCTTTTGGGCTTGTTTTGGGCTCCCTCGGTTCCTACTGAGGGAGCCCAGTTATATATTCCTTTGGCTCCTCCTCCCGGCCACCATTTTAGGCTGAATGACCTGGTGGCCGGGAGCTCATTAGTTTAATCTGAAAATTTTGTGTGGTGATTTTTCTACTTCGACATGTCTCACGAGGATTACCGAGTTCTTGAGGCGATCCGCCTTCTTAGCGAAGCGGGACGCCTGGACCTGGTTTTGGGTGACGTGCCTGGAACGTCGCGTCCTCGGCGGCAGGCCTCGGCGCGTGTTGCGGCGGTGGTCGCGGCGTGTGGTTCGCCGAAGAAGTCGCGTAGGGAGGCGGTAAGTGAAAGGGGCCGCCCGCGCTCTAGGAGAGCGGCCCCTGGTAGTGTGACGCATGTGGAGGAGGAAACGGTTCCGCCGCGCGAGGCGGGGTTGGGGGAGGGTGAGGCGTCGGCTCCCCTTGTGTCCGTGGGGCTGCCGGTGCGGTCGCTTTTGGTTCCCGCTGCCAGAGGCAAGCGGGCCGGTAAGCGCGGAGGCAGGAAGCGCTCGGCTTCTGCCTCCGTGTCTCATGATGCGGAGCTATTGAGTGAGGAGCTGGCGGTTGGTGCGCATGCGCGCGTTGGAATCCCTGAGCCTCGCGCTGGCGGTGAGGGTGTGTTGCCGGCTGTTGGGCCTGATAGACAGTTTATGGATTTAACGGATTTGGGGGCTCGAAGGAATGGACAGGTTGTAACTCCGAATGTAAGCGCAGGGGCTGGTGGTGAGCGCTTTTCGACGCCGGCCCGTGTTTCTGGGGAGGTTTTGCATGCTAGTGATGTTGCCTGTGGTGCAGTACAGTCTGCTTTTGTGCCATATAGCCCCCTATTGTTTTCCCCCCCTGCCTCAACCCGGGGGGAGGTACTTTCTGTGCTCAGTGGTTCTGTGGGGGAGGGGGAGTGGGCGCAGGTGGAAAGGAGGGCAGGGGCAGGTTTGCTGGGTCAGCAGTCTGGTCGTGTTTTGTTGTGTGATCCACAGGATGTTTCTGGGGCTGGCAGGGGGTTCGTTGAGCCTTCTGTGGGTGGTGCTGTTAATTTTCCTCTGCAGGAGAGTGGTGATAGGCAGGTGGGTGCTAGATCTTGGGAGGGTTTGGATGTTTTTCCTTCCTGGGCAGAAGGGGTTCGTGATGCGGGCAGGGCTACACCCATCCAGGGGACTGATATGCTGAGTGGTTTTGGGGGCACTTTGAGTTTTCCGGGTTTGCCTGTTGGGGGCAGATCGCTTGGGAGGATGGAGCAGCCCCGCTCTGATATCCAGCAGAAAGGGCAGGGTGGACTGGCATTGGGACCTGCGTCTAAGATTGTTCAGGAGCTGTTGAACTGGAGTAGTGGTGGTGAGGAAGTGGAACCTTCCCCTCCTCGGCGGGGGTTGTCGGTTCGATCTAAGGGGTCTGTTTCTCGGGAGGTTGGTCAAGTGCAGTTTCAGGATTCTAGTTTTTGTATGGCTAGTGGTGTTGATAGTTTTGGCCGTTCTGGTAGTAAGGGTCCCGGCACATCAGTTCAGCCTTTTTCTTTGTAGGTCAGAGAGCGTCGTGGAGAGGCAGACTTGGTAGGGTGGAGTGCGGCCCAGTTACACCGAGGAAAAGGGAGGGTGGAGCCTGGCGCGGCATACCCCGTACCGGCGAGGGACCCCGGCGCGGTCAACGTAAGCAGGTCAGGCGCGACCTCGTTGGCCCCAACGTCTTCCTTTCAGGATCTCGGCGCGGTCAGCAGAAGCAGGTCAGACGCGTCCTCGCTGGCCCCAACTTCTCTTTCTACAGGTATCGGCGGGGTTGGCAGAAGCGGACCCGGCGCGTCCTCGCTGGCCCCATTGTCAGGTTCTCTGGATATCGGCGGGGTTGGCAGAAGCAGGACCGGCGCGTCCTCGCTGGCCCCAAATGTTTCTTCTCATCAACAAAGGGATTCATCGTTGGTTAAGGTGTACAAAACTGGTCAACGTTCGGGGGAGTACAGACGGGTCCAGTCGGCTCCCCCGCCTCAGGTGTCAGTACGGGCTGGTAAGGCCCAGGTTAGTTTCAGAAGTCCGTCAAAGGTGTTGGCCCCTCCTAGGTTGGAGGAATCTTTGGTTTTAGATTACGATGAGGAGAGCCCTGAGGAGGGCGAGATACGTGCTGAGGGTGCAAGGGGGGGGGCTTTTTCACGCTTCTGATGATGTTTTACAGGCACCGGTGGTGGTGCGTCCGAGAACTACAGTTTCCAGACCAACTCGGGAGAGCGGCCCCGCGGTGAGGGTTCCTCGGTCAGGCGACGATGTTGAACAGATGGCATGGAGAGCGAGGCCGGCCCAACTTCCTTTATTGAATCCAGGTGAGCTTGCTGGGCCGCGGGACAAGCCATTGATGGTTTCTGTTGGAACGGGGGGGATCCTCCTTCAGAGGGTGTGGATCTTAAGCTCCACAAAGGTCGTTATGTTAAGGATCAAGGAGTGGGTACGGGTGACGGGGGTGTGGGTTCTAAGGTGGATTCTGGGATTGTTACGGAGCCCATGGAGGTAGGTAAGGATCCCCCACACAGCAAGGAGCTTAAAATAAAGAAATTGCCTTACATGGGCGTCACAAAACCGTTGGGCGCTCATTTAATGCTGTCCACTAAGGAGAGGATTTGGAAAGGGGAGTACGTGGAATTATTGAAGCTCTTACATAGGGAAGTTAGGTCTAAGGAGGGGTCTAAGGAGGAAGAGTACGAGTTGGCCAAGCGCCCAAAGGTTCCTTTGACCATCGAAAACTGGACAGCGGCATTTCTTATATATGCTAGCGTGTACTGTGAGAAATTCCCTGAGCGCTGTGTGGCCCTTTTTAAGTATATGGACGTGATCAGAAAGGCGCAGATTACTGGCAGTGGTTATGCCTGGTCACAGTACGATGAGGAATTCCAGGCTCGGATGGCTTGGGATCCTGAAGCGAAATGGGGGGAGTTGGATAATGACTTGTGGCAACACACTATGGGAGCATCGGCGGGTGGTAAGACGATTTTCACAGCTAGTGGGTATCCATTACCTTCGCGGCCCTTTCAGGGTAAGCCCACTCGGGGAGGGGTGGGTGCAGCTGCGTCAGTCCAATCTGCCGGGACCTGTTGGGATTTTAACAGAGGATATTGCCCGAGGGAGTATTGCAAATTTAGACACGAATGCTCCCAATGTGGTAGAACGCACCCACTGTCCAGGTGTTGGGGGCCTCGGGTTACAGGGGGCAGACAGTGGTCACAGCAGACGGCCAATGCCCCTGCTCCTGCACAGCAGCCTCAACCTAACAGGGGGGGGAAAAACACTTCTGGAACTGGGCCCAAAGGCTCATACGCCAGTTAATCCTTTTCACTTGGCTGTGGCTCTGAGGGGTTATGGGAATGTCGAGGCTGCTAAGTTATTGTTGGATGGTTTTCAGGAAGGTTTTCGACTTGGTTACACAGGGCCGCGGTTGCGACGGTGGTCAAAGAATCTTTTGTCAGCCAATGAGCATCCAGAGGTGGTGCAAGACAAATTGGACAAGGAAGTGCGTGAGGGAAGGATGGCGGGTCCTTTTGATGATTGGCCCTTGGAAAATCTTATTGTCTCCCCAATTGGTGTGGTACCTAAAAAAGAGCCTGGGCAATTTCGTTTGATTCAGCATTTGTCATGGCCGGAGGGCTCGTCAGTTAACAATTTCATTGATGGTGAAGCTGCTTCAGTGTCTTATTCTTCAGTGGATGTGGCCATGGCCCTGGTTGTCTCTGCCGGCACTGGTGCGGCAATGGCAAAATGTGACGTCAAATCTGCATTCTGTTTATTGCCAGTACATCCTGGGGATTGGGATCTTTTGGGGATTCAATTTCAAGGGAAGTGGTATGTTGATAAGGCTCTACCAATGGGTTGTTCCATATCCTGTGCGTTATTTGAGACCTTTAGCACATTTCTCCAATGGTTTTTCACCAACACGTCAGGATACCAGCTTGTGACTCACTACCTGGATGATTTCTTTTTTGTAGGCGCTCCCAATTCCTCAGCATGCCAGAATGCTTTGCGAACATTCCAAACTCTGATGGAATTTTTAGGTGTGCCGTTGGCACTGGAAAAGACAATGGGCCCCTGCGCGACCATGTCTTTTTTGGGGATCGAAATTGATTCTAATGTTATGGAGGCACGCTTACCAGTGGATAAAAAAGCAAAAATGTTGGACCTCTTACATGTTATGTTGAACAAGGCAAAGGAGACAGTGAAGGAAGTTCAGGTGCTGCTGGGCCATCTTAATTTTGCTTGTAGGGTGGTCAGGGCAGGTAGAACTTTTTGCAGGCGTTTGGGTAGAGCTCTGTCTGGTCAGTTTTTACCTCACCATCACGTCCGCTTGTCAGCAGGTGTTAAGGAGGATCTGCGGATGTGGGTAGCCTTTTTACACTCTTTCAATGGCATTCCTCTGTACAGAGAAGAGAATTGGATTTGGGACGTCCACATTTTTTCAGATGCTGCAGGCAGTGATGGTTTCGGTCTTTACTGGCAGGGCAGATGGTGCGCTGAACAGTGGCCTGCTGCGTGGAAGAATGGAGGCAGGAGTATTGCCTTCCTTAAGCTTTTCCCTGTGGTGGTGGCGTTGACTTTGTGGGGTCAGGAGCTTGCTCACAAAAAAGTACTGTTTCGAATTGATAATAAGGCTGTGGTGGACATTATCAATCGGCAGTCGGCCAGGGATGCTCACATCTTGAAGCTCTTGCGAGTCTTTGTGTTGGGGTGCTTGACGTATGACATCAGTTTTAAGGCCTTACACATTCCTGGGGTGGACAATGACATTGCGGATGCTTTGTCTCGTTCACAGTGGGAGAGATTCCATGGGCTAGCCTCGGAGGCGGACAGGACGCCGACCAGCATGCCAGAACATCTGTGGACTGTAGGCGAGACAGGGTTTTGCAGTTGGTGGTAGGTTCGCTCGCAGTTTCCACTAGGGCAGCGTATGAATTGGCCTGGAAAGAGTTTTTGGAATCTGGGGCCGGCTGGCGCGCTCCGGGCTGGAGGCGATCTGAGGATGTGGTACAGTTCATTCTTCACTTGATGGACAGGGGTTTGACACGTGTGACGATTGCTGGAAAATTGGCTGGTATTGCGTTCATGGGCAAATTACTGTGGGGCTATTCTCCTTCAGCAGGGGAGGTGGGTAAGCGCATGCTGGAAGGCTGGTCTAGGGAGAGGGGTAGGGAACACATGGTTCGCCAACCTTTGTCTTGGCAGACATTGGCCCGAGTTTTGCAGGTTTTGCCCTCAGTTTGTTTGAATGAGTTTGAGGTTTGTCTGTTTTCTACTCTTATGGTTTGGATGTTTTTTGGTGCTTTCAGAGTTTCTGAGTTACTGGGGTCGAAATAAGCATGGGCGAATTTTGCGAATCTCGCGTTCGCGAATTTGCGGATTTGCGAACTCGCAATCCGCAAAATCCGCGAATTCTTGCGAATTTGCGGATTTTTTTTTTTTTGTGTTCGCAAGGATTTCTGCCAGTTCGCGAGGGTTTCGTACCAGTTCGCAATTGCGAACTTACATTTCGTCGCGCAACGGTCGCGAATTATGTTGTTTCTACGTCTGGTTCATCATCACAGGTTCCCAGCACCCTCTGTTTCACCACTGCAACCCTCTGTTACATCAATGCCACCCTCTGGTTCATCATTACTGTAGATTATGGGGGGGAAAAGCAAGCACACCAGCCCTGCTTCAACTGAGATGAATTAATTTGGGGTTAGTTTATTAATGTGTCACTGTCTGGCACCTGCTTCCTTATCTGTAATTTTGCTTTCTGTTGCAGTGCATTTTTTTTCCCCAGGACCTTCTTTGTGGCCTACTTGTAGCTATTGTATGAGCCTGCTGTGAGGGTCAGAGCAGGGTCATACAATTGTTGCAACTAGCAACTGAATTCTGGAGGGGCCCCAGTCAGGAAGCACTACCGGGAATTGTTACTAATGATGAGTTTGAACTCTTGCCCCTGCCGAGTGCTTTCACTTTTGAAAAACTCGTTTTTCTGCAATTTCGCGGGGTTCGCGGGGTGCGAACACTCGCAAGATCGGATTCGGAAGCCGCAAATTCGTGCGAATATGCTATTTGTTTTTTTTGCGGCGTGTTAGTTGGCAAGGTTTTGTGCGTTTTTGCGAGCCGCTCGTAGCGCAAGACGCGAAGTTACCCTCGCGGTCGTTCAAGGGCGCAGCCATCTTGTTTGCCTGACGTATTTCCGTTTCCGGGCGCGAAGTGTAATCTCGCAAAGTTTGCGGCTTGCCAGTACAGTCTCGCGCGTGTTCGCAAGGAAAATCTCGCGCGAACTTACCCGCGCGGTCGTGAACGGGCGCGGCCATCTTGTTTCTCATTCATTGCTATGGTTCTGGGCATGGTCTTTGTATCCTCTGTCAATCTCTGCCATCCTTTGCTTGTTTGAAGTTTTTTTTTATCTATTTTACTTATTATCTATCCCTCTATTTTTCTAGCCCTATATTTTTGTGTTTACTGCTACTTTTGGTTAATTTTAAACTACTTTTGTAAACTCTTTTCTTTTCTTCTCTTCCCTATTCTATTTTCTTTATTCCTTTCCGCCCAGACCATGGTGAAGGGAGCCGGGAAGCATCCCGAGAAGGGGAAGGGTCCCGCACCCCGTGTCCGGCTCCCGTGCGGGCGTTTGAGGGGGGAGCTAGTGATGCCACGGGAGATCTTTACCCCGGAGGAGGTGGCCCAACTCATTTTTTATGTTCAGCGCCGCCTCCCCAGGACCATCATGGGAGGCGGCAAGATCAGTGCCGGGTACGGGGCCCGGGAGCGCCGGAAGCGGTGGGAGAAGGTGTGCCAGGCCATTTACCACCACTCTCGGGTCTGGCGCACCTACAACCAGGCCACCCACCGCTGGACGGATGTCCTGACCCGTGAGCGAGATCTGCTCGACCTCCTTGGCCTTGAGATCCCCGGGCTTGGTGAGTAGTAGTAGCTATGTCTTTACTACTATGTTTTCTCCTGCTGTGTTATTATATTGCAAATTTTTGTTTTTTACCAAGAGCAATAATGCTGCTCATTACATTGTAGGTACATTTTATTTCAAAATCTTCTGTGCATTTCAGGTACACTGCTCTCCTTCTCAGTAGTGTTGCTACTATGCTTATTTGTTTTAGATTTTGTGTTCATTTCATTGGCCTGTGAAATTATGTATGAGTGTAGTTGAAAGAACTGCGCAATGCTACACACTAAGGTTCAGATTTTTAATTACCGGCGCATCCCTGCAAAGTTGCAGGGATGCGCCAGTAATTGTGCGTCACGCCACCATCACCCATGGTGCGCCGTATTTACAATGCGGCGCGCCATGGGCCCAAAACGTCACCAAAGCGTTACGCATCTGTGCCGTAAAGGTGGCGCATTGCTGGAGTTGCGTCGCAACGATGGTGCAGCTCCATCAATTCTCTGGGGTGCCCTATCTCCCCAATGCTGCGTCAAGCCGTACGTCTGCTTCAAGCAGGCGCAGGGTTTGAGTCACGCATCATTGTCCTCAAAGTGACTGATTGAAATCTTGTAGATTTCCCTCAGCCACTTTTAGGATGCGTTCCTGCGCAGGAACGCCCTCCCTTGCGCCGGAACACCCCTATTGGCGCAGGGCTTTACAACGTGATGCATCTCCCAGATGCGTCACGTTGTTAATATACGCCGCACCATTGCGCCTCTTTTGTGCTGTCGCTGCGTCACAAAAGTCACGCAACAATGGAGCAAAAGAGCCGCAAGGGCCTTATAAATCAGCCCCTACAGACTCAAGTCCAGTCCTTCCTTTGTACACATGGCGATAAGAAGAAATAGTGGTGGTGGATTAATAGTTTGAGTATTTTAATGACTGGTGAATGTAGTAGGAAACTTTAGTGTTGTCGCTGATCTTCAATCACGATGGACTTTGGCTGTCACTTTGCGTGCTGCGGACTGCTGCCTGCCAATCCTAGGCAAACCTTTTTAGTACTTTGTTTAGTGAGTTACATAGGGTAGTTTCCAATTCGACGGTCCGCAAATCAAGCAATACTAAAGTAATGACGTAGTCGACCACATGAGATTGGTCAATAATATATCCCGTGGAGTCGTTCCCTATTTGCTATTTCGCAAAAATATTTTGTTACTTTGTTAGTTCTTTTTTAAATGTTTGATTTGGTTGAGAAATATCATCCATGTTTTCTGTTTTTCTTTCTTTCATGTTGTACATCAGCTTCCCCCAGGGGCAAGAGGAGGACACAGGAGGAGGAGGAGGAGGGTGCTGTTGTCGATGCAGGCCAGGACCGGGCAGTCGAGGGCTCCTTTGCTGGCCCCAGTAAGTTTTAATTTTAATATAGAGTACTTATTTTTTCCTAGCGTTCCTCATTCGATTTTTTCTAAATCGTCTTTGATCTTCTTGTAGACAGGATCTAAATTCTTATCCTGCCTCGACTATGACTCCGTGTGGTATTACTAGATTATTCTTATTAGTCTGTCTGTGTAGCTAACTAAGATTGCACATTTGGCATTTCCATTGGACTCCCATTCTAGTCAGCAATAGCTCTATGCACTGAGTGTAGTCCTCTGGGATTGTCCATAATGTCTTTTCAAGTATTCTAAATGTTTATGCTTTGACCATTGCCAACAATAAAAAGGTGAATGACCACCACCAAGAAATAATAAGATACTACTTTACTTTTGGTTTGGATAGGAGGACAATCCATTCGACTACTGTTGCAGGGACAAATCTGCACAAACAGAACTATGGACACTAAATAATGCATCGCTTAGCTTATCAATTATAATAGGTGCTGTAACTGTTAGACTTTCCACATACCTCAGTGATAACAGACTTTGTAGTTGAACCCCCAATCTCCTTACTGACTAGATAGTGTGGCAGAGTCATTTAGCTCCCAAAGTCACCGATGGCAGAGGCACGGACTCATGCTTGCAAAAATTCGAAAACCTTTAGCTCATCCACTCTAGTCTGGAGGACCAAAAACCACAGAGTCTATTTAAGTTTAAAAGCTTTATTAAAAGTAAACACATTTATTAAATTCAAGTTTGTCATAAAAGTGAACGTGTAACTGAAAATGGAAAAGTGCTTAGTGCTGACGATTAATTGGACACATTTCTTGTGGTCGAGCCGAGCTCTCACCTGGTTTGAACTTGATCCTGCTCGTGTTCTTAGAAGTCAAGGTTCTGTCTGTTAGGAGAAAAAGTGGTGCGTGTTAAAAAGTAAAAAGCAAACATTCATCAGTTGTGCCAAAAAGTGCAGCAAGACAACAGCCTTCCCTGGAAAAAGGGACATTTTTACTCTAGAGTACACAGTCAAAAATTAATAAATTGTACACTTTTTTTCACATTTCTTTCTTCCTCCTAGACCAAATATTATATAGTAGTGAGTGGTGTATTCTAACATTATTAAATGTACTTTGTAGGTGGAACATCTGGAGACGGGGCCAGCGCGGAGGTGGTGGCATTGGACGAGGAGGACAACTCTGGGGAGGAGGCGGTGCAAGTGCCGGAAAAGGACATGCCTGTGAGGGTTCAAACGGTGGTGGCGGGCAGAGGTAAGCTATACATTCCTTAGTCATTGAGATTGAAGACTGCAGAGTGTGCTTTCTGCACGGGTGTATTATAAAAAAAGCAGGTAGTAGCCTCCTCTAAATGTACTTCGACTTAGCTGTGAAGTTTTTGGCGAGAAGAATCCCAATCAGATCTGAGGTGAACTTGATGGATGGGATGAACGAAAAGCGAAAGAAGGGTGTAAGTAAGTGTGGAAGCACGAGAAATGTAATGATGACTGGCAAAGAAGAATGATATGTGTTTGCTTGGTCCCCGAGGTGGCTGGGAAGGTAAGAAAATGGTATGGTGCATGGCTGGGTGAATGATGAAGCAAGGATGGGTGGAAGGAGAACAGCCTGGGTGGGTGAGACAGAAACTGTATGTGTGCAATATACTTTGAATGGATGGATGCCTGGATCATTCATGGTACTATCTGACTCTTAGATAGCATATGTGAATCTAGAGAGAGTAGACGGTCACTGGATGAACTAAGTGTTACTTTGAAGAGCATGTAACACCGCACCCGCACGTCCGTTCCAGTGTAGGAAAGGCAAGGAAAAGAAGTTGTAACGTTGTCCAAAGACTACCATGAATAGTAGCAGTAGTTTGTATTGCAACTGCAAGCACAGCATATATCCAGTTATTACGGTGGACACTCCCTACCTCCCTTAATAACTTTAGTTTAGTAGTAGTACGTCATTCATGTGTGGGGGTATCACTGTTCACTCAATAATAAGCAAAGCACCTAAAGTCATCCCATATGTCATCAAATACATCCCATGTGAAGTGATAGATAATCAGATAATTTAGCTTCTTCATTTTCCTTTTCTAATACTCATTTGCACTGTAGGGTGAAAGCTAAATTAATTAAGCAGTAGCCCTTTTAACAGAGTATTCTCAGTGCCACCCGTAATAGAAAAGTAAGAGCTTCACCACCTGCATGTACTGGACCGGTACAGTAACGCAAGTCTGTCTCACTCACCATGGTGTGCGTCTGTTTTTCTCGGGTGCAAGTTCACTGCGCTGGCATTATGCCGGCTTGCATAAGATAACGTACCAATTTTCCTAAACAAGAGAGAAGAAGAAGAATAAGAGTGGTGTACTGTCATAGTCGACTGTAATAGAAGTCCATAGTGCTCGTAGAATTTGTTCCTTAAACTCCCACTAATGTTAGAGCAAGGATGAAGAAGTCGGAGGTTACATAGATACTGTCCTCAATAGTTATGCACTGTGCTTTCAATTTGCTACTTGTACTGTGACAACTTTCTGCTCAATCATTTTGTGTTAACCTTAAGGAGCATTGGTTACAGACTATGTCTTTCTTTTTTCATGTAGTTGCTCCTTCCAAATCCAAGACACCATCAAGGAGGAAGGAGCTGGCTCGAATGGCCCGGCAACGGAGGCTGGATGCCACTGTTGCTGAATATCGGCGGCTGGTGGCCCTGGAGGAGGAGGAGACACAGTCTGGAACAACAACAACGTCCACTGGGACAGCTGCATCCTCCTCCGTGCGGGCTGCCAGCCAGCGCAGTGCTCCAGCGGTACGGAGCCGGGCTACCAAAGCCAAACACCACCGCCCAGCAGCAAAGAAAGCAGCTGCCCCTCACAGGATTTGCAAGGCACACCGGCGCCGCTTATCCCTCAGACTGTCCTACCTGGAGCAGGAGGTCCATAATTATAAGAACGTGGTGGAGGGCCTCCGCTTCGAACTTGCCACCCTCCGCAAGGAGCATGATGCCCTGGCTGCTAATTCCAACAGCACCCTGCCATAGTGTCCCTTGCCCCTTTTTTAGAGACTTTTGGGGGGTGGGAATTGGGAGTTGTGATTTTTGGGGACTTTTGAAGGACAATCGTTGGGGTTAGGGAGGGTCTTGCGGGAGATTCTTTTGTTAGGGCTATAAAAATATACTTTTTGAAACTTTATCTGACCATACCTGTTTTTTACTGCTTTTGAGTCTGGTGGGTGGGGGTTTAACATAACAGTAAGTTTGTTTTCCTGAATAGTCCTAGGACTTTAGTAGTACTACCGTCAATCAAATCTCTCGTCTCTCCTAATACTCCATTATACTACCTCCAACCAAACGCCTATCTTACCTGTAATTTCTGTTTGCAAGTAGGGCTAGGCCCAGGGCTGGCTCCACGGGAAACAGCAAATAAGGTTGGCAATCCTGGGCGGATAAAATTTCCTCATAGCGGTGGTACTAGTGGTGTGACACAGTGGCAGTTGCTTGCCTATGAAAAAAAAGAAAATGAAATCTGGTTTGTCCTCCTGAGCAATACAAAGGTACAATACAGAATATAGCAGGTGACAGAAGTACACTAGAACAGTGCCACGTTGTAGCCTAACAAATGTTAAAGTATAACTAATTCGGTTGAAGTTCTTTGACATTAGCCATGGGTCTTTGTCAAGCAGAGTAAGAATATATCCTCGGATTTCTTCACCAGCCTGTTGCTATCACCTTATCCTCCCCAGCAAGTGTGTGGATTTATTGCTGTAATTTAGTCACACATCAATCAAAACCACACAGCCCGGGGGAAGAGGGTTAGGGTTTGAAAAATGGATGGGTACGGGGGTTTTTGGGAAAGGTTTTGGGAGACAAGAAAAAGTAGCACAGCATGGACGAACAATTGTGAACATAAACAAATCTTTGGGTACAAACCTATCCATCAATCTTTGAAAGTGCATACACTACTGCATGCATGTCAGTTAAAAGTAAGTAGTACTTTCGACAACTGTGGAAGAAAGAATGCGACAGTACAGGGCGTGGGTGGAAATATTGATAACTATATTCAACATAAGGTCTCTGTAGCCAGATACCCGAGAGCCTTGCTGGTCACTATAAATCCATTCACAACAACACTCAATGGGGTTGGTCTGGAAGGTGTCAGGTTTACTCCCCGTGATCCAGTCGATGCGAATATTGTTCCACCTCCAAATGTCACCAACACCCAGAAGTGTAAACACAGGGTGTTCGAGGCATTAGGCGGGGGAGAAAAATAACAAACTAAAATAAAAAATGTGGGATGGGTAAAGGTAGGGTCAGCAGGGAAAGGATACCTGTAACAGAAGACAAGACAGGCATCAGTGAAGTGCTGTCCTAACATACAAGGGTACTCTCATATAGTCTCACTAAATAGTCTGCAAGTCTCCCGCCTACTCATGGGAAATGTAGTTTCATAGTACGGTAGGCGCTTAGGGGCTGCGTAACCTGACAGAAGGTATAGTAGATAGAAAAGGAGAAATTGCTTTTTTTCTAGGTGTCCCCTCACTCACCAGGGTTGCCCCTTGGTGACATGCTTCATCATTGGGGCCATCCCAGTCCTCTACGGGCTGGGGCGTGCTGCGACTTGCGAATTACGTAGGAGCACTTACAAATGACTATGTGTGGTGCAGATGTGATAGTGGAGTGGACTAAGTGATGTGTTAAGGGATCAATGTAGAAGCCGAGAGAGAGGCAAGAAATGCAGTCACAGTCAGAGAAAAAGGCAAGGGATACTGTATCTATGTGGTTGTAGTGGTCCTGTTGGAAGTGGTAAGTAAGTTGCCCGCAGAAAAAAAATCCTCCTATTAACGGCACTCCTCCATTGCAGCCGACGCTTCGTCCATCGATGTTGGTCACCAGAAGACACCCTGTCCACTGCCTGCCTGATGCTGAATTGTGGCTCGCTACTGTGAAGCCTGACTCCATCCTTTTTTCCCCATTGCAGAGACTGAAACCCGGCCTGTAATTATTCAACGAAAAACAGGAAGTGATATAATATTACAACACCACTGATAAATAAATATAAGGTATGTAGGCTGTGGAGTGCAAAAAGTCACAATTTGTTTTTCCTAGTAGACAGTACAATGTTTTTGAAAGTGCGTACTCTGAGTCACCTTTTGAAGGATAAATAAGTATGGGCAAATTAATGTAGCGGATCTTGCCCCTCAAGCTAGGTGTACTGTAAACTGTGTTTTAGAACAAAATTAGATCTTCCTAGCAGTGCTCCCACCCAGACCCTTACTAAAGCCAGTCGCAAAAATGTAGAAGACCCCCAATCAAATCTCAAAAAACGAGGCCTAGCAGAAAACTGGTGACAAAACTTACTTTGAAAGTAAAAGTAGGCCGAAGTACCCTAATTACCCATTACCCACCGTGGATTGCATTCAAACCACTTGCAAGCAACCAAGCAAAAGTAGCCATAGCCAGCATCGCTCCAAGACTCGAAATCCCCCCCACTCAAACACATGCAATAGAAATACTGCTAACCCTAACGAACCCTAAGTTAAGAATAGTGGCAAAGGCTTTCTTTAACTATGCCAAATCCCCCCTTTCCCACCATGGATTTTCTTCAAATGACTTGCAACCAAAATTACACATTCTCACGAGTGCTCTAAGACCCCAGAACTCAGTTTGAAAAATCTAGAACACCCCGAAACACATGCAATCCTGCTGCTAGGGCTAACCCTAACGAACCCTAAGTTACAAAAAGTGCCAAAACTAAAGGCTTTTCCGCGCGGATTTTGTCCCAACCACTTCTACCCGGTATTAGACCTTCCCAGGAATGCCCCAAGACCCGGCAACCCACCCGCCAAGAAGCGTAACACCCCCAAACAGGCCAAAAGCAAAATCTCATACTTGCAATATTTCTGGGCCTTCGGTCCAAACGCGCTGCGTAGCTAGGCCATAAGTCGAAGTTGGCACGACGGATTTCCTGAAAAGCAAATGCAATCATGATTAGAGTGTCCCAGCAGTGCTCCCAGACCACGAAACTCACCCGCAAACACCAGGAAGCCCCCCAAACAGGCCCCCGAAAACGCTACATAGAGCAAAATGTCAGAAATAGCCAAAAAAAAAATCGGCCTGGATTTTGTCCCAACCACTTCTACCCGGTATTAGACCTTCCCAGGAATGCCCCAAGACCCGTCAACCCACCCGCCAAGAAGCATAACACCCCCAAACAGGCCAAAAGCAAAATCTCATACTTGCAATATTTCTGGGCCTTCGGTCCAAACGCGCTGCATAGCTAGGCCATAAGTCGGGGTTGGCACGACGGATTTCCTGAAAAGCAAATGCAATCAAGATTAGAGTGTCCCAGCAGTGCTCCCAGACCACGAAACTCACCCGCAAACACCAGGAAGCCCCACTAAGAGCACCTCAAAGGCAAGCAAGTCATCAAAAACACAAAAAAAATTCCGCCTGGGATTTGGTCCAAAACACTTTTATCCGGTATTAGAGCTTCCCAGCAATGGCCCCAGAGCCGTCAACCCAGGAGAAGACGAGTAGAAGACCCCCAAACAGCCAAAGAGCAAAAGTACAAAAATGGGGACTTAGTCAATTTTTCACAAATTTCCCAAATCACTCCGCGCGCGCTCTGCAGCTAGGCCCTAAGTCCCCTCTGCCACCATGGATTTGCTTCAAACCTCTTGCAAAGTAAAGTATATATAGCCAGCAGTGCTCCCAGACCACGAAACTCACCCACAAACACCAGGAAGCCCCCCAAACAGGCCCCCGAAAACGCTACATAGAGCAAAATGTCAGAAATAGCCAAAAAAAAAATCGGCCTGGATTTTGTCCCAACCACTTCTACCCGGTATTAGACCTTCCCAGGAATGCCCCAAGACCCGTCAACCCACCCGCCAAGAAGCATAACACCCCCAAACAGGCCAAAAGCAAAATCTCATACTTGCAACATTTCTGGGCCTTCGGTCCAAACGCGCTGCGTAGCTAGGCCATAAGTCGGGGTTGGCACGACGGATTTCCTGAAAAGCAAATGCAATCAAGATTAGAGTGTCCCAGCAGTGCTCCCAGACCACGAAACTCACCCGCAAACACCAGGAAGCCCCCCAAACAGGCCCCCGAAAACGCTACATAGAGCAAAATGTCAGAAATAGCCAAAAAAAAAATCGGCCTGGATTTTGTCCCAACCACTTCTACCCGGTATTAGACCTTCCCAGGAATGCCCCAAGACCCGTCAACCCACCCGCCAAGAAGCATAACACCCCCAAACAGGCCAAAAGCAAAATCTCATACTTGCAACATTTCTGGGCCTTCGGTCCAAACGCGCTGCGTAGCTAGGCCATAAGTCGGGGTTGGCACGACGGATTTCCTGAAAAGCAAATGCAATCAAGATTAGAGTGTCCCAGCAGTGCTCCCAGACCACGAAACTCACCCGCAAACACCAGGAAGCCCCCCAAACAGGCCCCCGAAAACGCTACATAGAGCAAAATGTCAGAAATAGCCAAAAAAAAAATCGGCCTGGATTTTGTCCCAACCACTTCTACCCGGTATTAGACCTTCCCAGGAATGCCCCAAGACCCGTCAACCCACCCGCCAAGAAGCATAACACCCCCAAACAGGCCAAAAGCAAAATCTCATACTTGCAACATTTCTGGGCCTTCGGTCCAAACGCGCTGCGTAGCTAGGCCATAAGTCGGGGTTGGCACGACGGATTTCCTGAAAAGCAAATGCAATCAAGATTAGAGTGTCCCAGCAATGCTCTCAGACCACGAAACGCACCCACAAACAGACGGAACCCCCCCTAAGAGCACCTCAAAGGCAAGCAAGTCATCAAAAACACAAAAAATTTTCCGCCTCGGATTTGGCACAAACCACTTTTAGTGCTTCCCAGCAATGGCCCCAGACCCGTCAACTCACCTGCAAAGAGGTAGAACAACACCCCCACAAGTGCTGAGTCTTTCTTCATTGGGCGTAAACCAGCCCTCTGCTTAGATGGAAATAGGAGTCTAGAGGAGGAGGATAGAGGAGCATGTTCTTCTGAACTTGTGAACCTGAGGAATGCAGACTGCGGCACCTTCAAATAAATTAGCAAACAAGTGAAGACAGTTCTGCTGATGGGCTTGTTTTTGTGATTATCTGATTAAAGTTTGAATTATATTAACTGTGCACAACAAAGAAAGACAGACACACAGGAATAAAAGTGAATAAGGATGAAAAAGAAAGTTATTGATTCGTTGTCTCATTTTCAGGGCTCGAAGTCGGTATCACGGTCCAGGAATAAGAATAAGGCTTCGTCATCATACTCTGCGAATTCAGCCAGGGTGAGGTCAGTGCCACCTGACAGAGTAGAAATTCCCTCATCTATGGTGCTGGCCACCTCCTCTTCATCCGGCACGCTCTCTCGTACTCTTATATCTGGTGGTATGAGGTGCTGATTCATCTTGATCATTGTTAACCTCTCCACATTTTTGGGCGAGAGGCGGCTCCGTTTGGGAGTTACAATCCCACCAGCCGCACTGAAAACCCGTTCAGAAGACACACTTGCGAGTGGGCAAGACAAGTAGTTTAAAGCCAGGTTGGTGAGCTGTGGCCACAATTCTTTTTTCCCATGCCAATACGCCAATGGGTCAGAATTAACATAGACCTCTGTGGAGTCATTCAGATAGTCCTTCACCATCGACTCAAGGTCCTCCTCCAAGGTTCCTCCACTTTGCGTAGCTCTTGCTGTGCCTCTGACCTTTTGAGAACCAAACCCACGCAGAGCTAGCCAATCCTCTTCAGCCTCCAATGTTTCTGTTGTCTTTCGTGCAGATGATCCGGTTGCCGGTGTCTTTAACGGCTGAGAGGTCACTTGTGCCACAGCCACAGGTGCAGAAGTGGATTGTTTTGACTGGGGATGGCCTGCTGATGTACTGCCATTTCCTTCAATTTCCAGCCGTTCTGTTTCAAACTTCTTGGCTGACAAGGCTAGCCAACGTTTGTACTTTGTAACATCTTCATCACCAAAAGGAAAGAATGCTCTGCCTGCCAGCGCCTTTTTGTAGCGTGGATCCAGAATAGTAGCACAAATGTAATGCTGTTCTGAGTGGATCTTTTTAAGACGTTCATCACCTTGTAGGAGCTCTAATAATTGCTCAGCCAGAAGCAAAGAGTCTTTCTTTTTGTCATCTTTTCCAAACACAGAACACACCTCCTTCAGTTGGTCCTCCAGCATGTACAACAATGGGATAGCTTTTCCCAAATTAGAGTCCTCCTTGCTGACTGCACGCGTGAAGACCTCAAAAGGACGAAGCATGCGTGTTAGGCTTTCAACTATGTTCCATTGCGGCCCACCCATCCTCAGCTCCTCTATACCCTCTTTCAAGAAATATTGATCGAGTTGCGTATACTGCTCATACAGACGCTCAAGCATGTAGAAGGTTGAGTTCCAACGTGTTACCACCTCCTGGATGAGTGCTTTCACTGGCATTTGACATTGATATAGCATGCTCCTCAGCTGCTTGCGGGCCTTAAAAGAATGCCTGAAATGCTTGCAAATTTTTCGGCAGTTCTCCAATACACTGTACGCTGCACTGCGTTTATTACCCAAGAATTTTTGGACAACCAGGTTTATACAGTGCGCCAAACACGGCACTCTGAAATAGTAACCGTCCCTCATGGCCTTAACTATATTGGAGCCATTGTCCGTGGAAACATAACCAACCTTGCGTTTTAGTGGGGACAGACAGTTAAGGACCTTTGTGTTAAAGACATCCAAAATGTTTTCTGCTGTGTGACGTTTCTCCAAACCAAACATGGCTAGTGTTGCATGTTTCCGAGCACCTTTAAAAACAATGTTAGTGTCAACACCTGAGTTTAGCTTTGCTTTAGCCCCTGAAAAAGAGACCCAGTGTGCAGTGATGCACATGTAATCAGCGCCTGCGCCACTGGTCCACATGTCTGTTGTCAGATGTATAGTGTGAACAGCACTCTTCTGCAAAGCTGCCCCAATCACCTTCAGAACATCTTCATGTAGTGCTGGAACCGCAACTCGGGCAAAATAGAACCGGCTAGGAACCTTCCATTTAGGGCAGAGCGCTGTCACTAATTCTAGAAAACCAACCCCTTCTACAAAAGAAAAAGGGAGAAGGTCCAGAGCTAGCATTTTAGCCAGCTTAGTGTTATACAGACGGGTCATTGGGTGGTTGCGTTCATATTGCGCTTCTGTAAACAACATCTTTTTAATGTTGCCCTGGACCAATGATTTACGGGATGATGATGATCTCTTCGACCCAGCTACGCTCGCTGATGAACTTTTCCGCATTGATGTCTCACTCTCTCCCACACTCTTAGTGTGGCTCCCATGGGGTGTGCTGCTGACATGGGAACTGGGTGTAAGTGAAGTGTTTGAATCGTCTTCTTCTACCTCCTCGTCATCAGCAGATGACAAATCAACGTTTTCATTACGTGCAATTCCGGCTTTCTTGACCGCCTCTAGGTGCGGAAACCATTCGACAGCGTGCCTTCTCTCAAGATGACCTCTCTGGCCTCCGGTACCATAGTTAGAACCAAGCTTACCACGACTAAATCGAAGCTTACAAAGGCTACAAATGGCTACGTTTTCCTTTTTTGGGCAAACACTAAAGAAGTCCCAAACTGGAGACTTGAAATGTCTTCGGGGGCCGGAGGAGGCGGCGATACTGGTGGTGGTGGTCCTGCTGCTAATGACAGATGAAGTGGAGGATGTGGATTGCCGAACTTCAGTACGTTTTGCACTTTCACCACCACGAATTGAGGTCGAGGACGAGGTGGGTACCTTCTTGCGAAGAAATATGGAAGCGGTAGGTTTTGGTGTACTACTTAACTCCAAATCTAATGATTCCATTTCCATTGCCTCCTCGCCGACATCATCATCACGCTCAGCAGCTTCTCGGGATAGGGTCAAAATGTCTCTTTGCTGCATGCCCGGTGGGGCTGCAGTGACCTTTGTGATGACTGGCTCGTCGTCATCGTGAGAGGCTTCATCACCAGCAGTATCTGTCACTTCTTGTTGAGCCTCATCACACTCCATAGGTTTGAGTTTTTGGACGACCTTCCTTTTACGCTTAGGTTCCGGTGTCAGATCATGGTGTGCCTCACTGTCAGACCGCAGTTGTGGTTCCCAAGCTGGATCTGTATCATCAGAAGGAGGTGGGCTTGAATAAGATGTAGACACCCCCCTTGATCTTTTCCTTGCTAGGGATGTGGAAGACAATGAATGATCATCAGGAGGAGTGGCTTCCAATGATACCTCGGCTTCATTGTCGATTTCCTGATGTGCCCCTACTTCGGGAGGAACAACTATTGTGGGCACTTGTGAACCTCCATGCACCTTTGCTTGCGCATCTCCTTTTGCTGCCTCTCCTTCCACATGTACTTGGGCGTGTACTTGCACATGGTGTTGTTGTTGCGGCTGTGTTGATTCAGGGACATTGCTGCTACTTTCTTGCGATGAGCCAACATCACTGGTCGATGGTGATTGGAGAAGTACACTGACTGCCTCTGAAGCACTCAAGGGCTTTGACTTAAGTTGGCGTGGTGGTGGAGGCACTGAACCCAATGGAGCAGGGGTGCTGCTCCCAGCTTGGTCCCCAGCAGAACCTGCTGCAGCAGGCGTACTTTTTTTTTTGCTCCCAAAAAACGTGGCGGGTGGCACACCAGCCTCCTTGGTACCTTGCTTCTTCTGCTCCTTACTAGCAACTTTCTTGCTAGAGGAGCTACGGAGAACTTTCTTTGGGGGCGGGGCCATCTTCTTCAGAGCAGGTCAGAGAGCAGGCCGCAGTTGCACGAATTGTAGAGTTGTCTGAGGCCAGACGTGACGTCGCGTGACGTTATGCTGCACACACACACCGCTGCAGGACTTCTTCCTGGCACTGGTGGTTCTCTTGAGTCTTGTGCACCTAAAAAAAATGGAAGACAGAGGAACATCAGTTCAGTTATAGAGCACAAAAAAAAATCGAAAAACACTGCAAAATCAGCACAATCCCAATCCATCGATGCCCTCCATAATGTTTAAATTCAAGACAACCCACAGAAAGACTAGGCCCATGCAAGACTCACTAGTACCCCTGGGCATAAATAAAGGTTGAAAAGTAGGCAAAATGGTTGGAGGCCTAACAACAAAGCCTGCATTCAAAATGGCCACTTGCCTGCCAGCACATGGCCAGTGCCTGTAGCTGCACTCAAAATGGCCACCAGCCACATGGCATGTCCCTCCCCATGAACACACCCAAAAATCGAAAAACACTGCAAAATCAGCACAATCCCATTCAATCCATGGCCTCCATGATGTTTAAATTCAAGACAGCCCACAGAAAGACTAGGCCCATGCTAGACTCAAATACCCCTGGTGAAAAGGCCACAAGTACAGGCCCAAAAATCGAAAAACACTGCAAAATCAGCACAATCCCATTCCATCCATGGCCTCCATGATGTTTAAATTCAAGACAGCCCACAGAAAGACTAGGCCCATGCTAGACTCAAATACCCCTGGTGAAAAGGCCACAAGTACAGGCCCAAAAATCGAAAAACACTGCAAAATCAGCACAATCCCATTCCATCCATGGCCTCCATGATGTTTAAATTCAAGACAGCCCACAGAAAGACTAGGCCCATGCTAGACTCAAATACCCCTGGTGAAAAGGCCACAAGTACAGGCCCAAAAATCGAAAAACACTGCAAAATCAGCACAATCCCATTCCATCCATGGCCTCCATGATGTTTAAATTCAAGACAGCCCACAGAAAGACTAGGCCCATGCTAGACTCAAATACCCCTGGTGAAAAGGCCACAAGTACAGGCCCAAAAATCGAAAAACACTGCAAAATCAGCACAATCCCATTCCATCCATGGCCTCCATGATGTTTAAATTCAAGACAGCCCACAGAAAGACTAGGCCCATGCTAGACTCAAATACCCCTGGTGAAAAGGCCACAAGTACAGGCCCAAAAATCGAAAAACACTGCAAAATCAGCACAATCCCATTCCATCCATGGCCTCCATGATGTTTAAATTCAAGACAGCCCACAGAAAGACTAGGCCCATGCTAGACTCAAATACCCCTGGTGAAAAGGCCACAAGTACAGGCCCAAAAATCGAAAAACACTGCAAAATCACCACAATCCCATTCAATCCATGGCCTCCATGATGTTTAAATTCAAGACAACCCACAGAAATACTAGGCCCATGCAAGACTCACTACCCCTGGGCATAAATAAAGGTTGAAAAGTAGGCAAAATGGTTGGAGGCCTAACAACAAAGCCTGCATTCAAAATGGCCACTTGCCTGCCAGCACATGGCCAGTGCCTGTAGCTGCACTCAAAATGGCCACCAGCCACATGGCATGTCCCTCCCCATGAACACCCCCAAAAATCGAAAAACACTGCAAAATCAGCACAATCCCATTCCATCCATGGCCTCCATGATGTTTAAATTCAAGACAGCCCACAGAAAGACTAGGCCCATGCTAGACTCAAATACCCCTGGTGAAAAGGCCACAAGTACAGGCCCAAAAATCGAAAAACACTGCAAAATCAGCACAATCCCATTCCATCCATGGCCTCCATGATGTTTAAATTCAAGACAGCCCACAGAAAGACTAGGCCCATGCTAGACTCAAATACCCCTGGTGAAAAGGCCACAAGTACAGGCCCAAAAATCGAAAAACACTGCAAAATCAGCACAATCCCATTCAATCCATGGCCTCCATGATGTTTAAATTCAAGACAACCCACAGAAATACTAGGCCCATGCAAGACTCACTACCCCTGGGCATAAATAAAGGTTGAAAAGTAGGCAAAATGGTTGGAGGCCTAACAACAAAGCCTGCATTCAAAATGGCCACTTGCCTGCCAGCACATGGCCAGTGCCTGTAGCTGCACTCAAAATGGCCACCAGCCACATGGCATGTCCCTCCCCATGAACACACCCAAAAATCGAAAAACACTGCAAAATCAGCACAATCCCATTCAATCCATGGCCTCCATGATGTTTAAATTCAAGACAGCCCACAGAAAGACTAGGCCCATGCTAGACTCAAATACCCCTGGTGAAAAGGCCACAAGTACAGGCCCAAAAATCGAAAAACACTGCAAAATCAGCACAATCCCATTCCATCCATGGCCTCCATGATGTTTAAATTCAAGACAGCCCACAGAAAGACTAGGCCCATGCTAGACTCAAATACCCCTGGTGAAAAGGCCACAAGTACAGGCCCAAAAATCGAAAAACACTGCAAAATCAGCACAATCCCATTCCATCCATGGCCTCCATGATGTTTAAATTCAAGACAGCCCACAGAAAGACTAGGCCCATGCTAGACTCAAATACCCCTGGTGAAAAGGCCACAAGTACAGGCCCAAAAATCGAAAAACACTGCAAAATCAGCACAATCCCATTCAATCCATGGCCTCCATGATGTTTAAATTCAAGACAACCCACAGAAATACTAGGCCCATGCAAGACTCACTACCCCTGGGCATAAATAAAGGTTGAAAAGTAGGCAAAATGGTTGGAGGCCTAACAACAAAGCCTGCATTCAAAATGGCCACTTGCCTGCCAGCACATGGCCAGTGCCTGTAGCTGCACTCAAAATGGCCACCAGCCACATGGCATGTCCCTCCCCATGAACACCCCCAAAAATCGAAAAACACTGCAAAATCAGCACAATCCCATTCCATCCATGGCCTCCATGATGTTTAAATTCAAGACAGCCCACAGAAAGACTAGGCCCATGCTAGACTCAAATACCCCTGGTGAAAAGGCCACAAGTACAGGCCCAAAAATCGAAAAACACTGCAAAATCAGCACAATCCCATTCCATCCATGGCCTCCATGATGTTTAAATTCAAGACAGCCCACAGAAAGACTAGGCCCATGCACCACTCACTACCCCTGGTCAAGGCCCCAACAACAGGTCAAAAATCGAAAAACACAAAATTTTACAACAAAAAAAAATCGAAAAACACAGAAAAATCAGCACAATCCCAATTCATCTATGGCCTCCATGATGTTTAAGTTCAAGACAACCCACAGAAAGAATCAGTCCACCCACCACTGGGCAAAAGGCCCCAAAACAGCCCAAAAATCGAAAATCCCAAAATTTTAGTTGCAGCAACTGTAATGCCCCAAACAAACTTACTTGTAAAATTTCTAATCCAACAGTGATCCAAAGAAAGTCAAAAAGGCCTCAAATCCAAAGATCCAGCAGCATCCACAAAAAGTAATCCTTCCAGGTCCACATCCAAATGAAAAGTGACCAGGAGATGGACAAAGCACTGGGAGGAGCCTGCTGAACAGGAACAGGAAGTTGAAGACTATGGGGCACTTCCTTCCTCCCACCCCCCTGCCCCCCTCCCCAAAATGGACTCCTCGCTAAAAAAGTGCAGGCAAATGTCAAACTAAGGAGTTATTCACATAAAAATCATCATTTCTAGAAGGTTTATGCTGCTTGCTGGTGGATTTCTTGCGCAGAATTGCAAATTTATATTTTCGCTCGCCGCATCTCAAATCTCGCAATTGCGAAGTACCGCGAGACGTGATCTCGCCGTACTCGCGTTGACAAGCTATCGCTGGCAAGCCGCGATGACGTAATCGCGCTCGCCAATTCCCGCGGGATCACACAGCAAGATCCAAAATGGCGCAGCACTCGCAAACTATCGAAAAAAACAACGCGGCAAACGATGATAAACGCCGCGCGCCGCAAAAATTGTATCACCAACGCCGCGCGCCGCCAAAAAAATCCGCTGCGTGCGAATTTGCGGATTTTGCGGGAAATCCGCAAATCTCGCGGATTGCGGATTTCCCGAAAATCCGCAAAATCCGCGAGCGGAACGGATTTTCCGCCCACGCTTAGGTCGAAAGTTATTTTTGGGGTGGGGTGGGGGAATGTTCGATTTTTGGAAACAGGGTTGCACGTCTGGTTGGCTCGGGCAAAAACTGATCAACACAGCAAGGGGAGGGGCATTTGGCTGGAAGCTTCTCCCCTTCTGAGACGTGTCCTTTGAGGTGGTCCAGGCGTTTGCGGGACTGTTCGGGGGCCGCCTTTCAGGGCCCTGTTTTTCGACATATGGATGGTTCCAGGGTGACTGAGTATCAACTGCGCATGGTTTTGCATAAAGCGCTGCGCTTCATGGGCTTGGATGAGACACAGTATGGTACGCATTCTTTCAGGATTGGGGCAGCAACGGAAGCTCATAACAGGGGTTGGTCGCAGCAGGACATTATGTCTTTAGGGCGTTGGTCCTCCAACTGTTTTAGGCGCTATGTGCGTACTGATCCTGTTTTGGCACCTGCGGATGATAATTTTTCTTGAGTTTGATGCTGCTTTTCTTTTTCAGGTTCAGTGGCTGGCCCCCGTTCTTCTGTCATGACGATCTGGATAGTGGGACATTCCTTCATTAGGCGCGCGGAAGATCAAGCTATAAGAAGCTATTTTGGTCCCACGCTTGGTTTTAATTCTCGTCTGTTTAATGTTGTATGGAAGGGGAAGGGAGGTATGATCTGGAGGGAGCTTATCCCGGCCTTGAATTCTTGGTTGGTGGGGGGTATTTGTCCTGATGTATTGCTCTTGCACCTTGGTGAGAATGACCTTTGTGGGGTGAAAGGGGTGGTTTTATTGAGAGCGATGAAGAAGGATCTTTCCCTTATTCGTCAACAATGGGCGGGCTGCCATGTTTTATGGACAGAGTTGGTCCCTAGAAGAACCTGGAGGGGTGCGATCAAGCCTAGGGCGGTTGATAAGGCGCGAAGGAAGTTGAATTTGGAGGTTTCCCGTTTTTGTAGAGATCTGGGTTTTGGGCGGTTGTCCCATAAGGACATCCGTTATGACACTATGGAGTTTTTTCGCAGCGATGGTGTTCATTTGTCTCGTATAGGGATGGATTTATATTTATTGGAATTGCGAGAGGTGCTCTCCAGGTGCTTGAAGATTCAAAATTTTTTGGGTTGAGGTGTTCTGGTTCCTTGGTTGGTTAGTTTTGGGGGGCAGAAAGAGAGGAGGGTAATTCCTTTCCCCCTCTTTTCTGGGTGGCGGAAAATGGGCGTTCTTGGTCAGCAGGGACATGAAGGTTGTTGGGTTTTTGCTAAAGTTGGGCTATGGCTGGAAAAGTTTAAATAGTTGTTTCGTGGGGTGGTTACAAGGTTTTGGGTAATGTAAGTTGTTGGTGGGTAATTTTTGGAATGTGATGTTATGCGGTGGGTTGGGATGATATTTAAATGATTATCAGGTTTTGGTATTGTTTGAATTGTAATTATGTTGTGCTGGGTGGGGGCGGGGTTTGTGACGTGTTAGGGGCGGGCCTGACGTTTGGGGTTGTAAGGTAACATCTTATTTAGTGAGGACTAGTTTTGTGAGGCGGTTGCCAGGTTTGTATTGTTGTAAATATGCACCTGTTTCAATAAAAGCGGCCTTTTGCACACTCTCAATTTGGTCTGGTGTCTGCTCACCCCCCCCTCACCCCTCCCTCCCAAGGGGGACTTGGGGGGGGGCAGCCGACCGTAGGGAGGTCCCCAACCCCGGGCTGATTGGGAGGGGCCAGTGGGGGGGGTTGTCCTCGGAGCGCCAGCCTTGGGCTGCTTTTGGGCTTGTTTTGGGCTCCCTCGGTTCCTACTGAGGGAGCCCAGTTATATATTCCTTTGGCTCCTCCTCCCGGCCACCATTTTAGGCTGAATGACCTGGTGGCCGGGAGCTCATTAGTTTAATTTGAAAATTTTCCCTCCCTCCCTCCCTATTCTCGGTTAGCTCTGTTTCCTCTTTTCCCCGGGTCTTTTATTTATTTATTTAAATTCATTTATTTATTTATTTAGTTTATTCTTCCATAATTTTCGGGTCTTTTTGTCGGAACAGGTGGATATGGGGTAACAAAAATTTTGGTCATTGTCGCTTGGAACAGGTGCCGTGCGGAAATTGGGCGTTCTTGGTCAGCAGGGACATGAAGGTTGTTGGGTTTTTGCTAAAGTTGGGCTATGGCTGGAAAAGTTTAAATAGTTGTTTCGTTGGGTGGTTACAAGGTTTTGGGTAATGTAAGTTGTTGGTGGGTAATTTTTGGAATGTGATGTTATGCGGTGGGTTGGGATGATATTTAAATGATTATCAGGTTTTGGTATTGTTTGAATTGTAATTATGTTGTGCTGGGTGGGGGCGGGGTTTGTGACGTGTTAGGGCGGGCCTGACATTTGGGGTTGTAAGGTAATATCTTATTTAGTGAGGACTAGTTTTGTGAGGCGGTTGCCAGGTTTGTATTGTTGTAAATATGCACCTGTTTCAATAAAAGCGGCCTTTTGCACACTCTCAATTTGGTCTGGTGTCTGCTCACCCCCCCCCCTCACCCCTCCCTCCCAAGTAGGTACAGACAGACAGCGCTCAGAAAAATTGCAGCAGATTTCAAGGGACCAAACAGTAACTGCTCAGCTGCCGTCACAGAGTTGGCGAACATCATCAGATCACGATCGTCAATGCCAAAATTAAATTTGTGAAGCAACACATAGACTTTGTACGCAGTTGATGAAGCTGTCAGAGACCTTTATTTTATTAACATGGCCTGCCCCTAGCTTTCCGTTACCACCAAGTGCCCTAACTGCCAAACATAGAGCATTATCACGTCCCTCGTTCTAAGCGAGACTAAACTAATGCAGGTGAGAGGAAGCAAAGGGAGGAAATCAATGAGAATAAAGGATGAATATGTAAAACATACATGTGGCTACATTACATTGCAGCATTTAACAACCCTATCATAAAACCTCTGTGTTGTCAAAACTAATCTTCTGGAAATATCTACACATCCAGTCCCTAACCAGCTGAAGACATTACCTCAGATTCAAGACATTAGATGCTTCACTGCTAAACTGCCAAATGCGCTGGGGTCATCAGCATAGCTACAAATCTGCAGACCTTTGGACTGGATGAGGAGGAAGAAAGGCAGGACATATGATTGAATAAGTACAGGGAATATGCTGACCCATGCGAAATCTCATAGGTGATAACAGTGGTGGAGTAAGAGTCTTAGTGGCCCAGCATTACAGATTACTTCCTGTCTGTTAGGAAAGAAGAAAACCACTCATGGCCTGCCCCTAATGCCAGATTCTCACATGGTGTGAACAAGGAGGCGGCTGTGGTCGACGGTGTTAAATACTATCGGTAGATCGATGATAATTAGATCATTGACAATGTTAGAGTCTGGGGCCTAGTGAAGGCCATCAACATCTGAGGCAATTGCAAACTCCGCCCGGGGTGGAAACTATCATGAAAAAATGGGGATATTTTCTAAATATGAGGAAAGCTAGCTCGTAACACGTTGTTATAACATTTTCGCAGTTACAGGCAGCAGGATAATATTTCAGAAGTTGGGTAGACTCTGGGATTCAAATAGATTTTCTTCAGCAGGGGATTAACAATGCCTTCTTTAAATTCACCGGGAACCATACCTCACTGAAGTAGCCCGTTGATAATATCTCTCGGCAATCCACCACAAAAGGACAAATATTCTGTAGCATCCAAAAGAGGGGCAGGTTTTACATTTGGTGTCTGTGTTCTGAGTCTGATCATAATCTGAAAGGAAGCCGCATCACGGCACAGAAGGTTGAGGATTGACTGAAAAGTGTCCTACATGAATATTTATATGGATCTGCAGAACTAGGAAAGGTTATCACATAAAGACAGTGAGGGTTTTAAAATGGACAAAAAGGCAAAAGAATTGGTGAACCCATCCACTATTTTAAACAAATATTTTGGTTTATTTCCCATAAAGTCGGAAGCAATTTGTGTAGAATTGTTTACGAACTAGGGCTGTATGACGTTACTTCGCATTCCATTGTAACACATACCTTTACAACGCGAATGCCGTTACAACTCAAACCTTTACCATGGATATTTTTTTAACGAATATGCATTTACCACGCATGCCTTTACAATGAAATTTGTTGTAAAAGCATGTTTGATAAAAGCATATGCGTCATAAAGGTTTCCTTGACCCCTATCTTAAATTCTAATCCCACTCCCTGGGGCATCCCACCCGGCCCCCAAACCTTCTAAAAAACAAAATACCCTTCCCTGCCCTAAACCCTACCCCTGCACGTCCCCCTTCCCCCACAGTCCTTTCCCTATCCTAAACCACTACCCATGCGAGACTTCCCCACCGTTCTTTAGCTCTTTCCCTACCCTAATCCACTACCCCTGCATGACCCGAGCCCCCAGCCCTTTCCCTACTCTAAACCCTAAAACACTACCCCTCCATGACCTCCCCTGCCCCCTAGCACCTAAAATAATAGCTCCCCCGCCCCAGGCCCAATCCCCCTTACCTCTTTATAGTTGGTGTGGTACAGGCTGGTGCATGTCGATGTGAGGAAGTGAATTAGACTCTCTGTTACCTCTAATGACATGGATCGCCTAACAACACTGCTGTTTCCACGATTATGTTTATATTAGTTTACTACTTGTATACTTTTACCATGCATACCTTTACAACGAAATTAAGAATATCAATTAACCCAAAAATCTTACTGATGTGAATAAAGTTATAAAGAAAATGTCGCGAACTGATAAAGAAATCACAGATTAGAGAAACATTGAAATTCAAGTTTAATCCAGTAAAGAATGTTGATTCCTAAAGATATATTTTCAGTCAAGAACGACAGAGTTGGTGAATCCATTCATGACTTTGTGGAGAGATTTGAGACGCTCATCAAACACTGTAAATTCAAATAATTAAATGATGAAGATGCTATAGGTCTTAGAGTTATGGATGGATGCTTGTCAGATTCATTCAGACGACGAATGCTAAGAGAAACTCTTAGTCTGGAGCGAGTTTGATGGCTGCAAGAGCTTAAGAGTGTGCTGAAAGACAAGCTGCTAACATGGAGGCCAGAGGTGGTCTGAGTAAACCAGTCATGAACGTAAAAAGTAAGCCAAAGCAAAGGCAGACAGATACAAAGGGATTCTACACATAAAAAGAAGTTGTGTTTTAGAATCAATTTTTTTTAATTACGTGGTATGGTATCAAAGTCACAGCTCAACTGCCTACATCCATCGGCCGGCAGAGCCTAGCGGTATGGTCAGTACACCCCGTACAGGTCTACAGCCCAGAGGGCGACCCCGCGTAAAGAAGCTTCAGTCCATAGCTTTCATGGCAGAAGATTGCTAAGATACCACTTTTATAAAAGGAAAGAACAAGAAAACAGACGAACACCCACCCCCTCCACATTCCTATCCTACCACTCCATGGCTGTTGGAGCCCCCTTTAGAGTAACTCAGACTACGTTTGCGTTTGTGGCCCCAACTGGTTCGGGAGGAATAAGCTGCAGAATTTGTAGGTATTTTGGACATATCACCTCCCTCAGTTCCTTGGAGAGAAGCCGCAGGAATGGACCCCAGAGCTTCACGTATTCTGCTCCCTTCCCATCCATGATAAGTGAGAGGCGCTCCATTGCGAGAAGATGCCAAAGTTTCTGGATCCAATCACGTGTATCAGGTACAACAGAGGAGCCCCATTGTGCTAGAAGAACCTGGCGCGCCGCTAGCAATGCTAATGCAATCTGTCTGCCCCTCAGTGAGTGCAAAGGGAAAGATTTGGGGTGGAGAAGTCCCAACAGTGTGTGTTCAGGACCCCTGGGCAATGCAATGTGGAGTGCTTCATCAAGGTCATCAAGAACCCCAGTCCAATATCGCTCCAGTTTCGAACAGTGCCATAACAGATTAACCAGGGTGCCAGGAGAGCCACACCCCCGCCAGCAGAGGTCTGAATTAGTTCCATCCCAGGACTTGATGCGCATAGGCGTTTAGTACCAATAAGTGACCACCTTATAGGTAGACTACGCCCGCGGTATTAGAGGCTGTGTGGTGAGCTTGATAAAGGATATGTTCCTATTCTTTGGGCGTCAGAGGGCGCCCCAGTTCAGTCTCCCACCGAACATCTGCCTTCGTGTGCTGCTTCTTAGGGCTCATGAGGATCATTGCGTACAATTCAGATATGATCTTACTGTCATCCTTTTTGCAAACTAACCATTTTTCAAAAGTGGTCATGGGCCGGGACATCAGGGCGACATTGCCTGACTGGGTCACCCAGTGAGCTAGCTTTCGTAATGAAAGGCATCTGACTCCGGCAAATTAAAATGTTCCTTGCGCAATTGGGAATAAGGGATCAAACCATCGAGGTCAAATAGAGAGCCCACTCTTTTTCAACCTTCCTCCCTCCAGCGATGAAAGACTGGTGAATCGCACCCCGGCGGAAACTCAGGATTATCTACAATAGGAGTCATAGGCGAGGGGAATGTGGTCCAGCCCCCCCTGCCAGTGCTGATTCCACACTTTGAGAGTCTATGAGGTTACAGGGGAAGAGTAGAGGCCCCATGCTCTGTGTTTGCGCGGAAGCCATAGTTCCCGCCAAATATTACAGCCAGTCACTGTCTGATCCATGAAGTTCCAGTGCTTGCTAGACAAAGACCTGTTCCACTCTGTGATATAGCCGAGACAGGTCGCCTGATGATAAGCACTCAATAAGGGGAAGCACATCCCTCCCACTGCCTTGGGCGCAGTGATAAGTGTCAGCGCGAGCCTCGGTCTCTTATTGCTCCACAAGAATTTATTAAGGAGCCCTTGTAACTTCCGGAGGACGCCCTGCGGTAGGCTCACCGGGAGCATCTGAAACAGGTAAAGGATGCGCCGCAGCACAGTCATCTTCACCGCCGCTAGCCTCCCGTACCAGGACAAGTTGAGGCAGGACCAGTCGGAGAGCGCTTTGGTAGTTTTGTCCACCAATATCTTATAATTGAGGAAGTCAGCCGGATTCCCAAGTATGTGATATCAGACTGCACCCACTGAAAGGCAAAGTCCTGCCGCAACTCCTGGACCTCTTCGTCAGGGACAGAAATATTAAGGTTGTGCGATTTTGCAAAGTTTACTTTAAACCCCTCCACCTTTCCGAATTCAAGGAGCTCCGCCGCCAAGCACCGCAAGGTAGAGTGAGGATGGGTAAGCGAAAGGATGGCGTCGTCTGCATACATATTAATTTTGTGAGTGTCCGCGCCAAACTTGATTCCCGCGATGTCCAAGTTTGATCGGACACGCTTGGCAAAGGGCTCCATATAGGGCGCAAAGAGCAGTGGAAATAAGGGACACCGGTGTCGTGCCCCCCTGGAAATGGGGAAAAGGGCAGATTTACACCCGTTCACTCTCACCACTGCCTTAGAGACAGCATAAAGACATTGAACCCATAGAACAAAATTATCACTGAAGCCAAAGACTCGCAAGACTGTGAACAAATACTCCCAATCCAACCGGTCAAAGGCCTTTTCTGCGTCAATAGAGAGGAGGAAGGCCTTGGCCCGAGATCGGTGAACTAGGTCCACCAGGTGGAGAATATGCTTGGTGTGATCCTCTCCTTGCCACGTTGAAATAAAGCAGGGCTACTCAGGATCAACGATACCGTCCATCAGGGGGCTGAGACGCACCGCCAGGATACTTGCAAAGAGCTTTGCATCAATGTTTAAAAGGAAAATCGGTCGGTACGAACTGCAGTCTTTAGGATCTTTCCCAGATTTAAGGATGACCGTGATCGCTGCCTCTGACATGGAGGGTGTTACCTACCCTGTCTCAAGGAAGGAGTTGAAGACTCGCGTTAAAAGAGGAGCCAGCTCCACACAAAAGGTTTGAAAAAACACGGCGGAGAAGCCATCCGGCCCGGGGGATTTGGCTACCTTCAGCCGAACTATTGCTGATATGACCTCCTCTATACGAATACTGGAATCCAAAGCGTCGGCAGACGATTTAAACAGGGGCGTAATCTTACAGGACAAGAGATATTCTGCTATCCCACTCAGGCTTGCCGCCTCCCCCTTGTACAGGTTCTGATAGAACTGGCTGAAGGAATCTACAATAAGGGTGTCCATGGTATGCTCAACCACCTGGAAATCCCTAATGGCCTGAATCGCTGACATCTGCACTCTCGCCCTTAGCGTATGCGCCAACATCCTCCCCCCTTTGTCCCTGCTAAGGTAAAATTTATGACACAAGCGCAGGAGGGCATGTTCAGCCCTATCTAAGTCTAAGTTCTTCAGCATGCGCCGCTTTGTTTCCAGCTCCCTCCAGACCCTTGGAGCCCCCGTCCGTTTGTGCACGGCCTCCAGGGCACCTACCTCCTCCTCCAACTCTGCCCATTTAGCTTTGCGTATCCGTGCATATGATGCTGCTAGTGCAATGAACTCCCCTCGTACAACCAATTTCAAGGCTTCCCACACCGACGCTAAGGGTGTGCCCTCCTTTATTTATTTTGGAATTTTATAAAGCGCTTAGTTACGCTCACCGGTGTGTCCCTGCGCTAAAATTGCTTTCGTAAGGGAGGAGGAAAATAGGGGAAAAAGAACTAGGGCAGTGCTAGGCGGAACAGATGTGTTTTGAGGGCTCTGCGGAATTTAGGCTCAGAGGGTTCCAGCCGTAGTTCATTATCTGCAAGGTAGTTAATGATAATGTCTCGAATTCGGGTAACAACCGTTTCTAAGTGGGTTAGAGAGTCCCGGAGGCGCCAGTCGGGGGGTGGCGGACGATGGTCGTGCGAAGTGAGTTGAACCGAGATGAGTGCATGGTCCGATAGAGAGCGGGGTGTAATAGTCGCTGCTGATAAATGAGGCATAAGAGAGGATGAGGCAAGAAAGTGGTTGAGGCGCGCGTAGGTTTTGTGTGCTGCAGAGTAGTAGGTATAATCGTGCTCAGCAGGGTGGTGGATGCGCCACACATTATTCAAACCACCATCACTCAACCACTGCTTCCCTCCCTTTGACAGCGCTCCAGTCTGATGAGACCGCTGTTCAGACCTGTCTAACCCCGGATCCATCACTACATTTAGGTCTCCACCCACCAGGATCAACGCATCTGGAGATGCCAGAACCTTGGAGAGGACCGCACGCAGAAAGGGTTCCTGACGCTCGTTGTGGCATATAGCGACCCTACTGTCAATTGTGTATCCCCCCATTAAACTCGGACAGCCAGGAGTCTGCCCTTAATGTCAGCTATGGGATAAATAACTTTATAGTGTGAGCGGACGGTAAAAAGAATTGCCACCCCATGCTTCTTAGCCTGGCCGGTGGACCAGAGTTGCAGTGGGAAGCGTTTGTCTCGCATTTGCTTAGTATCCTTGGAGAGCAAATGGGTCTTTTGGAGCAAGCAAATATCCCCCTCAGCGTGTTCCAAGAGAGACAGGATGGCCGAGTGCTTGACGGGGGCATTCAGCCCCCGTACATTCAGGCTCACGACCTTCAGCTCTCTACCCATATTAGCCAGAAGATAAGTAGCCGCTATCTAGTCGCTCAGTGTCTACTGCAGTAGGTGAGCGAACATGCAGTGACCTTGGACCATATTGCCGCCATGCCTGCCTGAGAACTGATGCGGAGCACCCAAAGTAACCCTAAAACCCCACCCAAACCCCACACCCTAAACCATAATGTAAGCAAACCAAATGAAAAGGGTAACTCAAACGCCATGTGCAGGAACAACAGTCTGTATTAGATCTCAAACAAGTAGGGGAACATGTGACCATTCTGGGTAATGTAACGCGCCAGATACAGGGCAAGTCCACCATACAAGGGTTGAGTGCTGGTGCCAATCTCAACAGGATGTTTCCCACCTCCGGTGCCGAAGAGAAAAGAGCCCCCCTGATGCCATTCGTCGGTATCTCAAGAGACGCCGGTATTGTCCGTCACCTGCGCCACCCTCTCCAGCATACTGGTAGACACGTCCAGCTTCGAAGGCTGAGGGGATTTCTCAACACGTTCCAATTCAGTGGGTCGTCTGCGTCGTTGTGACGGAGATCCGATCTTCCCAGGCTGAGGAGGGGACCTCCTAGAGAATGGAGCTGCAGCAGCTTGCCATGCAATTTGAAGATAAGTCTAAACGGGTGCCCCATGAGTAGGGGATGCCCAGTTCAAGCAGATGACTAGTGACGGGTTTAAATTCCCTACGTTTAACAAGTGTAGAGGCCGCCAGATCCTGGAAGAGTACCGGTTGGTGGTCCCGAAATTGCACAGGGTTGAGGTTGCGGTCCTTGCAGGGGATTTGTTCTTTAAGTTGGAAGTCATGGACACATACCAGTATATCCGGTAGGGGAGCCTTAGTGCCTCTGGGTAAACCCACCCGGTGAACACGGTCCAGCTGTATTTCCCATTCCTCCCCTACTCCCAAGATCTGACGGAACAGCTCACCGACGTATTTGCGCAGGTTATCTCCTGCCCCCTTCCATGGCACTGCGCGAATTCTGATATTCTTGTGGCGGGAGCGATTCTGTAAGTCCTCGGCGTGGGCTTGGAGATCTAGATTTTGTTCCATAAGGCGAATTACATCTTGCTGGAGCTGGTGGAGGTCGTCCTCGCGCCCCAGGTCGTGCTCCTCCAAAGTTGCCACCTGTTCTCCGATGGCATCTACGTCCCGCCGCACACCTCCCGGAGATCGGAGGAGAGCTGAGTGCGAAGTACCTGGATATCCTCCTTTATGGCAGAAAAGAGTTCTATCATAAAAGCTTTGGTCGCCGGCGTTTCATTGTCCACGGGCTGCGGCGATTTGGTGTCCGATTGAGAAGTGGATTGACCTGCCGACTTCTGCAGCATATCCTTCAGAGGCTTGTCCTTCTGATTCCTGGAGGAAGACATGATGCCTAGGAGAAGGGCACTCTCGTAGGTATGCGCAAGCAACTGTGATTGCAGGCCAGGACCCAGAAAGCACAGTTGAGGGGCGTACCCGGGGGACTCAGCCTCAGGACAAAGTCCAAATAGCTAATTATCAGTGTTCAAAACAATTCGGATTATAGGACTATCACAGTGTGCAGGAGTCAGGGCCCGGTACACGCTATTGGGCAAAGTACCCGAGCTGGGAGGACCCCAACACAGCCCGCCACACCAGCGCTCCTCTTCACAGGACCCCCGGCACATGCTCAAGGGGCTGCTAAATTGGGCCTCTTGTAGGACGTCAAGCCCCTGCCAACCTCAGACCGGGAGCCACTCTGTAGCAATTTGGTGAAGTCACCAAGATTGAGAGTACGAACCACGGACCTTGCTAGGATATGGGGGCGGCAGGCGATGCCTCGTAGCTAAATAGCTCCCTCGCCATGCACAGTGGAGCCCTCCTTGTTGTCACCGGCCTTTACTGCTATGCCACACCACACCGCCGTCCACCGATCTACGGAACGAGTAGAGGTTCGGACCTCGCCCCCTGCCACCCCGCACCACACCCGAAGACAAACTGTCCACCAGCTCTACTCAGGGCAGGAGGCCTTAGCAGTACTCTCACCTTCAACGTTTAGGTGAGGCGAGACACTGACCCCAATGAGGAAACGCCGTCTGCCGGTGCACGGGCTGAAGATAGAACCCCCGTTTCCCGCAGCTCCCCAGGCCCCAGCCACACGGCAAGGCCTACGCAATGTCCACACTAGGGGATAATATCGCTGTCCGCCGATACACAGACCGAGCACTCTACCGTCGGGCAGGAGTCTGTGCTTCGCTACCTGCCGCTCCCCTCCACACCCAAAGAGAAGCAGGCCACCAGGCACCAGTCAGGGCCGCAGGCCCCATCAGCGCTCTTCCTCAGGCTCGCAGGCGAGGCACAGGTCCTAATAACAAAGCACCGCCCACCGATGCAAGGGCCGAAGGCAGGTCTCTCGCAGCGCAGGTCCCCACGACTCTAGTCGTACAGCACAGGCCCAGGTAGCACCCACATTGGGGGAGGGGCGCCCAGCACTGCTACAGTTCTGTGGGCCCCCACACAGGCACCTCTTTCCAATCCTGCTCACTCTACTGGGGCAGTCTCCCAGCCAGGCGGGGGGAGGCACACAAACCTCCGGGGCCACCAAAGCCACTAGAAAGTAGAGAGCAAGGCCTCACACCCCCTCCTCCTGTAGGGCCTCCCACCATCCGCTGACTCAGGGACCGAGATTCCCGGTCCCGCTTCTGCCACCCCACCGCTCCTCACTGTATGTCGAGCCACAGTCTCCCAAGAAGGCTCAAGCAACCAGTACGCACGGGGGGCCCAGAACAGTCACCGCTCCTCAGACCTCTCCACACCTGACACACCTTAGCGCCTGCTGCACTCTCCGTCTCAGCCACCGAGAGCTCAGCGCTGTCTCCAAGCCATTCGGGGGCGGGGGGGGGGCACCACAAGCAAGAAACAAGGCGAGCCCCAGGAACCCAGTAAGGCCCTGCGCTCCCTCCACCAATCAAGCCGTACACCGTCCGCCAAGGCGCAGACCGAAATCAGCGATCTAGTGCCTGTCGCCCCCCTCTCCTCACCTCGGGGTCCTCTGAGCCTCAGGCACCCCAACTCCTCTCAGTGGCGGCCCTGCGCATCGGGCCCGATCACCGCTCACAGCTGGTCCATAGCGAGTCCCACCCTTGCCAAACGTTGCCGGGCTGCCCGGGCATCACAAAATGGCAGCTGCGGCACGGGCCCCGCCACTTCCCACACCTTTCAAGTCCGCCGGTCTGCACTGGGCACCACTGCCCAACCCCACAGTCACCGCAGCATCTGAATTATTGGGTGCCCCCCGATCCGCAGGGGGCACCGCAGGTCAGAGAATCGCTGTAGCGGCATTGCTTCACCAGACCTACCGGGCCGCAGCAAGGCCTCGACCAGACCAGCACACTGACGAAGTCAGGGGGGTCAGTGTGCATCGTAGAGCCCAGCGTCCAACTCAGATGGGCACCAGGAGGGGAGAGAAACAAGGCTAGTGTTGGACGGAACCGGAGGGACAGGGAAACACGTCCTACTCCACCGCCATCTTAGCCACGCCCTAGAAGTTGTGTTTTAGATGTGGATTTTCATTTCCACATGAAGGTAAATGTCCTGACATTGGACAGATATGTAAAGGATGTGGGAAGGAGAACTATTTTGTGACAGTTTGCAAAGTGAAGAAAAAAGTAAATGCATCACAGTGGGAAGACAAAATGGCTGCCAGAACCTTCAAGAAGCAACGTTCGACACATGCCCACAAGGCCAAGCGGTGACATCAGTTGAGACAAATTGACACTGAACGAAATTGATCATCCTCTAAATCATTGTCAAACTGTTCATCTGCCTCATTATCGAGTGAAAGTGAACAGGACGGTTGTGCCTTGTCGTTGTTTACCTCAGAGAAACATGCGCATGTTGTACTGGCCACATGTGAGAGAAAATGTCAGTCACATAGAAGTCGACATGCTAAAGCACCATAGTCCTGTAAACATTGTGAAACGATGACATTGAAAATAAATGGATGTTCAATATCTTTAATCATCAACAGTGGTGCCTCAATAAACATAGTGCCAGAAGAGAAATATAATAAACTTTCTCCATTTCCATGACTCATGCCATCAAAAACAAAAGTGTATACATGGGCTGCATCAACTCCCACATAAAGCCAAGGTTTGTTAGTTAGGATGATGAAACACAAGAAACCAAAGGTGCAAGCACCCATCCGTGTGCTTCAATGTACAGGGTCAAGTGCCTGTCTACTCAATTTCAACACAGCTGTTGATATGGAACTGATTTCGCTTGGGTCCCGTTCGTGCTATATAAAACGTTATAAATAAATAAATAAAAATTTCTGTGAATTACAATATGAATGCTCATCATAAAATAGTCAATTCCCTTCCTTGTTTCGTGGGTTAGGAAAGCTTAAGACTATGAAAGTGAAATTGCATATTAATGAAGATGTCCATCCTGTTGCTCAGAGATATAGACAAATTGCTTTCCAATTACAAGAAGCAGTTGAAAAATAATTTGAATCATTACTAAAGCATGACATTATTGAGTGTTCTACTTGTCCAATGCCATGGATTTTTCCTATAGCTGTAGTGCCTAAAAAAGACAGTGAAAGAGCTGTACACATGAGTGTTGACATGTGTCAGGCAAACAAGATATTGAAAGAGAACAACATTCATGTCCACATATTGCTGACATGATAACACAGTTAAGCAGTGCACAAGTGTTCCCTCACCTTGAATTAAATTAAGGTTATTATCAATTAGAGCTCAAAGATGATTGCAGGTACATTATAACATTTTCTACACGTTGGTCTGTCTCGTTGCAAGAGACTCCCTTTTGGTGTGTCATCAGGTGCAGAACTTTTCCAAGACATCATTTGACGTATCAGAAAACCTATTGTAAAATCATTAAAATATAGCAATGAGATATTGGTTTTCGAAGCTACACAGAAGGAGCACGACAGTGCTCTCACACAAGTGTGTTGTTAACATACAGATGCAGGTTTGACTTTAAATGCAGACAAATGTGAGTTAAACAACATGAAGTTAAAAGTCCTTGGCCATTTCTTTTCACATGGGAGCATGACACCTGATCCTCAAAAGTACAAGCACTATCAAATGTTGATCCCCCACAAGATGTTTCTATGCTGCCTTTGTTTCTTGGCATGGCCAATTACTATTCACGATATATATAACCATAGGTTTCAGGGGTGTTATAGTTAGCTGGACATTTCACTCGTACAAAACCATAGAAATTCCTCTGTTATAGTTAGTTCTGCTAACTATAATTGCGCACCTGCAATGCACTGCTGATGATGTCACATATTACATCATTCATGACATGGTCAGTGACATCACTGACGACATCACTGAAGACATCTCAAATGACATCACTGATGACATCATCCACGTGACAATCCGATATACCTTATCATACACTAGTATAACCTCTCATCACTCACTGTAAAATACGAAGTACCATATGTGATTCTGTGCATTGCGGGTGTGTGAGTCCTAGTTAGCAGAACTAACTATAACTGAGGAATTTCTATGGTTTTGTACGAGTGAAATGCCCAGCTAACTATAACACCCCTGAAACCTATGTTTTTTTTCTATGAATTTCTAAGATTTTTTAAATGCTAATTTCTAACTATAACGTCTCTGAAACCTATGTTTTTTTCTGTGAATTTCAAAGGTTTTTTAAATGCTAATTTTTAAGTGTAATAGTAGTTATACCTATTTTTTGTACTGATTTTCTACAGTTTTTAACTGTTTATTTATAAATATTTTATTCATTAACTAACATTATATATTTTTCTGAAAACTGAAAATTGTTTAATTTTTATTTTTTATTTTTTTATTTTAATATATTTATATTATTTCCTTTTTTCCAAAAAAAATTGGGGAGTCGTGCACCTAAACCGTACACATCACGGTGGGTGCGCAGACTCTAGCCGCCATTTCAGAAAAGTCATGATGGATCCGCGTACAGTGTGCGACGGCTGCGTGTTTTTCAGTTACATAATATACATTTAATATTACGTGATGTGCGCGATTGGTATGCGACCAGTCCGCGACTCCTTCTCCCGCGCATTCGCAACACATGCGCATAAGGGTACACGACGCTTGCGCAGTGGCGGGTCCCACGTGACGTCATGTATGTGCTGTGGCGCGCTGGGTGCGTGACTCCTGCAAAAAAATGTTATGTTCTAAAATGATATGTATGTGTCTTTAATATACATATTAGGGCAAGAGATTATCTAAGATATTCATAAAAATAATATATTTGTACTTTTAAGAAACTTATATTATTTTTAAATATATTTTTGCGAAGTCACGTCGGGTGCGTGCTTCGTAAGCGCAGAGTGTGTAGATCCCATGTCACCTCAAAAAAAGATTTAATTGGTTCATAACATTTCCCACTGTATCTATTGAAGGACCCCACCCATTTTAATCATTCTTGTTTGAGCATCTTTACAGAGACATCTCTCTTCCTACAAGAACTATATTTGTGGATTTTTTGTTCGTGTTTTTCAAAAAATATCAAACAAAATGGCATCTGGAAGCAGCAGGAGAAAGTATCTTCTGAAGAAGAATTCTTGCAGGAGGCACCACGTCCACAGAGGCCGGAATCTGTTGTGTGGAAATTCTTCACTTTTTCACCTGGAGAGAAGATAGTAAATGACAGAAAGTTGACGTGCAAAGTCCTGTCAAGAGGCAGTGAAAAAAAATACTCTTGTGGCACTGCTTCTATGTACAAGCATCTCCGGACCACACATCCTCTCAATCTTGCTCGGGAAGAAACGAGGTGAGCTGCTGTGAACCCCTCACCTGCTGCGGCAAGTACGTCTGAAGCGTCCTCAGGAAAACCTGCAATGGACATTAGGCCCGAATTCGCCTTTCTCGAGCAACACTGCGTGAAGTGTAAGAAGCTTATATGCTTCAGTGAGCAGTCGGTGGATGCAGTTTGTTCTGCGCAATGCAACCATCTGTTTTAATTTATTTTTGTTGTTGTTTTTGGAATGATAAGTAATTCCAAAAGTTTCCTGTTTTATTCAATACAAAAAAATACAAAAGAAAAAAGAAGAAAAATAAAGTTCTTATCAGAACTAAGTTATCTGGTTAAAGAAAAACTATAATTGCAAGGTAATTTGTGAAACTTTGGTTGAATATATGTATACAGCATGATTGACTAAAAGAATGCATTAGTAGTGTATGGTGAATTTATAGGTAAAGATTTATGAGGAAGTACTGCAGCGTGACACTGCAAGCTCTTTGGATTGGTGTCGTTACACCGCAGGCTATTACAACGCCTGCTGTTACAACGCGGTTTTTACATCGCATACCACTACAACGCATAGTGCTTTTAAGCGCTAGATAGTGATTTATTTAATTTACTATTCCAACTCCAGTCCCCGTGGATAGTAGGGAAGGTGTTGGATAGTAAATTAAATATATTCCCTATCCTAGAGCGCCCCCCAGCGCAATGCGTTGTAATGGTTTGCGTTGTAATGGTTGCGTTGTAATGGTAGTGCGTTGTAATAAATGAGTTGTAAGTGATGTTTCCCAGCGCTTTAGCTGCACAGCACTGTGACACTTCCGAAGCACAGGGATGTGACATATGTACATGAATATGTTGCAACTCTGTGCTTCCCTCTGCACTGCTGCACAAACTGCAGCCATGCGGTGACACAGGCACCCTTGTACTATGGTGCAAGGATGTCTGTGTTGTGCGGAGATTGTTTTTGCGCAGAAAGAGACACCTTCCTGCACAAAAACAATCATTAAAGGCATTTTCCTCTTCAATGTATGCTGTGGAATGCAGCATGCATTGAAAGGGGAAAAAAGGAGGAGAAATGAAAACAATTATCCTTGTTGCGCCTTGCTACACCAACTCTAGGATGGTGCAGCATTCACACACATCTCCAGATTTACGATTTCTCATAAATCTTTAGATGTGTCTTGTTCTATGGGTGTTGCGTGGGAACACCCACAGCAACACCTATGGGACGCCCCTTCAACGCAAAGGTCTGTGTATGAAGGGGTCGTATTTACAAGGAGAGTAAAAACCATGCAGGGTGGCTTTTCCTCTCCTTGTAAATATGAAGGAGTACCTGGCGCAATCACTATGTTACAAAAACTAAATAAAGTTCTAGCGCTTATAGTTGCATTCCATTCACAGCTCATTTGAAATGTCATGAGTGATGTAACTGACGATGTCATAAATGATGTAATGTCTGAGGTCATTAGCAGTACATTGCGGGTTTATAAGTTATAGTTAGCTCAGGTAACTATAACTGCTGAATTTCACTGGTTGTGTATGAGTGAAATCTGAGTCTAACTATACCATCTCTGTAATCTTTGTTTTTTTCAGCAAATTTCTAGTTTTTTTTTAATGTTAAGTAAGTGCATATCACAATGGATGGTGGGGTGTTGGAAGCAGGGCCTGCCATTGTGCTTCCCCCACCCAAGCTTGCTACTCCTGCCTTCCCTCCTCGTAGCCATCCATTGTCGAAGTTCATGTCCCTGCTCCCTTATTACAGACTTGTGTGGCCGTTGTTCTGCCACTGGCCTTCCTGCCTTTTCCGAACAGTTAGCTTGTTGCCCCATCCACCTCCTCCCTGTCCTCTGTTGTCTGAATCCATGGACTAGCCTCCTCCATTTTCCATGCATGGTCTGATGTGCTGCCACTGCCCTCCATTTAGCATGATGTAACAGTCCACTCCTACTGCCCTGTATTGCCCAATTCTATGCCCCATCATTAACCTCCTGCTTAGCCTCTGTGTTTAGCTTGCTGAGCCTATTCTCCTTCCCTCTGCCCCCAATGTCAGTGTGCATGCCCCTGCTCCATCCTTGTTGCCCACCATGTTCCATGGACCTGCCACGCCTATCTACTCGGAGTGTTTTGTGAGCTGCCACTCCCCTCCCACCTGCCTAGCATTGTCAGATGACTGTAACCTGTCCCTGCCACCTCCACCCTGCCTGTCCCTATTCAATGCACCTATCCCCTTCTTCCTGTCCCCCATGGCCCATTTTACTGCCACACCCTTCTGCCCTCCCTGGTCTATTGTGCTGAAACTGCTCCTCCTGCCTGCCCCACGTGGTCTGTTGTGAGGCCCCTTCCCCTGAACTCTCTTGTCTGTGTCCAGATCCTGACCCTCCCTTCTATCCTCCATGGTCCTTTGTGCATGCCCCTGCACCCTCCTTCTTGCCCATAATAGCCATTGCACTGCTGCTAACCCTCCAGCTTGCCATGCATGGTCTTCTGTGCTGCCACAGCCTCTCCCACCTTCCCTGTGTGGTCAGCTAGCTGCCCCTGATGCCCTGCCACCTTCCCTCCATGGTCTGTGTGTATGCCATTATAGTCTCGCTGTTGCTCTCCATGGTGTGTCTTGCTTCTAGTGCCCATTCTGCCTGACCTCCATGGTCATCTTGCTGCTCCTGCCCTGCCCCCTTTCCTCCAGCCCTCTGTTTCCATGTACAGACCCCTATTCCCTCCCTCCTGGCTTGTCTGTTCCATTGCAATTCCCCTGATCCGTCCCTCCTGCCCTTTATGGTCCATTATACTATAGCTTTCTCTCCTGTCTGTCCATTATGGTCAGCTAGCTACCACTGCCTCTTTCCCCTCTGTTCTCTGTTGTCCATGTGCATGGTCCTGTCCCCTCCCTATTGCTTTCTACGGATTGTTGTGCTACACTCCCGTCCCGCATGCCCTGTGTGGTGTATTGTGCTGCTGCAAACCCTGATGCCTGCCCTGTAGGGTCAGTTTGGTGCACCTCTCCATGTCCCTCCTGTCCTCTGTTATCTGAGTCCATGTCCCTACCCCAATTCCCTCTGCCTTCCATGATCAAATGTACCATACTTGCTAACATTTTGAACTTGGTAAGAGGGAGATTTTGAAAAAAAACTTGATTTTACCCTTTGACTTACATTGAAAAAGAGGAGATTGTAGATAGATAGGAGACAGATCAAATAAAGCCCATTTGGGCTTAAAAACATTGGACGTTTCCTGGCTGAATCGGGTCTGTGGCATATATGGTTGTACTACCACTGCCTCTTCCTCCTGCCCAAAATGGTCTATTATATTGCCACAGCCTCTCTTGCCAGTCCAGTATTGTTGGTTTGTTGCGCCTGCCCCCCTTTCCACTGCCCTCCATGGTCTGTTGTGCTGCCACTGCCCTTCCTGCCTGCCCAGTGTAGTCAAATTGTTGGCTCTGCACCCTCTTACCTGCCTTCAATTTTCAGAGTCCGTGCCCCAGGCCTCTGCCTCTCAACAGTATCCTATTGAACAACTGGATTGCTAACATTCTATATTTATCACAAAACTGTGAAACGCTTGACGTCATCTTGATGTAATCAAAACTGTAATACCTAGAGCATTTCCTTTAGAAATTACATATATGAGAGGGTCTTATTTGCATCAAAATTATGGTTAGTGCTCTAAAAAACTCAAATGAGGACATATTTTCTGAGTTTTCAAATAGCGACAAAGCACTATTAAATTATCTGTTATCTTTGTTTTTTTATCCAATGGACCACTTGATCTAGGGCCAGATGTAGGACTGCAAATACTGGTCGGTAATAGGGGTGGGCGGAAAATCCGTTCCGCTCGCGGATTTTGCGGATTTTCGGGAAATCCGCAATCCGCGAGATTCGCGAATCTCCCGCAAAATCCGCAAATCCGCGAGCAGCGGATTTGGCTCGCACTGCTCGCACTGTTCGCGTGAGTTCGCGCCCCGCGAATAAGTGCGAATAAGTGCAAAATTGCAGAAATACGCTCTTAGCAAAACTGAAAGTAACTACTTACCAGGTTCAAAAGTTCAGGCTCATCATTAGTAGCCATTTTCTGTAGTGCTTCCTGAGGGGCCCCTCCAGAGTTCAGTTGCAGGTTGCAACTATTATGTGACCCTGCTCTGAACCTCAGAATAGTTACATATATGCCACAAAGGTCCTGAATTACAGCTAAGGGAGACAAGCAGGAGCCAGGCTGGAGGTTCAAATCCATTATTCAGCCCCTAATTCATTATTGTCAGTTGGGGCAGGGCAGGTGTTGTAACTAATTTTGCAACAATGAAAGCACTTAGCAAGTTCAAAAGATCACTAATCAGGAAGCACTAAGGAAGCAGGTGCCAGCTAAAAAAATATTCTGTGACACATTAATCAGCCCCAAATTAATTCAGGTCACTTGAGGCAGGGAAGGTGTGCTTGTTGCCACAATAATGTACACTGACTGGACAACCAGAGGGTGCTGTGATGAAACAGAGGGTGGCATGGGTGGGCCAGAGGGTGGCATGAGTAGTCAGAGAGTGGCAGTGGTGACAGAGAGTGGCAGTGATGAAGAAGAGTGTCCCAAACAGGCTGGACACGTAGAAACAACAAGTTCGCGAAACTTGCGACCCGACAGGTAAGTTCGCAATTTGCGACATTGTACAAAACCCTCGCGAACTGGCAGAAACCCGCGCAAACACAAAAAAAAAAAAAATCCGCAAATTCGCGGAAATTCGCGGATTTTGCGGATTGCGAATCCGCAAATCCGCAAAATTCGCGAACGCGAGATCCGCAAAATTCGCTCATGCTTAGTCGGTAACTGCCGATTTCAGCCGTTACCGACCGGTATTTGCTATTTGACATTTAGGGGGCCTTATAGTTACAGAATCAGTATATTTACCGATTCGGTAAATTTACTTATTCTGTAACATACCGAATCGGTAAATTTACCGAATCGGTAAATACAGATGTAGGTGGCACATTAAACAGTGCCACAGGCCCTTACCGATTCGTTATTTACCACCAAATACTATTTGGTGGTAAATAACAAATACCTGTGTACATGCACATGTGTGCATGTACACCTGTGCCATGTGGCACACAGACATGCCCTAAGGGCATGTATGTGTGTCACATGGGACACAAGCCTGAATCAGGGGTGCAACAGGGTGTCAAAGTGATACCCTGTCCCCCTTGCAAAATCGGTAATTTTACCGAATCGGTATTTACCGATTCAGTAATTGACATTGATTCCTATGGGCCTCAAGGCCCATAGGAATAGTAATCGGTAAATACAGATTCGGTAATTACCGAATCATACAGATTCGGTAAAAATTACCGATTTTTTACCTACATCTGATTTACCGAATCTGGAATACCGAATCGGTAAAATTCGGTATTCTAGAGTTGGTAAATCAGATTTAACTACATCAGGCCCTAAATGTTGCACTTAGGGGAGAGGATGTAGTGTTCCTTCCAGTGCTGCAGACTTTGCAACAGGGGAACCAGGTTAGAGTTTCTGCTTCAGCTCAACATTCTGAGATTCTGGGCAAACCACTTAATATCCCCATGTCTAAAACCAAAATTAATTTTTTCTTGTTTGATGTAACCAATGCTCATGTAAAGCACTCCAATACCTGACAAGTATGTACTATATAAAACTGCAAAAACACAACAAAAAAATGTGGTTTGCACACTTCTATAACTTCTATCTGTTGATTATCAGGGAATCGAGAGGGGTTTGTAATATTTTCAGATCAGGGCCCCATTGTGATAAAGAGACTCACTATATTTTATATAGTTAACATAATATAATCAGACATCGAGCCATCTGCAGCCTTTAAACTACATTTCCCAGTATAGCTGTGGCCTCAGGCGCATTTGTGCCGACGCATAGTATTGACGACGAGCGTTTCAATGTTTTGCGCTGTGACGTCATACGCACGCACGGCGATGCGCGTCAACACGGAAGGAGATTCTCCTTTTAATGGCGTCGGTGCACCGGGTCGGAACCTCCCTACGAAAGAGCTTCAGAGGGACGCCCGGTGCATCGACGAAGAGGTAAGGGCTAATGCAGCAGTTGGGACGCTGTTAGTACGAAGTGGGCCGTTTTTAAGAGATATAAGCTAAAAATAGGGGTCGCTGATTACATGCACCAACAGCGTGGCTTTATGTGGCATTACTTGTGTGCTGCTAATTAACGCTAGCCTATGAGTTATAAGATCGGTAACTATCACTTGTTTGCGTTGACTCCTGTGAACGGAGAGATCAATTTTTGAACACAATAGATCAGACATCCAAGTGGTTGCAAACAATTAATTTGAGAGATCCGGCCGTTAGTTGTGGCGTGTGATAGTCGGCTGTCTGTCTGGAGAATGAGGTGGTTTCACCTAGCATTTAACTATACCTTTCCTTATTGATTTTAGAGCGGTGTACCCACTACCTGAGCTGGTGCCAGGTGAGGTGGGCTGTTCCTCCCCAGCAAATGGGTGAGTAATAACTAGAAATAAGTTCTGACAAAGGGTAATTGTCCACACTCGTTGTTACCTTTAAAGAACAACATTGTGATGCGAGCACGTCATTACTATTATCTTTATTGATTGTGCCTTATGTTTGCTTTCTCTTTCATGTATCCATATCATTTCCCGGCTGAATATTGGGACTTACAGTTGGGGAGACGCACTCATCAGGTGATATCTTCACTTTTTATATAGCAGTAGCACTTTCAAGGTCCTGAAGAAGCAGCAGGAGACCTATTGGCTCCGGTGACTGCAGAAACATGTCGACCTATCATCTCAGGGAGTAGTCAATACTTTATACTACACCTTGCACTGTTTTTTATTAGTTTAGGAGTGGAAGGGTATCTATTAAAGTTGTTTCTCCTCTCACTACCTAATTTTAGAGCTTTCTCTTTTCTTTTATCACTTGCACTTTTTTCATTCTAGCACTGCTATTCAGTTCCCACATTTTGACACACCCTGGTCACATCTGAGTTGATGTATTTGGGACCCTTTCTACCTGGCTATGTAACATCTGTAGTCGGTAGTTTATGGGTTACCATTTGTTAACCAGAGTAAGAGATCCCAGATGATGAAGGGCGGTCTCGATGGTGGACTGATGGGAACTCGCTCACAGTGTTAGCTTTTCTCATTTTCAGTTGGATACATGACTGTTCTAGCCTTTGACTCACTGCTAATTTCTGTTGGTGTTATTGATAGTTAGGGGGTTTAGCAGTTGGGTCATTAAAATATTCCCCTAGGACCTCCTTTTGTGTGTTAATGTGTTTGCACACTTCTGTCATTTGGCTTCATATGGGGTACATCTGGGTGATATTTGTGCTACATTTGGGCTCTTTTGTCTCTGGTGGCCATCTTGGAAGATTTATTTGTTATGAAGTTTCATAATTTCTTCATTTACCTCAGTCTCCTCAGTAGGAAATGCTTTCAGTTTTTTACTTTGATTCCATCAAGAAGGTATTTAGATATGTCCCACATTTGCATACATTCTGAATGTTAGCACTCTAGTTGCTCATTCGGTCACTGTACTAAAGCTACTGCTCACCAGGGAAGTCTGCTGCTGGTATTCAAAGTGCATGTTTCAGTCTGCATGTCAGAATTCTTTTATGAAATAGAAGAGGATTTGAGAAGTCAAAATGTGCCCTAATTTTTCTTTCTGTAGCACTAATCATAATTTCTATGGCAAAATGAACCCCTCATTTTGTTCCTTTGCAAATTAAATGTTTTAAGTGTTACCACTTTATTCCAATCAAGATGGCTTCAGGTGTGCCATACTTATGTCATAAGTAAGACTGTTAGCGCTCTAGTTGTTTTTTAGAACACTCTGTGACATTCTGTCATTGGGCTATACTTGGGCTACATCTGGGTGATATTTGTGCTACATGTGGGCTCTTTTGCCTTTGGTGGCCATCTTGGGAGACTTATTTGTTATGAAGTTTCCTAACTTCCTCATTTACTACAGTCTCCTCAGTAGGAAATGCTTTCAGTTTTTTACTTTGATTCCATCAAGAAGGTATTTGGATGTGTCCCACATTTGCCATACATTCTAAATGTTATCACTCTAGTTGCTTATTAGATCACTGTAGTAAAGCTACTGCTCACCAGGGAAGTCTGCTGCTGGTATTGAAAGTGAATGTTTCAGTCTGCATGTCAGAATGTTTTAATGAAATAGAAGAGGATTTGAGAAGTCACTCAAAATGTGCCCTAATTTTTCTTTCTGAAGCACTAATCACACTTTTCTATGGCAAAATGAACCCCCTCATTTTGTTCCTTTTTAAATTAAATGTTTTAAACGTTACCCCTTTATTCCAATCAAGATGGCTTCTGGTGTGCAATTCTTTTGTCATAAATAGGACTGTTAGCGCTCTATTTGTTCTTTAGAACACTCTGGGAAGCTGCAGTAGAACACAAAGGAATCAACTGACAGTCTCTGCCCTTGTTGGATGTACATGTTTTACTGAGAATGTCAGACTTCATTCTCACATGACGGAGAAAGATAATGTGAATTTACAGAAAATATGATCTCAGTTTAGCTTATAGATCACCTTTCAAACCTCTGTAGGAAAAGCATGAGAAAATAGTTTTCTCTCAAACATGATTCATGATATCCCAGCAGAAAGATTTTTCACATGGTAAAATCACACCACAATTCCTAAAATGAGTATGGTACCATCAACAAATGATTTATAATGTAACTAAAGTCTTAAAACGTTCTATTAACTTCAATGCTTTTTAATGAGGTGCTAGCATGTATATTGGTCCCAAGATTGCTGCCATCATTTCTTGGATGAAGTGCTGACAACCAATCAGATCTCACGACGAGATGTGTGGTTAGGCTCCGCCCAGATATGTATATTTATTTTTCCATTAATATTTTTAAAACTACTGAACAGATTTGCACCAATTAACAGAAAAGGGTTCTTTCTGAACCAAGGGCTACTTTTTTGCCAAATTTGGTGTAATTCCGTTCATATACTGATCTGTAAAGAAAAAAATTACTTTTAATTTAACAGAGGGGGAGATGTCTTTCTAGTTTTTATGATGGATAACGTTTGGTTCCTACCAGACTCCATGGTGCTCTGATGTAAGTTGGTGCGGAATGCAATAAACGCTTGGTTTAGAATGTTGAGTTTGCGGTTACACACAGAAGAATAAAGATGGGTATAACTAATTTATGTGTGTGGAGTAGTAATTGGCGGGTACCCAGGTTGGGGTGGATGCTACAAGGGTCAGGTAGGGCAATTTCAGGCATACTCCATTGGCAATCTGCTCAGCCCCATAGCCAGGACCATATGCTTGAAGGGGCATGACCCACAGTAATGAAACTCTATAAAAGATGGTATCTGGATGTGGAATTTCCCCAGATATTGAGGCAGAAATTGTACAATACGATGAGGTATTAAAGCACGCTGAGTACTAATGGTGTAATTCTACTCAAAGAATAAATGGAGTCTTTTTGATACCTTCTAGATCACCACTTGTCTAGTAACTGTAAGCCCAACACGATGATAACACGGGGGCTCACAAGTCGATCCCCAGCGGCAGGTTAGCCCAGCACCATGTGACTCTGGGCAATAGCTGGCTTAATCTTTCCAACGACCCCCAGCGCCTTGACACCCTTATGTTCGCGCTTTACAAATACCGGATTATTATGGTGAGTCTGGCCCTCAGAGCACCTATCCCCCAAATAAGATACCATCCACTGTCGGCAGTTCAGAAACCAGTTTGGGGTGGTTCCTTTTCATAACTTCATCTTCTTTCTGCAATGCCGACAATCCTTTGTGTAAAGTGATGGTTTTCACAGCAAGTAGTGATGATGATGGGTCCAAGCATGAGTTCCCATAACTTGAGCACAATACGTGTGAAGCCCTGCACCTGGCAGTCATCAGCCTTCTTGGATGTGTCACTCAAGGAAAGACAAAAGGCCCAGGTCCTGCTTAGAAACTTCCCTCCAGCAACTGAATCTGCTGACTCACACCCACACACCTACCATCACCTAAATTAAAGTGCTCAGGAAGAACTAATCATCAATCCCCTGCTCAATAGGCCACATAGCATTTCGAAAGTGAGCCTTCTCCTTTCCTTTCATGCTTCAGTGATTGGAGCTAAACCACTACACACAGTACACTTCCACTGTCTGGGAAGGCTGTAGCAATACCTCCATCGTGTGTCATATCAACTTGGGGCAATTCAAAATCGATCTCACTGACTACTGCATACACAAACTCACAAACAACAGTTGGAGATGCAAGTGCAGGGTTTGATCATCAATCACATGGAAGCAGCATTTTACATGATCGGGTCAGTAGGAATAGAGAAAAGGACTCCAACCCCTGTGAATCAAAAATGGAATGCTGCCACCACCTCTAATTGTGCATGTCCCAGGGACACACACCTCAGAAAGGTACTATTTTGGCGTTCCCCACTTGACTTCAAAGTCACAATTCGTTCACCAAAAGGAGATCAGAATTATGTGCAGCACATTTGGAATACAAAGTGGATAAACATAGACTCCACCAGTCCAGATATTGAACCCAGGTACACAACATACATCCGAGCATACGTCGTGGCATGTCAGACATGTTTGAGAGGAGAGTTACTTAGATAGTCTCCCTAGAGGGGTACAGATAAAAAGGCTTGTGACCCTAGACTATAATCTTGATGCCTTCACTGAGAGTAACCCAATAACCTGGGTTTAGGGACAGTAGCTTCCTGGAACACCACTTTTGATTATTATTATTTTTTTTTAAATATAATCGGTATGAGGCACCTTCAGTAAATTTGCATGATTGTCAAGCTCATTGAGGAAAAATAAAAAGCTTTGCAGAAAACGCTCACGGGCAGGAAGCATAGTTTTTTTCAAGTAATGTAGAAGCATTTCTTTCCAGCTGTAAGTGCTTGGCCAGATACTTCTCTTCACTTCCAGGAACACTTGAGTCAATAACTTGTTTTAGGTCAAACCTAGGCAGCACGCCTACGCTGTCTTCGAGACATGCAGTATTCACTCTGTGGGCACTGAGCACGCCCAGCGCTTTTCATTAGATGTTTCATATGGCTTTCAAAATTTCTTTGATGTCGTTGAAGAATGGTTTACATTTGTCCCACCTATTGGCTGTTTTGCTCCGCCTAGGAGACTGCCCCTGCTATATGGATCCTTTCATTAGCGGTCATATGTTTCGTTTTGGCGCACTCCATTTTATAGCCTTTGTTGCAACTTTGGCTGTTGTGTCTCTGAAGTCAGCACACTGAATCTCGTTTTTCCAGAGAAGTCCCCTTCGTTTACTTTAACATAACAGATTGCAGATAACTAATATTATGTGGACACGCTTCTCTACACATGCCACACCTTGTTGTTCTCTCACACCCTAGGCTGTAAATAATGTCCTTATCCAGTCACCCTCCTCCGGCTTTCACTTGTTTATTTTTCTGGTAGCCTAGAAGGGCCAGAAATCTGGCAACCTGGCAGTGGGCGAGGCAGAGAGCACTGCACTCCCGGGGGCCAGTAACAGAGGGAGACGTGGACTGAATGTTTTGGTAGTTCAGTGGATTAACACATCCACTCCAGAAACCTGCGTACGGCCTCGAGGCCACAGGTTCCAATTCTGGTGTGTTGACTTAGCATTTTATCCTTCAGAGGTCAACACTTTATTGGATGTTCTCGTTCATCCCCTTGTGATTTATTAGTGCATTATTCATCTGATAAAGTACTTCACTTGCGCAGGCGATGAACATTTGTGTTCATACATCTGAGTAGTGTTAGGAAAATTGTAGAATTGAGTTTATATTCCTTAATGCATTTAGCATACCGTACCCCCTGCAAAACTAAAATGACCAGTGCACTTTCCAAAACTACTTATATTTGGACCTTTTTTCCCCCACTTTTTGAGTGAATCTTAGGTTTGTATACCATAATGTGCAATTTGTGTTTTAAGGTAGGTTTGTGGCTGGAACCAAGCCAGACGCAGTCTGGGTCACAGTTTAACACACTGGACGGATTAATAGAAAGAAACAGTCCTTCTTACAATGTGCCTGACAGTGAAGCAGTCAGATTTGCACCTTCCAAGCCAAGCAAGTCACAAGAAGTAAACCTGGATGCAGAAGACTGACCAAACCGGCAGATTTTGCTGGGTGTAGTGTGACTGTCGTACAGATAAAAAGGCTTGTGACCCTAGAGTAACCCAATAACCTGGGTTTAGGGACAGTAGCTTCCTGGAACACCGCTTTTGATTTTGTCATACCTACCTGCAGGTAGGTATGACAGGGGACCTGGCAGTAATCAATCCTCCGAATGACTAACGTAGGTCGGCCTAAGGATGCTGCATCGAATGTCGGGAGCAGGATTATCTGACTGAGGGTCACACACCGCTTGTGTGTGGCAAAGAAAAACCAGAGTAACTCAGATGGAAGGCTGGTGATAGATCTTTGACTAATCACTGCCTGTGGAGAATGAAGGAGGGTGCGTGATGGGGTGGGGAGGGGCCCTTCTTAATGCTGGTTAAGCCACAGCTTGCTCATGGAGCACTGAAGCAACAGGGAGAGAAATGTGCAACCTGGGAAACCAGACTAGTGCCACCTTTTAGTGTAGCAACCCCTCACACCATCCACCCGGAGCAGGCATTACTGGAAATAAGCAGCTATTAGAAAAGAAAAACGTCAATTCAACTGTTATTAGTATTGCCAGCTCCATTCCAAGCCACCAAATACATTCTCCATAGGAGATCTCCATAAAAAAAGTTATGCTTACGAGAATTGGGTCGAGAGGATGGCTAAGTGAGCTGAACGCTCACTGCCACCACATGCCTGGATTGACATCCGGTGGCCCCCCACCCTCGGGAACCCACCCCCACCCATGGACCACGCACTCTACCTCGGAATCATCCTGGACTCAGAACTCAAAATGGACCGCCAAATCAACGCCGTCACCTCATCGGGTTTCAACACCCTCCGTCTCCTACGAAAGACATTCAACTGGATTCCCCTCGAACACAGGAAAAATGTCACCCATGCCCTCATCAGCTGCAGACTGGACTACGGCAACACACTGTATGTCGGGATCAACAAGAACCTCACCCTCAAACTCCAGAACATCCAGAACGCCTCTGCCAGACTAGTCCTCAACCTACTGCACCACTGACACATCTTTCAACACTTGCAGGCACAACACTGGCTCCCCATTGAGAAGAGAATCACCTACAAACTTCTTACCCACTCCCACAAAACTCTCCATAACACCGACCCCTCCTACATGAACCACCACCTCTCATTCCACGCAGCCCAAAAATCCCTCCGCTCAGCCCAGCTCTCCCTTGCGACGGTGCCGCGAATCTCGAAGACCAGAACAGGGGGCTGCTCCTTCTCCTTCCTCATGGCCAAGTTTGGAATTGAAATTCTTCAAACATGCTTCATCACTGGAGGAGTGAAATCTATTCCATCATGTTAGCGCTCATCTGTAACAGTATAGACAGACCAAAAACATTGTCAGAAGCCTTTTCTCTGTTCAATGTACCTTAGTACAACACGTTAGGCTGTGCCATGGGGCGCTGCTATGGCCACATGTTTCCTACTTGAAGGGGCGGTGGAATCTGGACTACGCAGCCCGAGAGTTGTACATCTGCTGCCAGGAAGGCTGAGCACCAGTGACTCATGTTATAGTAATGAGAGAGCGCAATTTGAATGAAAAATATGTATTCGTCATATTTACAAGCCTGTAGCGTAAAGTTAGCTAATGTAACTTAAGAAGTGAGAAAATGTATCTGTATTTACTCTAGAGTGTTTATTAGAGTTAGAAAAGTCCGTATAGAGTGTGGGCTAATGTAGAAATGTGTGGGAATGCTTAGGAACATTAGACGTGTTAATCAGGTTCCATGTATGTAGCTGCTAAATGAAGAAAGATGTAAATTGTAAAACGAAGAAACGTGCAGACCACATGGCACTGTGTGAGAACGAAGTGTGCCATTTCATCTTTTATACGACATGGATTCAATATAATCAATGATTTTGCTTATATATGTTAAAGGCAATATTTTATAGAAGTGTTTTTGTATAACTTTAGTGTGGTGTGTTAGCATATTATTTTAAGCTGAAGAAATAAAAGTTCATAGAGTGCAGACTACTGCACATAATTTAGTGGGCCTGGAGAGATAGTGGGTTGTCTTTGATCTGCACGTGTGAGCTAAAAGTCAAAAGCCTCGTTAAAATAAATTGCCAATGCTGGTCGAAGTTTTACCGCCTAGTAAGATAAGGGGAGCCTGGAATTTGGGGCCCTGTTTCGAAGTGTCTGTTTGCAGGTGCGAGGGGGGTACCAATCAAAAGCTTGATGAATAGAGCTCTGTTTGAGGAGATAGGCTCGGGTCCGGAGGAGTCGACCGGAATGTCATGGGGGTACCGGCACGATGGAGACGGCGCCTGGGAAGCAAGGTCAACTTAACAGAAGATCCAAAGAAACGAAACTATGGAAAAAACCAGAAGCGAGACCACGTGAAGAGTATACGTGGTGGGCGTCCCAAAGGGGGCGTTCCACCCATACTGTGATTTTGTATTTGGGACAGCACCCCGGGGAGGGGAGAGAGCAGATGGCCTGAGGATCCTTAGAGAGCGGATGGGTAGGCAGAAAGGGTACTGCTACGCGACATAGGTTTCCATCTGAGACTAAGAGAGATTGAGCTTCTTCGGAAGTCCAACGGCTGACACCTTTTTAGGTAAAGGGTTTGTTAAGTAGGGATGTCATCTAGCATAGAGTAGGGACAGTTTAACCTGTTTTATTTTCTTTCTGTAAATGACGCTTCAGATTCATCTTGTGTCAATGATATTCAACTTATTGATTTTTGAATTGGTTTTAGTAGTTTTCTTTTGTCGATTGAGATCTCTTAGAGAGTTCATGTTCCTTCTATTACCTGTATACCTTTTGAACCTTATATTGAGGTGTTTGTACTTGCAACTGATTTTGGCTTTATAATAAATCTTTAAACTTTTTCAGTCGTAAGTGGTTCTTTAGAGTTGCGTCAGTCTATCGGGTTGATTTAACCTATGTGGGTTTGCCTTTTACTCAATGACAGTCAATAACCGATCCCAAAAGGGACTCAAGTGAGATAGGGATCAGGGTGATCAGATAATCGATCAAAATCTCCCGCCCGCAGTTGGTAGCAGAGAAAGATGGTTGGCTTCTTGAGGAAGGCGACCTAGGTTAGGTCAAGATTACCCCAAGGCCCCTAGTCATCGACGACCAGAAGAAGAGCTGCCTGCCGAAGAATGTGCTGACGGTGCGAGAGAGAAAAAGCAGCAGAGTCGGTCGAGAGTGAGTATAAGGGTCATGCGTTGCCAGATTGCGGTGTTTTGTGTTGTACCTGTGTTGTAATGTCAAGCGGAGTTGAATGCCTGTAGAGTGATTGAGAGACGGTTGTGAGCGCGCGCAACTGGTGAAAATCTTAAGTCCAGGGAAGGGCTTAAGTGGTTCGGGTGTATCGGACATCCAGAGTAATTGTCTACCATTGTGAAGGGGGTCATGAGGTACCATTGATCGCCCGTAGGACCGTGATAGGGGGAACGTAAGAGTGAGTGTATGAGTAAACGGACGCTGGACGGACGTTTACTGTGTGTAAGTAACCTATCAGTAAGGCGATCGTCTGAACGGTTGTGAAAGACGCTTCGTCAGTTGAGGTGACAATTACAGTTAGACTGTGGACGTACAGTCAAGAAAAGTGATCGCTTGGTCGGAAGTAGTCATTTTTCGGTGTATGAATGAGACACATCCAAGACCGGGAGACGAGCTGAGAAAGGAGGGGAACTGCTGCAAAGGGGACGAGTGACGTCAGAGCGAGCCGCGCAGGGATAGGCTGGTTGGTGTAGAGCCGCGCTGGGATAGGCTGGTCAGCGAGAACCGCGCTGGGATAGGCTGGTCAGCGAGAGCCGCGCAGAGATTGGTGGTTCACCATCGGGAAGTAAACAAGGAAGAGAATTAAGGAAAATCGTAGATTCTTGAAAAATGAAGTGTTTTAAATGTCTAAGGGCGATCTTTAAAAGAGACAGGGGGAATTCGTATGCTGGGGAAGAGGCCCCGCCAGAGGATACACCAGCTCATTATATGGCTGTGAATGTTGGGTTACATACTATATTATGGATCTCTGAGTGGAGCAAGATAACAGAGGGAAATGAGGAACTGACGTTCCCGAGATACGGAACGTTTAGGTTAGAAGCATTGAACCAGCTGAAAGCAGTAATGCTCGCAACGAGACCTCTACCCAGGCCAACACAGTTCGAAGCCCTCAATGCATGGTTCAGGGCGGCGTACGACCGGAGCCTGAAAGGCGCCAAGAAAGAGTGAAACGATCGGTGCAGGCTGCTGAAGTTCCATCGTCTCATGACTTGTGCCACGATCTGTGTCCGGGGGACTGGGTCCTGGTGAAGAAACAGGTCAGGAAGAATTGTCTAGACGTGCGCTGGCATGGGCCTTTCCAAGTCATATTGATCACGAACACTGCAGTGAAGTGTGGAGGCTTGCCCAACTGGATCCACGCCTCACACACTCGAAGAGTTCCAGCACCTCCGGAAGAAGCAGCTCCTCTCTCGGATGAAAATCCAGCTGAAAGCGGAGAAGCCACAGAGGGTATTAGCCAAGCTGCAGAGGTGTCAGAGGAGACTGAGAGTGTGTCTGACCAGGCTGAGGACGGTCAATACACCAGTGAGACTGAAGTCGCCTCAGAGGGAGAAAGTAGCTGGGAGTTCGAATCAGACACCGACCAAGCTGCAAGTGGTCAAGAGTCAAGTGCAAGAACAAGGAGCAGGAGGACAAGGAGTGGAGAAGCTAGCTGGCCGGAAAGAAGGAGAAGGCCAAGCTTGAGAGCAAATCCAGAAAGAACTCTTGTCCCGATTTCTGAAGACTCAGACCTAGACGAAGGTGCAGCGGACTCAGACTCTGAGAGTCCAAGAAGATCAAGGAGGGTACGTGTGCCCTGCAGAAGATACGCCACTCCTGAGTGGACCTACCTGGCGGCAGATGTCTTGGGGACAGAGATCCGGGAGGGTGAGGGAAGTGCAGGTGACCAATCTCGATCCAATTGTAACGGTGGAAGTACGGCTGTTGACACCTGGAATCGAAACTGAAGGGTTGCTAACATTCACACTCCCCGTCCCTCTGTATCTAAGCCGGATAAAGGACTTGGTATTAAATAGATTAGAGTTTCCAACCTTGGGTCATCCAGTACCAGCACATGAGGAAACCATCCTTCGTTTAGAACTGTTGGAATACGCCATTAGAGCTGCTGGCACCAGAATCATTGTAGATACCTAAAGACTTTGTAAATAAACCAGCGAGAAAGAAGATAACCTAGTGCCTAGTGGAAAGAAGAAGAAAATTAGGGATTTCATTTAGTGGATGGAGAAGGGCTAGGGTTGTCTGTTGCTGAATATAAATAACACTTTGTTGAAAAGAGACTTTGTCGTTTTAAGTGTGGTTCGCAGACTAAGAAATCAAATGTAAGCTGAGTGAAGACATCAAAGAGACTTTTTCAAAAAGAAAAGCTACGCTGTCTGATAACATGGAGACCGGCAGTTCGAATCGCAAAGCAAAATGCATAGTAGGCACACTTATAGCAGTAGTAATTTCTCTTATAATCATAGTAGTTACTGTATCATACATAGTGGGACATGTAAGTGTAACTGAGACAACAGATGTAAAGCCTGTAACGACTTTGAGACCTGCTCTTGTTGGAAAGAAGGAGGAGAACAATGTAATGCAGGAAAAGGCGTTGCTGGCAGCAGAAGCCCGTAGGTTACACGTAGATGAGTCGCAGGGAAATTTCAGAACAAACGCATATGCCAAACTATTGTATGAGTATATTGATGCCATGGAGGCCAAGGATTGTTATGTCTGCATGCAATTGCCGGCTTCCGTAGATGAAGGCATTCAATATCATCATCTTCCATTGACATATGGGATAACATGTAGTTTATTGCTCAGTATATTTTATGGTCGAGAAGGGTTTGAGCACTACTTTTCAAATTATGATTCGGTACTGCCTGAAGTCCCGAATTATAAACAAATGAACAAGTGGGACTATTACAAGAAGGAAGATAGATTGGCTAAATTCTTCCTTCCTTGGGATACATTAGATACTTCATATGCACGCCGAAATAACCTGACTTGCAAAGTGTCAGAGATCGAGAAAAAGTTTATTGGACAAGTTGATGACCGTTACAGGAGGCAGAAGATTTTAAAAATGTCAGGACAATGGAAAACAGATTGGACCGAAGAGGAAAAGGCACACAAAAAGAAGGGTAGTAATGGTCCAATAGCTTTAGATCGAACACAGAAAGGAAAGTTATGTCTGACCCGAAGCAAAACGTATTATGAGAGTGTATTTGTAGGTGAAGTTAGTTGTGAACATGCTTTTCGGTTAGAATATTATACGAAAGATTTCTTGAAAGGGATGCAAGTGATTCCTAATGTATATTTTGTATGTGGAAGAAATGCCTATGTAAAATTGCCTGACAATTGGTATGGTTCATGTTATTTGGCAATTGTCTTCCCCAAAATATACCATGCAAAGGATTTAGAGATCATAGAGGGAAAGGCTTCGGCAAGAGGGAAAAGGGATGTAGGAGATGTTGAAGTAGTTGGAGACGTATTTGGCGCCATGTTTCCTCTTCTAGGTTTGATACTTAATGATGTCAAGATCAGGAGATTGGCTACAGTTGTAGATAGGTTGTCTGCCAGTACTGCGAGGTCATTGATGCTGGTGGAAGGAGAGATGCAATCGATTAGGGCAATGGTCCTTCAGAACCGTCTTGCTTTAGACGTTCTGCTAGCAAAAGAGGGCGGAGTCTGTAAGGCTTTGAAGGTCCAGGAATGCTGCACTTACATTCCAGACAATTCAAAACCTCTTGAGAAGGCTATACAGAATATTACTAAGATACATCAAGAAATTGAAGACCTAACAAGGGCAAATGTTTGGGAAAAAGTAGGTCATGGAATGGGTAAAGTTGGAGGTTGGTTTGCCAATCTCGGGAAGAGCTTTGTCTGGTATATTCTGAAGCCTATCTTCATAATTTTAATTTGCATAATCATATTGTGGGGTTTAGTGAGACTGTACAAATGGTATAGATCAAACAGGTTGCAAAGGTCCATGAGAGAACAGGAACGGAGATTAGCTGCTATGCAAGATCATCAATATAGAAGTCTGAGAGCTCTAGAAACGATAAAAAGAGGGAGCCTTGCAACAAGTTCTGTGTGACACATTCAAATTGAGATACTAGTGATGACCCCTAGAGGTCATCAAAGGGGGGAACTGAGAGAGCGCAATTTGAATGAAAAATATGTATTCGTCATATTTACAAGCCTGTAGCGTAAAGTTAGCTAATGTAACTTAAGAAGTGAGAAAATGTATCTGTATTTACTCTAGAGTGTTTATTAGAGTTGGAAAAGTCCGTATAGAGTGTGGGCTAATGTAGAAATGTGTGGGAATGCTTAGGAACATTAGACGTGTTAATCAGGTTCCATGTATGTAGCTGCTAAATGAAGAAAGATGTAAATTGTAAAACGAAGAAACGTGCAGACCACATGGCACTGTGTGAGAACGAAGTGTGCCATTTCATCTTTTATACGACATGGATTCAATATAATCAATGATTTTGCTTATATATGTTAAAGGCAATATTTTATAGAAGTGTTTTTGTATAACTTTAGTGTGGTGTGTTAGCATATTATTTTAAGCTGAAGAAATAAGAGTTCATAGAGTGCAGACTACTGCACATAATTTAGTGGGCCTGGAGAGATAGTGGGTTGTCTTTGATATGCACGTGTGAGCTAAAAGTCAAAAGCCTCGTTAAAATAAATTGCCAATGCTGGTCGAAGTTTTACGGCCTAGTAAGATAAGGGGAGCCTGGAATTTGGGGCCCTGTTTCGAAGTGTCTGTTTGCAGGTGCGAGGGGGGTACCAATCAAAAGCTTGATGAATAGAGCTCTGTTTGAGGAGATAGGCTCGGGTCCGGAGGAGTCGACCGGAATGTCATGGGGGTACCGGCACGATGGAGACGGCGCCTGGGAAGCAAGGTCAACTTAACAGAAGATCCAAAGAAACGAAACTATGGAAAAAACCAGAAGCGAGACCACGTGAAGAGTATACGTGGTGGGCGTCCCAAAGGGGGTGTTCCACCCATACTGTGATTTTGTATTTGGGACAGCACCCCGGGGAGGGGAGAGAGCAGATGGCCTGAGGATCCTTAGAGAGCGGATGGGTAGGCAGAAAGGGTACTGCTACGCGACATAGGTTTCCATCTGAGACTAAGAGAGATTGAGCTTCTTCGGAAGTCCAACGGCTGACACCTTTTTAGGTAAAGGGTTTGTTAAGTAGGGATGTCATCTAGCATAGAGTAGGGACAGTTTAACCTGTTTTATTTTCTTTCTGTAAATGACGCTTCAGATTCATCTTGTGTCAATGATATTCAACTTATTGATTTTTGAATTGGTTTTGGTAGTTTTCTTTTGTCGATTGAGATCTCTTAGAGAGTTCATGTTCCTTCTATTACCTGTATACCTTTTGAACCTTATATTGAGGTGTTTGTACTTGCAACTGATTTTGGCTTTATAATAAATCTTTAAACTTTTTCAGTCGTAAGTGGTTCTTTAGAGTTGCGTCAGTCTATGGGGTTGATTTAACCTATGTGGGTTTGCCTTTTACTCAATGACAGTCAATAACCGATCCCAAAAGGGACTCAAGTGAGATAGGGATCAGGGTGATCAGATAATCGATCAAAATCTCACGCCCGCAGTAAAATCTGATTCTTACAAACCACCACGCTTCGAGATGGAAGCGTTTTCTAAAATGACATTTACCCTCAAAACGTTTAATTGCTTGGTCAAATTACGGTGGTTTCCTTGATGCCTTGGTATTCCTCGCATAAACGCCTTATTTTCAAAGACCAGCTTTATTTGTTAAAAAGGGTCGTTTTTCAGCATGGTCTAAGGAGAAATTAAGAAAGTGGCCTGCATTTAATTGCTGCGTTTACAGTAGTTGCTCGTCAGATATCTATTTTATCTGCTGTAGATGCAGGAAACGACAAGAGGGTACCTTCTGCATTAAATGCAAAACAGGTGTTTTAGCACCTTAGCTGCTTTGGAACGTCCGGCTCCAGTGCTGAACGTTCCATTGCGCAGGTGCAGCTGGAACGTCCAACGGCCGACGGCAGCACTCCCGAGGTAGTGGTGCCGTCGGCCGTTTGTATAGGCGCAGCACTTAAGAGGTTAAGGTTCTGTTTCATCTTGCCTCAGTCGCAATCTTTTAACAGATGAACGAACGGAGTGGGCTTTCTGCTGAAACCCTGATTGTATCATGTGAGAAATGCTTCTGTAGAAAGGTCGGGAATGAACACATCCATCGCACCTCTTGAGCCCCTGGTGCAGTTCAGAGAAAATAATACACATATAGATTTTCACGGCTGAGGGGAACCACCTAACATACTGGCAGTTACCAGGGATCATCTAAAAGTAATTTTCATGTTCTAGGCAGAGGTGAGCTGGATTGTTGTAAACCGGGCAGATTTGAATTATGGCAATATTTCAGAATTATGCATTTACAAGAAATTTGTGCGTTACTCTGAATTTTTATAGGACGATTTTTGCTGTGGGACACCGGTCTGCGGTATTTGGGCCCTAGGCCCTCATACTGCTAAAATGAGGTGACATGGAGACAGGAATGATAGTTACTTAACTGGCCCTGAGCACGTGCGCTCAGCCCCTTTTATTTAGCAGGGTCATCTGCCTGATGACGCCTGTGGTGGGTGGGTGTTCAGTGTGTGACAACATGCTGAACACTAGAACGTATCCAGTGCGGTACTACATGGTCTACGCAAAAAATGTCTCACCGATTCGTCGTGTTTTGTCATACAGACACTTTAAACTATAAGGCTAAGATCTAGAGGTGAGCAAGCCAACTAATTAACTGTGAGTGCAAAACCAAAACTGAACAAAGATCGGCTGTGGCTTTAAGACCTCATGCACGAGGCGAACCTTAAAAAAATATGGCATGTAAATCATGCAACAAAAATCATGTTAATAATATTATAAAGTAGCCTCAGAAATAAAAAAAAGTTTATCCATGGAAGCCATTCACCTTAGTACCTCAAATTATATTTGTGCTTTGGGAAGTATTATTAATAGTGAGCGTTTTTAAACATGCACTGAGAAATATTCCTGCTCCGCCCTGATGACAACACTAATAGCGAACTAAAATGCGAGTCAGCTGCTATGTGTACCTCACATGTGGCCTAAGGGCCTCAGTTACAACAAAATGACACAGTGCTGCGCCCCAAGCCATTATGATGCGCTGAATTGGCTCACTTTAAAAGCACAGGATGCATCGTATTTACAATACAACACATTTGTTTGCTTTCCCTAGCGCTGGCGTACAATTGGCTGCTGTGTGCCAGTGCAGGCCCCCTTGCACCAAGGTACAAGGGTGCCTGCATTGCGGGGATGATTGTTATTGTGCAGGAAGGGTAATCTTCCTGCACAAAAACAATCAATAGAGGTGAAAGGGGACAAAACGAGGAGAAATTAAGGTATTTCTCCTCGTTGAGCCACTCCTACAACTTCCCTGGGGAGGCATAGGAAACTGACACATTACCAGGTTTATGAACCTTGTAAATCCGGGAATGCTGGAGACTCCATGGATGTTGCGTGGGAACACCCACAGCACCACCCATGGAACGCCCCTTTCATGCAGATGTATGCGTGAAAGAGGAACATATTTCCATGGCCATGAAAAGCCAAGCATCGTGTCTTTGCGTGACCTTGTAAATATGAGCCACCACATTGCGCCGCTAGTGCATCAAAAAAAGTGACGCCCCGGCAGCTCAAGAGCAGTGTAAATGTGGCCGACAGTACACATCTTGAGCTTTTCTATTTAAAGGTGCTCTCATATGTGATAATGCACAAAAAGGAGGCTCAGTGAAATAAAGTACCAAGGATCACACAGATTGGTCAAGGTTGGAAGCCGGGATTGATCCCAACCATAATTTACAGTTTCAAACTGTGCAATCCTAGATGGGTACCCTTTCTGACATTAAAGGTTAATGCATTGTCCTTAATTCTTTTATGGTGAGTTTAGAGCATGGGTGAGCGAGCCTTGCCCAAAGACATTATGTAGGAGAGTAGGGTCTGCTTCCTATGATTACCCCTATTTTTGCTGCGTTTCACTGGTTTTTCGACTTTAGTCTGGCTGTGGCCCTGCTAATCAGGACCACAGCCTCGCTGTTCTCTCTCTAAATTGATATCATGTACTTTAGGTACATACCAGATTGGTTACTGAGTTACCTTGTGAGCCCCTAGTATATGGTACCCTAGGTACCAAGGGCATAGGGACCCCAGAGGCCTACCAGGGGCTGAAGCATGCATTATGCCACCCCTGGGAAGCCTTCCAAAATTACACCACAGGTCTGCACTTACAGCCTGGGTAAGTTAGTGTAAGCACCCCTTAATTAGATATAGTATACCTATATCTACCTATATATATAGACACATATTAACTTATAAGTCACTCCTATGGCAGGCCTTGACAATCCTGAAGGGAGAGTGCTTGGTTTTGTGTGAGAGGGTGCCCTAGCATGAGCTGAGCCCCTCTGCAGATTTCGGAATCCATTCCTTATAGATGATCTATCATATAGCCATACCATTAACTCTTAAGTGCATTATAATCCTCGCGGTTAATGCTAACTTTGGTTGGCTTAAAAAAATGTCATGTTTGGTGTTAAACACTTTGGAATCCTACCCCCCCACCAGTTCTGGAGGCGAGGGTAGAATTCCACCCTTCTAGAGGAAGAATACATGTACACACTGATACACCCGGTAAATGTTTTAAAGAGCCTCAGCATCACAAAATGGTGTTGGGGAAGCTGCCACCAGGGAGGTGAACGCCCTGGGGAGGACCTGCCACACAATCCTGTTGCCGTGAGGGGAACGGCTGTAGACACAGTAGCCCCAGCATCCTGACCGCCGCGAGGGCAAGGGACTACATCCCCCAGGTGCCCCGGCGGTCGGGTGACGTCAGCGGAGCGCCCGGAGGCGCGGGTAAAAGGCAGGAGAGCCGAGCGCTGTTGGCGAGCGCTGTTGGGGAAGCTGCCACCAGGGAGGTGAACACCCTGGGGAGGACCTGCCACACAATCCTGTTGCCGTGAGGGGAACGGCTGTAGACACACTAGCGCCAGCATCCTGACCGCCGCGAGGGCAAGGGACTACATCCCCCAGGTGCCCCGGCGGTCGGGTGACGTCAGCGGAGCGCCCGGAGGCGCTGGTAAAAGGCAGGAGAGCCGAGCGCTGTTGGCGAGCGCTGTTGGGGAAGCTGCCACCAGGGAAGTGAACGCCCTGGGGAGGACCTGCCACACAATCCTGTTGCCGTGAGGGGAACGGCTGTAGACACACTAGCGCCAGCATCCTGACCGCCGCGAGGGCAAGGAACTACATCCCCCAGGTGCCCCGGCGGTCGGGTGACGTCAGCGGAGCGCCCGGAGGCGCGGGTAAAAGGCAGGAGAACCTCTCGCACCGCGAGTCGCGCGCGGGAGCGGCCGGGCTAAGGCCGGGACAAGGGCGGGACCATCTAAGGCCATCTTAGGCCAGAAGAGGCCGGAACGGGCCACCCCCCCTGGCCGTGCAACTAAAAGAGGTAATATATCTTGTGCTAAGTCATTCCCAGTCCCTGTAGGTGCCTGCTGCTACTTACGCCATGTCTTCTAAGGGGGCCCTGAAAATTCCTACTGTGACAAGGGACCTGGCCAAGGGGACGATGGTTCACTACTTAATCAAGACAACACTATCTACTGTCCAACAACCTGTAAGAATAGAACGAGAACGATTGTCTACTGACTGTTCCTATAGTGATTTCACTCCCCCACAGTCTGCCGCCGCATCACCAAATCTATCATTTCTGGAGGAACTTATTAGTTTATGCAAATCCAAGTATGCTGCTGTTAAGTCGACATCAGAGCACATTAATGCATCCTTTTGTCCTACAGTCATCACAAGCCCCCAGTCCAGTACATTATCCCCACCCTATGGAAACCTCCTGGGTACTTCCCTCTGTCCACCTGAAACAGGTAACACAAACCCTATAATGTCTCTCCAGGACCTTTCTGGTAAAAGAAAACGACCAGTGGACAAACATACAGGCACCCAAGCAAAGGAGAAAAAATTGCTTGCACCCCCAACTTCACCAACCCTGTTGGCCCAGATACAAACTATGATTAACGCTGCGATACACCCTTTAATAGAAAGAATGAACTATCTTGGGGATAGGATCGCGGCAATAGAGGAAATGACCAAGACAAACTCTCTACTCCTAAAAAGCATGGCAGACCCCAATCAATTACAGCCCTTATGCGACACTGTAATGCCTTTAACAGCTCCCCAAAGTAATATTAATCAACTTCAACGGGCGGTACCAGGTATGCTAACTCAATCCATCGAGAAAGTTCCCGCTAAAATAAAAACAACACATAGTTGTTCCCTTAAAACGGGGCTGAACAAAGTAACCACACCGCCTAAAGGGCCACTTCCCAAGATAGGGAACATGCAACGAAAAACAAATCACATCCATTTACCACCGGAGGCTGCCCCGTTCGTGGATGTCCTTTCTGGTGTGCCTGAGCTCACAAAGGGAAAAACTGAAAGTGAACAGGAGCTAAGAAATAAGGCACTGTTTTGGTTAACAAAGAATAGACCCCTACCCCCTGACATCGACGGTAGAATATAATGTGTTAGAAGGGTGGGATGGTTAGGTCCGCTTCGAAAAGAGAGATCTGGCGATCTGGTGCTGATAAAGTTTATAAACAGCAATGTCGTCCCATACCTCCAGTCTCGGAAACCACATATAGGAGATGGACCTATACACACCTGAGGACTATCTGATTTTTATCCCAGAGAATCACTTCACCCCCATACAAGATCAATGAAGAGAGTAACTTTTGGTTGGGCCAAAACGGCTCCGGGGTGAGGGGCATTTAATATCCAGACTCTGACTTGATATACTATTGATTTGGTACCTGACCTCTCTTAAAGATTTTATGCTATAATGTTATTTACTGTGATATGATTTGAAATGTAATGGTGTATATATTTTGCAAAGTGCTTTTATGATTTTATACCTAAAAATCGAATAAAGCTATCAACACACATGCTGCTGCCACAGACACGAGTCTGACCTCCTGCTGCTGGACGAAACTCCGGTACAAAAGGGGGTGGTGATGGACGGAGCATCTGAGTCAATCAAACACTCACACCCAGTCAAAAGATCTGGGTTTAATCCATCACCGTTCTTTAGCCCACTCTGCCGCCCCAGTTCAGACATGGCTATATGCAAGTCAGTCTGACCCTGTGCCTCATGGGAACAGTCCAGCCCGAACTGCCAAGTCATGTCTTCCCTGGACCGGAAACAAGATTCCGAGGACCGGTTTCCAGCATTCCAGCCGTCTTCAGCCCGGCTTGCTTGAATCCAGTGGCAAAGTGAGCAAGGGACTCACGTCTGAGCATACCCTGCCACACTTATGGCGGCCAAAAGCGGTACAAAAGGGGGTGGTGATGGACGAAACTCCAGCAGGGGCGGCCTGAACAATAGGTTTCCTGTCCAGGGAGGTGCCAGCACCTCCCCAGACAGGCTTTAGTGCATTGTGGCAGGGTGGGTTGCATTCAGTGAATGCTTTTCAGACACTGCCTGGGGCACACAAGGTGCTCCATACATTTCCCAGTTCAAACCGGTTGCTGGGGCACTCAGCCCCAGCTCTGGCGTGAAACTGGACAATGGGGAAGTGGTGTAACCACCCCCTCCCCATGTCCTCCCAAAGGTGGGGCCATAGAGTTAGTCCATCCCCTAAACTTAGTATAAGTATAGGAACCCAGACCCTAGGATTTTAGATTACCCTGGGCAAAACTCTGAAAATGAAATCTTGGACGTTCGACATTCCATATCGACTAGAAGATGGAAGAAAATCTCCCTTGGGGTCAAGGAGTGACTCCCCTGTGCAAACAGGCACCAAAGAAGCATCTTGCCGGTCTGCATTTTTGAGGCTCCCGCCAGATCCCGAAGAATTTTCGACACAGGACACGAACTTCTAGAGGCTGACACGAGTCCCCAGCAAAGCTGAGACCTGTAGCTATCACGAGAGACGTGGGAGTGGAACTCCTGGACATTCTACAAGTTTGCAAGTGCACCTACTTCCCTAGGTTTCCCGAAGTTGTGCAGTGGGCTATTTGTTGCCCTTGCCCGAGCACCTTTTGCACCGAAGCTGAGAGGCCTACACTCCATGTCACCACAGCTCGAGGCTCCTTCGCGATCTCTAGTCCATTGGCTAGTGGGCCCCCACGAAGGATATTCCTTTGTTCCTTGTTCCTTGAGCTTTCCTGGTTGCTCCAGACGTGCTCTGACTCCACTCCAAAGGGTGAGTCCCTCAGACCTTGCTGGTCTGCACCAAAGCCAATCTTGTCATCTTGCATGGGTTGCTGTTGCCATGGCTTGTTAGGTCCAATCCGGATTCCGACGATGCAGCACTCGACATCCTTTGTGGCACAGCTCGAATCCAGCTCCTGGTCGTCATCGACACCTCGTGGTCCTCGTGGCTGAAGAGTCAAGCTTCCCCTACTTCACCTTAAAGCACCCAACATCGGCTGGCATCTTCCTGTCGCCATCTTGGTCACTGGCTAGTGACCCAATATCTGTGCTCTCTGCTTTCAGGTTCTTCAGATATCCGATCCACCCGGACACTTTTCCTCTGGTCGCCTGCAGAACTTCTTCGCAGCTCTCCATTGGAATCAACGATAAAACTCGACACGAAAAGACACCTGTGCACCCGGCTTCCCTGAGTGAGGTAACACGAGTACTCCGGCACTCCTAAGTGTCCTTAAACTCTAAAATTCTAACTTAAACTTTCTCCATAGAAGTCAATGGTGATTTGTGGCTGTATTTAGACACTGTACGCGCCCCCGTGGGTCTCCTGCATCCCTACCTTGGGTGGTTCCTGGTTGCCCCAGCGGTTCTACAGGCCCTAGGCGTGGTTCTTATACCACTATTTTAGTATATGGTTTGTGAGTCCCCTAGGGCAAAACGTATACTGTGCTATTTACTGTGTGCTATTTAAAATTCTTGTATTGTACTTTTTCCTCTATCTTCATAAAGAGACTAGAGGGGTTGTGTTTAGAATAAATACATATATATTTGATCTATACCTTGTGTGGTGTACTTTCATTTGATCTTTCAAGAGATTATATACTGGTAAAAGAAGCTGCTTTACATTCTTCAAGACTTAGCCTGAAGGCTGCTCTCCACAGCTACCACTAGGATAGCTTTCTATAAAGGTTGTCTTAAACCTACCATCAATAAGGGTCGTTTGGACTGGTGCAAGGTGCCCACTAGAATAGTGAACATCATATGCCAGTCCAACTTCTCACACATAAGACCACTCCATAACTGACACAGACTACGTTAAAACCTTTTTAGATAGGAATATGCTGCTATGGTATTAACGCAGCATCACCTCAGCACAGCACAAAATCAGCATCACTCAGCATTACCTGAGCACTAGTGCAGTGCCACCACCTCAGCATGATTCAGCATCACTCGCCACCACTCAGCATCAGCACAGCACCATCTCAGCACAGCACCTCCTCCTCATCAGTGCACCACCACCATTCCAGCACTACCTCAGCATCAGCACAGCACCAGCAAAGCACCACCTCAGCACCAGGGCAGCACCACCTCAACATCAACACAGCAACATCTCAACATCAGCACAGCACCATCTCAGCTTCAGCGTAGCACCACCTCCTCATCAGTGCACCACCACCAGCACAGCCCCACCTCAGCACCAGCAGAGCCCCACCTCATTACTAGTGCAGCACCACTTCAGCATCAATGCAGCACACCTTAGCACATTACAAACTCAGCATCCTTCAGCGCCACCTCAGCAGCAGCTCAGCACAACCTGAGCACCAGTGCAGCACCACCCCCACAGACTCACTCAGCACCAAAACAGCATCACTCAGCATCACCTCAGTATTACTCAGCATCAGCTGAGCATCACCTCCGCACCAGCACACCACCAACTCAGCATCAATAAGCACCACCTGAGTACGATTCAGCATCACCTGAGCATCACTTCCGCACCACTACATCAGCTCCACCTCATCATCACCCAGCACCACCTCAGTCTGCATTCAGAATCTGGCAACTGTTGATTCTCCCCTAGTGTCCGTCCTCTGATCGTGTTGTAATTCAGGTACTATTTCCCAACCTCCACTCTCGCTTTGTTTATGTCCTTCCTCTCCCCCAAAACAAAAAAAATGATAACAGACAAGCATTAGAAAAGGAAAGAAGTTGACAGCATTGCAAGGACAAGTAGCGAGAAGACAATTTTTTATGTTAATTCTTTTTTAATATGGCCGTTCAGTTGCACACAATGACTTCTTGGTTATATATAAGGTAACGAAAATGCTTAGAACGCTTTTAATATAATTTTTCAACATGCTGCCCAGCAGCCATGCTGCACTACAACATAGCTTTAAAGACATTGCCAAAGCCAATAGCTCTGACTTAGCACTTATAGGATTCCAAAGGTGAGACCTATTGGCTATGACAATGCTTGTAACATAGTACTTTCAACAATAGCTTTGTAACTTCATAACTGTATTACTATTGCCAAACTCTGCATCCACCTTACCAGAATGGCTTACCCAGGGCCAATCCAAGCCTCTATGCTGACTATAAAATCAAATGTTTAACTCACTCTGCTGTTATTAGCTCGAGTGTGGATCTTCAGAGGTTACAAACACAAACTCTACTTTTCTAGGACAGCTCTGTTGGCGGAGCGTATGCTGCAGCTATCTGTGTTTCACCTGAACCATAGACTAGACTCCCCACAAGCAAAGGAGTAGCCAGAAAATTAAAATGCCTCCTACTTTGAACTAAATTTCTAATGATACCGAATCAGCAACACAAGTAAGCCCAGAATTCCTAGACAGGTTGCCTTCACCCTTTCATCCTTGCTTCCTTTCTTCCATCTTTTCACCATTCCATCCTTTCACCTGTAGTAAATTGGCAGCGATTGGGTTAGCATTAGCAGAAGCCATCTGGTATTTAGAGGCTATCTTGTCCATTTTGTGGAATCCATTTTGTATTTCTGGCAGCCATTTTGTTTGCCATGGGCTGCCACGTGCTCACCATGTGCTCCGTCCTCCCTCAGTGTTGACTACTCTTGTAATCTGCCTAGAAACGAACTATATTTAGCATCTTCCACCTTCGCACATACTCAGTTGAGTTTGCAGCTGTCCTTGTAGCTGTTAGTAGTATGTAACTGTCAGGATGTGTTCACTAGCATTGGCAAACTGTTACCTCCTCCTACTTGTCGACTGTGCATTTCTATATGACCTTATATGTACATAAAACCTCCTTCTGTACTTGTACCGCCTTCTTTTGAGCCCCTGTGTGGGTCTAAAAGGAGCATGCTCCTTCTTTTCGGGATGCTACTTCATACATTACCGAAGGGTGCTGTGTGAATGTAGTTCCACCTCATGAGGTTTATTAAACTTTGTATTTTCTATTCCAGTTTCTGTGCCAACGTCTTCCTATTGGTCTGAGGACTTGTGCAGAGAAGGGCGAACCCCTTGCACTGGTAGACCTTGCTGAGGCCCACTGCTACAAATTGGCGCTCCAACGTGGGGCTCATCTGCGACTCGGATGCCCGAAGGACTGGTCAAAACGAAGGATTGGAATCTCGGTTTGGACGCGATTGCTGCCTGAGGAGACCAGAGTCTTGGCAACCACAGCATTTTTCCTTTCTTTCTGATCTGACTATACAGGTGGTGCCAGTTCTCGACTTAGATCTCTTCTGTTGATTCGCCATGCAGTGACCATTTGGTCGATTTGAGAACTTGGCAGTTGGAACCTGGACACCATTTGATTGGTAAGAGTCGTTCTGCGGCACTTGCTGTTGGGTTTTTGGATGCCTTGGATTGGTAAGGTAGTTTTAGTAACACTTACTGTGGCTTAGATTTGCGTTGGCCAACTTTTGATTAGTATGTATGTATATATAAATTTCAATTTATATAGGCAGGTAATGAGGAAATTTTTCTCTGTCTGAATTTCTTTGAACGGTGCAACGTACGAAGAGTACCTTAAGCGCTACTTTGATTATAATACTGCATATTTTGCACTATTTTTGGCCTTCCTGTTTTTAGCACACTTCGTAGGATGGGTTGCTTTTGTAATGGTACCAGTTTGAGGCTCGATGAAGCACAACCGCCCCCCCCCCGGAGGGGACGCCTAATAGGAATATGTATATTAAGTATGGTCTTTCTTCTATAATGTACAGCACATTATGGAATAAACACACTTGTAAGGATCCTGAGTTGCGTTGGCCTATGAATGGATCATTTCATTTATGAAAGATTCAGTATGTGGAACAATGTATGTTTAAGCGAAAGACTAGGCAAGATATGTTTGACTGTGTGCGAATGTGGGAGAAAGAAGTGCCTGAACGAATGAAGCGTGAGCAAGCCTTGCTTGAAAAAGAACAGCGAAAGAACATTTATGCAAAAGCATTAGAGTTAAAAAACAAGGAAACGAAAGAACTAAGAGAGAGAGAGGATAGGGAGCGCCATTTACAGGTAACTGGCCAATACGCTGTTAGGCAGTCCCTTTAACCTATCCTTAATAAACCGCAAGATGATTTCTTGTTATTAGATCGTTCTCCACCTCCGTATATTTTCCCTTCCGCTCCTCATAAGTCCGATGAGGAATCTTCTACAGATCAGAACAAAACACGAAAAACTTGTTCTATGTTGACCACTGCGCGTTCTGCTGAGCTTAGATCTGCTGCTCGCATAGCCGTCCGTAATACTGCCTTTGCACTTTTAGATGACATGAAGAATTGGCAGGAAAGGGAGCAAGTATATTTTACAGAGGTGTTTGCTGCAGAAGTAGTTGAACGGTTTAGGAAACATTCAGAGGAATTGGAGCCTGTTGATATAGCAAATGATTGTAAGCAAATGCGTGATGGTCTTTTTCTCTTTTCTCAGGTGCCTGACTCTATCAGGCGTTTGGTTACATTACGTGTTGAGGCAGTCCGTTTGCGAGAGGAGAAAAAGGCAGCAGACGCAGTTGCACAAACATCTCAGACCGGTGTGACACAAGCTTCTATCTTTGGAACAGATAAGACTATGATAGTTCATGCGAAACCCATGCGGGGAGCCTCACCTTTGTATGTTCCTCCTACAAGCGAGGGAACAGATGATGATAAGAGTTCTGACAATTCCAAGCGTTATTTTATTTATAATTGGGTTTACACTTCTTGGAATAGAGCGGATGTTATGGCCCTTAAAACTGCATTGCCTGATCCGCGTAAAAATCCAGCAGCTTTTAATGAGGAAGTTGAGGGTGCTAATAGCTCTTGTACCATGTCTTTGCCTGATATTGATTTGTTTTTCGGCTTGATATTGCCACCTGACATGTGGAGAACTGTGCGTAAAGTTGATGATCGTGCAACTTTTTGGGCATTATGGAAAGAGTTAGAACAAATGGATGTAGAGCGGGAGCCTGCACAGAAACCGTGTAAATTAATTTTAGATCTCCCTACAGCTATATTAGTTAAGTTAACCACTTCGATGCTGATGACGAGCTCAGCTCGTCATCAGGCTTACCTGCCATGTGCTGATGACGAGCTAAGCTCGTCATGTAACGCGGTAATTTCAAAAATGCAGCACACAGCGGGAAAAGCCGCCGCAGCGATGCGGTTAAAGACTATTATTCCCCCTAAAAAGATAGATTGGACTGTGTTAGCATCGTGTAAGCAAAAGGCAGATGAATCAGTTTCCGATTTCTTTACACACTTTGAGGAGGCATTCCACGATTTTAGTGGCCAGTCATTGACAGATGACACTGGTAGGCATCTGTTTGTCGATAAATATGTCACAAATCTTTTGCCAGGAATAGCTAGTCGCCTAAAGGCCAGTGAGAGTTCAATGACTACAGCTTCTCTGGTTTCTTTTTTGACTATGGCTCAGTATTATGAATGCCAGGAATTAGAAGCAAAGGGTAATGAGGATAAGAAGACTAAAGAATTAAAAACGAAGGTTATGTTGGCTCAGGCTTATCGTCCGCCTTCTAGAGGTAATGATAGAGGTGGACGTGGATCTTATGGTTCGTCTTTTCCTTCCTATACCCGTTCGAATTTGTCTGTTGACCAGTGTGTGTATTGTAAGAAGTTTGGACATTAGATTTCTGATTGTCCAGTACTACGTGCTCAGCAGTGCCCACGTGGGACAAATGAGAAATCGTTCAGGATATTCAGTGCCTAGAGGAAGCACGAATGATCGTGCCAAGTTTGATGCTAATACATGTGGACAGGATGGGTTTAACACTCTTGATAGACGGAACCAATATCAAATGTCTGACTATGTGCCATCTGATTTTCAAGATTCTGCTTATGCGTAGGTTTGCCTAGGATGGGGTAAGGAATCAGTTGAAGTTACAGCACATGTTTTGGGTTCTACTGATCAGTTTCTGGTTGATACAGGAGCTACTCGTTGCACCTTATCTAAACAATTGGTTCCAAGTGCTCCCCTGTCTGGCTCAACCATTACATCGATAGGGTTCGATGGAACACCTTCCCTTCGCCCACTGTCACAACCACTTGCATACCATGTTGATAAGTTCACTGCTCCATGTCCATTTTTGCTTTCTCCGAACACACCAGATAATATTGTGGGTCTTGATATGCTCAAGCATTTCAGGGCTACGATACGATGTTCTCCTGAAGGAGTGCGTGTTATTTTCAATGACAATTACCCCACAGTTGAGAGATCTTGTCTTGTTAAAGAAGATACTGCATTAGCTTCACTCCCTAGTACTTTGTGGGCTACTTCAGACACAGATGTAGGACAGATGGTTATCCCACCAGTGCATATTAGTGTCAAGGAAGGCGCTTCATTGCCACGCTTACCTCAATATAAAATTTCTCAGGAAGGCGAAGAAGCACTCATTCGCATTGTCCATGATTTGATTAAAGTGGGGGTTATGGAGGAAGTCCTTTACAATGTTTTCTGCTCATTTTGAAAAAGGATACTGATACTAGGATTTACAGATTCATTATTGATTTGCGAGAAATTAACAAGATTGTAGTACCACAATACCCAGTGGTTTCTGACATAACAACACTACTTACTTTTGTTCCCCCGACAGTGACTACATTTAGCGTGATTGATTTGAAGAACGATTTCTTCTCGATCCCTATTCATCCTGATAGCAGATATTTGTTCGGCTTCACTTTGAATAATCGATTGTACAGATTTTGTAGAGTTCCTCAAGGGTATACTGAGAGTCCTTGTATTTACAGCCAAGCATTGAAAAGACAGCTTGATTCTTTTGTTTTACCTAAAGGAGTGGCTCTCATTCAATATGTCGATGACATCTTGTTGGCAGCCGATACGCCTGAAAAGTGTGAGGAATGTACTTTGTCTTTACTTTCTTTTTTTGCATTGCACCATCACAAAGTGTCACGAAAGAAATTGCAATATTGTAGACCGAAGTGTTGTAAATAAAACAGCGATAATGTTAAGCATTCGCTGAAGACATGCTATACTGTCTTCATTCTAGTTTTCCCGCTCATGCTCGAAAATACGGCCGGACTCCATTTTGTTTTCTGGCGTCCATCTTGTCTGCTACACTCCGCCATGTGCTCGCCACGAGGCAAGTCCTACTTCACTGACCATCACCCCTGGAGTGTGCCCAGCAACAGGCTATAAATAGTTCCAGCTTGCCTAGCGCATGCTCAGTACGTGTAACATCTGTTTCTTCTTAGAAGAGATTGGAATGTGCATTCGGTGGGCTTCATGAACCGTTAACTCCACCCATGTATCGATCATGTTTTAGAAATGTCCATATATGGTCGTAAATCATGCTTTTTGAACTGTAACCGCCCACTTATGAGCCCCTTCTTTGTGTATAAAAGGGGACCGCATGTCCGAGTTCTTTGTGCTACCTTGTACAATACTGTAGAGTGTTGTGTGGGCTGTAGTACCACCTTTAAAGGTTTATCAAACTATGTTTTTGTATTTCCAGTTTCCGTGCCAATTTCTTGTGTAGTCTGAGGACTTTGCGTACAGAAGGGCGAACCCTTTTGCACTCACGGGCCTTGCTGAGGCCTGTACTCTTAGGTCACCTTCTGTCTAAGGAGGGCCGTGCACTTACCTCAGATCGTATTCAAGCAATTTTAGATACACCAGTACCTTCTACTCAGAAAGATGTTTGTGCATTCATTGGTCTGACTTCGTTTTGTAGGCAATGGATATTAGGGTTTTCGCACATTGTAAAACCCATGTTAGCGCTTTTGACCAAAGACACTCCAGTGCCCCTTCCATGGACAACTGAATGTCAGAATGCTTTTCGGATCACTGAAATAATATCGAGGGACAAAATATCGACTTGCAAAAATATCGTGGACAAAATATCGACAGTCAAAATATCGAGTTTGTATCTACAAACAGGTAAGTACAAAAATATTGAGTACAAAATATCGTTTACAATAATATAGTTGTAAACAATATCGACTTTATTAAAAACAGTGTTAAATTAAATTAATATTCAAATTTAATTACTAAAATATACTTAAAAATACTTACATTATCTTATAATAATTAAATAATAAATGAAAATAATAAAAGAACATTTTTACAATCTTATTTGTTAAAACATATATATATAGTAACATACTATAATTAAATAAGATACTATTATATTACCGTACGATACCAGAAGTGTAAAAAATACTATTCCCACTCCAAAGAGTGCAAGCGTAGGGAAAGCGTTGGATAGCGTAGGGGTTAAAATTACTATTCCCACTCCAGTGGGTGCAACAGTAGGGAAAACTGACCCTGAACCCAAAGAATACCCCTTTACCCAAGAACTGAAAACTGACCCTTAACCCTAAAAATACCCCTTTACCCAAGAACTGAAAACTGACCCTGAACCCTAAAAATACCCCTTTACCCAAAAACTGAAAACTGACCCTGAACCCTAAAAATACCCCTTTACCCAAAAACTGAAAACTGACCCTGAACCCTAAAAATACCCCTTTACCCAAAAACTGAAAACTGACCCTGAACCCTAAAAATACCCCTTTACCCAAAAACTGAAAACTGACCCTGTACCCTAAAAATACCCCTTTACCCAAAAACTGAAAACTGACCCTGAACCCTAAAAATACCCCTTTACCCAAAAACTGAAAACTGACCCAGAACCCTAAAAATACCCCTTTACCCAAAAAACAAAAACTGACCCTGAACCCTAAAAATACCCCTTTACCCCAAAAACCAAAACTGACCCTGAACCCTAAAAATACTCATTTACCCAAAATTAATTAATATTATTTAATTACCAATTAATTATTAATTAACAATAACAATAAAGTAATAATATTAGCACATTAGCTGTAATTAATTTAATGTAATAATTAATATTATTTTTCCCAATTAATTAATTAACAATAACTAAAAATTATATATATAAATAAATTACTCTAATTAATGAAATTAACTAATTAATATTATTTAATTACCAATTAATTACTAATAAGAATATGTACAAAATTATATTAATTAATTAACTAATTAATATTAATTCATTACCAAATTAATTATTAATTAAAAATATTTACAAACATATATTAATTCATTAATTATTAATAAATTACTCCCCACCCTTATCCCCTATTAACCCAACATCCCGCTCCTAAACATTAACTACAATTTATATTACTATTAATAATTTTTTTTTTTAACCTTTTTTCTACATATTATCTATATTTTTTACTTTGACTATTTATCAATATTTTGTCTTGTCAATTTTTTTGAGTCGATATTTTTGTACTCGATATTTTTTTATCATTATTTTATTCGATATTTTGACCAACGATATTTTTGTTATCGATATTTTATTGTTGTCGATATTTTTAACTCAATATTTTGTCCATTCGATATTTTGGAGTCGATATTTTGTCTGTGCACCATGCTTTTCATCAGTTACGTCAAGCTCTTTGTTCTGCACCAGTGTAAGGCACTCCAGATTACACTCCATCGGCCCCATGGTTTACCGATGACTTAAGGAAACAGAAACAACTTTGTAGGAACAGGGAAAGGCATTGGCGGAAGTCCTACAGTTCAGAGAGTAAAGCTAGTTCTAAGGAAATACTCGCAATCTACAAATCTATGTTTGCAGAGGCAAAGAAGAAATTGAGAAGGCGAAAAACTCCAGTAAGCAACTTTATGAGATCACTAATCAGCTTGCTGGAAATGTTCCGGATTTAGCACCACCTCCGTCCCAATCACTTTGTGATGCGCTTGCAAATTTCTTCTTTACGAAAGTAAACGAAATATACCAAGCTTTCTCCTCCGGAACAGATGTCAACTCAAACTCCATCTGTATCTTTCCCCCTCAATCGTTATTGACTCAGTTTACTGATCTCACAGAGATCAAACCTTGGATATTACTACATCCATTAAAACCGGATCAGCCCTGGACCCCTGTCCTTTTAAAGTATTGCCCCCAGTGATGGACTCTCTTGTCACGGTTATTACACAAGTCTGTAACTCCATGTTTAGATTGGGGATTTACCCCGATATACTGAAAAAGACCCTTTTAAAACTACTTTAAAAAAAACACTTTTGGATATGGACGAACTAAAAAATTATCGACCCATATCGAGTCTCCCATTCCTAGCAAAAGTAGCTGAAAAAGCCATGAATCAACAGCTCTCTGACTTCATCGAGAAACACCATCACCCAATTTGGATTTCGTAGATTCCATGGTACAGAAACAGCGCTAATAAAAGCAGCCGATGACATCAGAGTCATCCGGGATCAAGGAGGTACAGCTGTCCTGGTGATGCTCAACTTATCCGCTGCCTTTGACACGGTCGATCATAAGATCTTGGTCAACCGTGTCGGAAAAATGGGTATCCAACGGGTTGCAAAAGACATGTCGGCCTAATTTTTGGCAGGGCGAACTCAGGCGGTCACCCTGGGGAATTTTCAATCACCTCAGCTGTCTTTGCCGTGTGGGGTTCCTCAAGGCTCATCCCTAAGTCCGACACTGTTTAATATCTATGTGTCGGACCTGGCTAAAGTCATCTTGGCCCACGGGATGAGCCTAACCTCCTACGCAGATGACACGCAGCTGGTCCTAGCCATAAACAGTGACGGAGACAGGGTGGCAGAACGTTTTCAGGGAGGTATGCTAGCAATTGGAGAGTGGATGGCTTCCAATTGTTTAAAGCTTAACTCTGATAAAACGGAGGTGGTCATTTTTTGACCACTCTCGCCAGCCTCGTCATCAGTTTGGTGGCCCTCATCTTTTGGTGTTCCTCCTAAACCGGTTCCTAGAGTAAGAAACCTGGGAGTGGTCTTTGATGAAGGCCTTAATTTTATGGCCCATGCCAATAAAACGGCAGCCACAGCCTGTCACAAACTAAAACTAGTAAGAAAATTCTTCCGTTCTTACCTGACAGAGCCGGAAAAACTTTAGTAAGTTCCTTAGTCCTATCCTCCTTGGATTACTGTAATGGTCTTTTTGTAAATGCTCCGATCCATGTGACCAATAAACTGCAAACTAAACAGAATGCGGCTGTCAGAATCCTTTCCAGAACTCCTAAATTTAAACCCATTTCAGACATAATAAGGAACTACCACTGGCTGACGATCCGCAATCGGATTAAGTTCAAGACCCTGTGTATAGTCTACAAAGCACTCCACAACGAAGGACCGCAGTTTCTTAAGAACCAACTGATTCCCTATGTCCCTTCCAGACAACTCTGTTCCACTACTTTGAATCAACTAGTGGTCCCCCGCACAAAAACAGTCTCTTGGGGCCACCGACGCTTCTTGGTGTCCGCTCCCAAGTTATGGAACACATTACCACAATCAATTAGGACAAGTCCCACACTCAGGCTTTTCCGCAAACAGCTAAAGACATGGCTCTTCAACCAATAATTCCCTAGAGGTACCTTCCAGAGACTCCGTAGTCAGTCATTAGCGCCGAGACGCCTACGGGTATTCGTTCGCGCTTAATAAATAGCAATAATGAAATAAATAATAAATAAAATAAATTACACAAAGGGTTTTACACTCTATGTGCATGAGAAAGATGGATGCGCGTTGTCAGTTTTAGTGCAGACACATGGTGATAAGCTGCGTCCCTGTGCATACTTTCAGCAGTTCTGGATCCTGTTGCTCGTGCTTTACCTGGGTGCTTTCGTTCAGTTGCAGCAACAGCTGTGTCCATACGTCAGAGTGAAGGGATAGTTTTGTCACATAAACTGTTGGTGCTAGTACCCCATGCAGTAGATGCCCTTTTGAATCAGACCAGACACAACATTTAACTAGTGCCCGCTTGACAGGATACGAATTAACACTGTTAGCACCTCATATTACCTTGAAGAGATGTGCAACACTAAACCCAGCCACTTTGTTGCCATATCCTGTGACTCAGTCTCAGCCAAAGGAGCCTCACGATTGTATGTTCCTTACTGAGGAACAGACGAAGGGTCCCATCGATTTGCAAGATACGCCCCTTTCAGATGTAGATGGGGAACTGTGGGTTGATGGGTCCTGTTTGAAGTTACCAGATGGCACAACCTTAGCTGCATATGCAATTACCACACTTCAGACAGTAGTGGAAACAGCTCGCATACCACAGAAGTCAGCCCAATCAGCTGAACTAATAGCTCTGACACGAGCGTGTGAACTTAGCACTGACTTGCGTGTGAACATCTATACAGACATCCGCTATGCTTTTGGAGTGGCCCATGATTTTGGCCTGCTTTGGAAGGAAAGAGGTTTTCTTACATCCCACGGGAAGCAGATAATGCATGGAAAATTAGTGCATAACCTTTTGACTGCACTGACATATCCGAAGAAGATAGTGATTGTGAAGTGTAGCGCACACAAGAAAGTGACTGATAAGATAGGACAAGGTAATGCCTTTGCAGATTGCGTAGCTCGAGAGACTGCGATGCAACGGAGCACTACTTCCATGTAAATTGTAGGCATTGTAAATTGTAAGCACACTTATAGAGCGCATCTGTCACCCAGAGGGTATCCTGGCGCTTTGACCATAAACATTACCTACAAGATGTTGACACTACGCTGCTCTCGGAAAGAGATGACTTTTGAGATCCTTTTTAAAAGACAAAAGGTCCTGTTTGCACCTTAGGGACATCGGTAAGGAATTCCATAGTTTGGCGGCCGCAAAGCTGAAAGAGCGTCCGCCCATCCTCACCCTTTTTATCCTGGGGACTGTAACCAGGAATGCTGAAGAAGATCTCAAAGGTCTGGCGCTAGAGTACCAGGAGAATAGGTCTTGCAACACCACTGGACCCAACCCGTGCAGAGCTCTGAAAACCAGACAAGAAGATTTAAAGCAGATCCGTTTTTGGACGGGGAGCCAGTGAAGATCCGAGAGTGCAAGAGATGAAGAGGCAGACCGCGGTCGTGAAAGGGCCAATTTAGCTGCCATATTCTGCACCCGTTGCAGCTTCGCGACCAGGGTGTTGGGAGCCCCCAGAAGCAGTGTGTTGCAGAAGTCTAATCTACTGAGGATGATACTATGCACTGCTTCCGTCATTGCCGCGCGGGGGAGTAACGGAAGAATTTTCCATAACATGCGGAGTAGTATCATGCAAGTCGCCGTGGTTTATTGACGAAGGCATCCAGCTGGAGGCTAGGCCCGAACAGGACGCCTAGGTTGCGGGCGGATTCTGCCGCCGCTATGGTGCCTAGAGTAGAAAAAGAAAGAGAGCTAGAGAAGGTGGATTTGTTCCAAAATCTTTACTTAGTAAAAATGAAAAGGGATGCAGACATAAATCAATTTAAGCAAAAGGGTCATGAACTAAGAAAGACAATCAATTTCTCTATAATTCAAAACCAAAATATCAACTCCAAATGATACAAACAAACAACCCAGATTAACAATCAAATGTGGTTGTGAGGTGGCGTCAGATGACAGCCTTAAAGGAGATGATAATTAGATGTCGACGTTTCGGTCTAGGTTGTATTCATCAGAAAGACCATCATCAGGACGATGTTTTGTTTCGATGCTTTAAGCAACTCCCTATGTTAAAAATAAATCAATTGTTACTATACACGTATTAAAAACTAAATAAATCAATACAGTTAACAACCTTACAAAAAGCTCTTCTAGTATTTAGCCAAAAGATTATAAAATTTCAAAAGAAAGTATCAACCCCTTCCTGGTGATACCTTCCAGCATTTAAAATTCAAAGATACAGTCAATATGACTAAGTGCATGGTAAATCAAATTTATCGGTCAGACAGCCTGAGTATTTCTTATTCAGCTGACATTCATAAATCATCATTTTTGAAAACAGTTGATAGTCTTATTTTTGAAGAGAAATTAAACAGAGAAGTCATGATGAGAACCATTACTCATATGTTCTATCATTAACCTATAAAACCTATTTTCAGGGAATTTGCACAATTGATTACATTTTTACTCAAATGCAATTCTAATAAAACAAATCATATAAACAGAGCAATAATGCATTCTATACACAACGATCCCAGAGTTTAACGTAAAAAACATGTTCAATACTTAAGAGACATATTTGAACTAGTGCTACTACAGCAGATTAATGGCGTCGTACAAGCAAAAAACATTCGATTTTGTCAACTCAAATCCTATTCCACTGTCTCAAACGAGCATTGAAATCACATTAAAGGTATGCCAAACCAGAGGAATTCTTTTTAGAAAAGGCCGCGTAAAAATTGTTCAGGCGGTCTGTCGAAAAAAATCTAAAGGGAGACAAACGGGAACCCGATCAGTTTGTGTGAATCAGATCAATGCAACTTGGAATTTAAGGTTGAAAAAACTAACAGTTACCTTGTTACTGGGCAGGTGTTAATTGGGTAGTCCAGGTCAGTTAATGTGCTGGTTTTATCTAGAACCGATAAAATTAATAATAGGGCATTAAAAGCGTGTGGGACTATTTCAATATAGCCAGTTTTAATTGTTAAAAATTTTTTGTCTTAACAGTAACGAAATTTGCACAATACTGAGGATTCCAGCAAAAGAGCTAAAGGAATTCTGACTCAAAATAGTGAGCATAGTTAGTCACGAGCCGTTCTAACAAGGAATTAAAGAGCTATAATTCGGTGCAAAGCATCGCGCCAAATTTCTAAGGTGTACTTACATTCTTCACAACTCCGGTAGCACCGCAAGGTCAGCTTCAATTCGTAGCGATACGCCGAATGAGCTCATGACCGCGGATGTTTATACATGCTAACCCGGAAGTAGTTCGAATGCGAAGCAAATCGTGAGAATATTCTCTGAGCGAAACCGAATTACCAAAATAAGGGCAACCTAAGTGGTTCGAAGGTCAGCCTAGTTTGGGCCATATGTGTGTAGATAAGTAAAATAAAGTTAAAAAATCGGGTGTAAATCGCATTTAGAATTGGCGCCATCTTGGAACTGGTAAAAATACCTGAAACTAATGATGGACAATTCATGAAAGATTGCATCCATCTTTGAATGGGAATGTAACTGAACTAAACGGAGACAGAGGAAATAGTGGATTTAGTGATGACAGAAACGATCACACAGAGTATATATCTGACCCAAAACAACATTCATCATGTGGACATTACAACTTGTCAAATGGAGAAAATATATATATCAATTAAGGTTTATGTCCTAATGTGTTAATTTTCTTTTTAACTCAGGCATGCTAACGCGTGCCATTCTGTACACGAATTAAGACCCCTTTTGACTGAGTCAGCTAGACAAATCCAGCGTTGTTCTTTTATAGTCAAAAGGTGATCCACATTCGGTTGACGAATGTTGGGTTTAATGACTTCTACAACCCACCAAAGAAAATCATTCTCGGTGTGGTTTGCAAGAGAAAAATGCTCAACAAGTGGGGCATTTTCCGTATGACAACGAATCCTTGATTGGTGTTGTAGGATTCTTTTTTTGATAGGTTGAGTTGTCTTGCCAAAGTACCTCATGCCACAAGGGCATTCTATACAGTACACGACGTTAGTCGTATTGCAATTCGAAAAATTCCTCAGTTTGTAACACTTGTTGTTAAGCTCAAATTGCTTAATATTGCACGTGGTGTTACATGCCAGACAATGTTGACACTTGTAATGTCCCTGTAAGGGGCTCAGTTGTCGCATATTGTCCACGAGAGAACAGTCTTTCTTGTACTTATATGCATGGACCAAACGATCTCTAAGGTTTTTAGCTCTCTTGAAGGCAAAGAGTGGCTTCTCTGTCAATTCAGGTAAGTCAGAGAGCAAAGACCAGTTCTTGGAAATCACTTTTTTGATTGAGTTTGTGGAAGTCCCAAAGGTTGTCACACACACTAGCTTTGGTTCTGTAGTTTTGGTTTTCACTTGCAGCAAAGATTCGCGATTATTATACCAAGCCCGTTTTAAAGAATGTTTCAGAAGTCTGTTGGGATAGCCACGGGCCAAAAGTTTCTGTTTAAGTATAGCTGCTTCCTTGAAATAATCTGCTCTTCTTGTGCAATTCCTACGAAGGCGCAGAAACTGCCCGAAGGGCAAACCGTCCCGTAAAGCCTTAGGGTGGCAGCTATCATATTTCAGCAGCGTATTTTTGGCCGTGGGTTTGGTAAATAGGGTCGTGAACAGGGTGTTCTCTTCAGTTACTTTAATGGTGATATCTAGGAAGTCTATACTCGAGTTGTCAGAAACTAAAGTAAACTTAAGATTGGGATTTTGTGTATTGATCCAATCGTGAAAATTATTCAATTCAACAGTAGTTCCATGCCAGATGAAAAAAATATCATCAATATAACGTAACCAACATCTAAGGTTGGTTACGAATGGGTTGTTCAAGCCATAGACGAATGTGTCTTCAAAACTAGAGACATAAATATTCGCTATATCGGGCGCGAAAACTGCGCCCATGGCTACTCCTTTTTGTTGCTGGAAGAAGGACTTTTTGTGAATGAAGAAGTTTTCACAAAGAGGTATTCGCAGGCAGTCAATTATAAAGTCAGAGGGAACCTGATGTGGTCTTTCCCTACTTTCCAACAGTGAAAGTAAGATGTTTAGCACTTCCTCCTGAGGGATATTTGTGTATAAACTTTCGATGTCCATACTAACTAAAAGTTCATTTTCCTTATCGAAGTGAATGCCTTCCACTTTATTGATGACTGCCATAGTGTCCCTTATATAGTTCTCTTTCTCTGTGGCAAAAGGGCGGATAAAGAAGTCTGCATATTGTGCCAGGGGCTTGAGGATGGAATTGCACCCTGACACAATAGGACGCCCCGGTGGACTGGTTATGTTTTTATGAATCTTTGGCAGTATATATATTGCCGGAACTGTGGGAGCTTTGTTGATTAAAAAAGCTGCCTCCTTTTCACTTAGCCAGCCACTATTGACTCCTGTAACTGATAAGTTTCTGATTTTAACTTCTAGTTGTGATGTTGGATTGCCTGGGAGTTTTTTGTAATTGGCCGTCACTGAAAGTTGTGTTTCTAGTTCGGAGTCGTATGCTTTCTCGTCCCAGAGTACTATCCCCCCTCCTTTATCAGCAGGTTTTATGATGGTATCTGGGAGGGATTGTAGATGTAACAAGGCTTGTTGTTGTGCCTTATTAAGATTGAACGGAACCCATTTAGGATGTTTAAAAAGGTGTTCGATCTCAGTCAGGACAACATTTTCAAATGTTATGATTTCTTTGGCAATTAGATTATTGGTCGGAAAGAAGTTGGAAACCGGGCGTAGCCCAGTTGCATCGGCCATTTGAATTGAATCTCTATTCGCAAAAAAGTTTCTGAGACGCACTGTTCTGAAGAACTTGTAAAGTTCTAGTTTAGTAATGAACAGTTCATTTTTATACGTGGGGACAAAAGATAATCCTTGGGAAAGAACAAAAATTTCATCAGTAGAAAGGGAGTGAGAGGAAAGGTTGAATATGGGTACACTTACATTTTCTCCTACCACTCGTAGTACTGGTTCCGGGTCCGTCTGTACCCTGGGGTATAGTTGTTGCGACCCCATCCTCTGCGTGATTGTCTCAATCCTCCTCGGACTGGTTGACCTTGTCCTCTCTGGACCTGTCCTAAAAAAGGTTGCCTTGACGTGGATGGTTGTTCTTGTGCCCCTCTTTGTTGGTATTCAGGTCCCACCTCGTTTTCAGACTCAGAATCAGTGCCCGAAAAGGTAACCCTTCTAGGGTTGCCACGGAAGGGACCTTGCTGTTGTCCTTGTGGTTGATAAAAATCTTTATTAAGGTAAGGATAGGTTCTCTCTTTGTTATATCTTTTTATGTCTAGTTGTAGTTTAGACGTCTTTTTCTGTTGATTGAAAATTTCAAAATCCTTGATGGTCTGAGAGATCTTATCCAGCAGTGCTTTAGCATCCACAATGCTGGAATCAGTATTGATTTTCAACTCAAGTGCTTCAATATCTTTCACCAGATTTTTAATGTGTTTGAGGGCTGTCTCTATGCTCAGCACCATCCAGGTGCGTGAACATTTATTGGAAGCAAAACTAAAGTGTAATTTAAAATCTTCGTCTTCAGTGAAAATGATTGGGATGTTTCTGATCTGAAGGCCAGTGGGTATGATGTTGGCGTTAAGGCAATCAGTCAAAAACTTAGCATGCAACTCTGTGCGAACTAGTTTTTTACGCAATCTTTCCAACTGGTTTAGGTCGGATTCACACGGTAATGGGACTGAAGGTCCTTTGTTACCTAATAGTGATGGACCTGAAGAAATTTTCTGAATGTATTCATCCGTGTAGGAAAGTGTCTCGGCTTCAGACATGAACTTTGCCGACTGACACAAGATCTAATAGCTATGGAGACCACAGTCTCACCGTTCGGAACACCACTTCAAAAAGTGACCCGCAGCAGAAAGGGATCTGCGCCAAAACAAGTTTTCTCACAGGGGAAACCCAATAAACCCTTGTAGGCTTGGGCAATTTAATATTTCAAAACAAAAAGTGCTACAAGGGACTTGTTTTAAGTATGTTGACTCTTAGTTGGCAAGTGGTTTATCGAAATCCACCCGTTTGTATCCACAGGATATCGAATTCGTTTCAAAACAACATCAATGTAAGGAAGGGTAAATTTAAGAAAGGCATGGAACTACTGTTGAATTGAATAATTTTCACGATTGGATCAATACACAAAATCCCAATCTTAAGTTTACTTTAGTTTCTGACAACTCGAGTATAGACTTCCTAGATATCACCATTAAAGTAACTGAAGAGAACACCCTGTTCACGACCCTATTTACCAAACCCACGGCCAAAAATACGCTGCTGAAATATGATAGCTGCCACCCTAAGGCTTTACGGGACGGTTTGCCCTTCGGGCAGTTTCTGCGCCTTCGTAGGAATTGCACAAGAAGAGCAGATTATTTCAAGGAAGCAGCTATACTTAAACAGAAACTTTTGGCCCGTGGCTATCCCAACAGACTTCTGAAACATTCTTTAAAACGGGCTTGGTATAATAATCGCGAATCTTTGCTGCAAGTGAAAACCAAAACTACAGAACCAAAGCTAGTGTGTGTGACAACCTTTGGGACTTCCACAAACTCAATCAAAAAAGTGATTTCCAAGAACTGGTCTTTGCTCTCTGACTTACCTGAATTGACAGAGAAGCCACTCTTTGCCTTCAAGAGAGCTAAAAACCTTAGAGATCGTTTGGTCCATGCATATAAGTACAAGAAAGACTGTTCTCTCGTGGACAATATGCGACAACTGAGCCCCTTACAGGGACATTACAAGTGTCAACATTGTCTGGCATGTAACACCACGTGCAATATTAAGCAATTTGAGCTTAACAACAAGTGTTACAAACTGAGGAATTTTTCGAATTGCAATACGACTAACGTCGTGTACTGTATAGAATGCCCTTGTGGCATGAGGTACTTTGGCAAGACAACTCAACCTATCAAAAAAAGAATCCTACAACACCAATCAAGGATTCGTTGTCATACGGAAAATGCCCCACTTGTTGAGCATTTTTCTCTTGCAAACCACACCGAGAATGATTTTCTTTGGTGGGTTGTAGAAGTCATTAAACCCAACATTCGTCAACCGAATGTGGATCACCTTTTGACTATAAAAGAACAACGCTGGATTTGTCTAGCTGACTCAGTCAAAAGGGGTCTTAATTCGTGTACAGAATGGCACGCGTTAGCATGCCTGAGTTAAAAAGAAAATTAACACATTAGGACATAAACCTTAATTGATATATATATTTTCTCCATTTGACAAGTTGTAATGTCCACATGATGAATGTTGTTTTGGGTCAGATATATACTCTGTGTGATCGTTTCTGTCATCACTAAATCCACTATTTCCTCTGTCTCCGTTTAGTTCAGTTACATTCCCATTCAAAGATGGATGCAATCCTTCATGAATTGTCCATCATTAGTTTCAGGTATTTTTACCAGTTCCAAGATGGCGCCAATTCTAAATGCGATTTACACCCGATTTTTTAACTTTATTTTACTTATCTACACACATATGGCCCAAACTAGGCTGACCTTCGAACCACTTAGGTTGCCCTTATTTTGGTAATTCGGTTTCGCTCAGAGAATATTCTCACGATTTGCTTCGCATTCGAACTACTTCCGGGTTAGCATGTATAAACATCCGCGGTCATGAGCTCATTCGGCGTATCGCTACGAATTGAAGCTGACCTTGCGGTGCTACCGGAGTTGTGAAGAATGTAAGTACACCTTAGAAATTTGGCGCGATGCTTTGCACCGAATTATAGCTCTTTAATTCCTTGTTAGAACGGCTCGTGACTAACTATGCTCACTATTTTGAGTCAGAATTCCTTTAGCTCTTTTGCTGGAATCCTCAGTATTGTGCAAATTTCGTTACTGTTAAGACAAAAATTTTTTAACAATTAAAACTGGCTATATTGAAATAGTCCCACACGCTTTTAATGCCCTATTATTAATTTTATCGGTTCTAGATAAAACCAGCACATTAACTGACCTGGACTACCCAATTAACACCTGCCCAGTAACAAGGTAACTGTTAGTTTTTTCAACCTTAAATTCCAAGTTGCATTGATCTGATTCACACAAACTGATCGGGTTCCCGTTTGTCTCCCTTTAGATTTTTTTCGACAGACCGCCTGAACAATTTTTACGCGGCCTTTTCTAAAAAGAATTCCTCTGGTATGGCATACCTTTAATGTGATTTCAATGCTCGTTTGAGACAGTGGAATAGGATTTGAGTTGACAAAATCGAATGTTTTTTGCTTGTACGACGCCATTAATCTGCTGTAGTAGCACTAGTTCAAATATGTCTCTTAAGTATTGAACATGTTTTTTACGTTAAACTCTGGGATCGTTGTGTATAGAATGCATTATTGCTCTGTTTATATGATTTGTTTTATTAGAATTGCATTTGAGTAAAAATGTAATCAATTGTGCAAATTCCCTGAAAATAGGTTTTATAGGTTAATGATAGAACATATGAGTAATGGTTCTCATCATGACTTCTCTGTTTAATTTCTCTTCAAAAATAAGACTATCAACTGTTTTCAAAAATGATGATTTATGAATGTCAGCTGAATAAGAAATACTCAGGCTGTCTGACCGATAAATTTGATTTACCATGCACTTAGTCATATTGACTGTATCTTTGAATTTTAAATGCTGGAAGGTATCACCAGGAAGGGGTTGATACTTTCTTTTGAAATTTTATAATCTTTTGGCTAAATACTAGAAGAGCTTTTTGTAAGGTTGTTAACTGTATTGATTTATTTAGTTTTTAATACGTGTATAGTAACAATTGATTTATTTTTAACATAGGGAGTTGCTTAAAGCATCGAAACAAAACATCGTCCTGATGATGGTCTTTCTGATGAATACAACCTAGACCGAAACGTCGACATCTAATTATCATCTCCTTTAAGGCTGTCATCTGACGCCACCTCACAACCACATTTGATTGTTAATCTGGGTTGTTTGTTTGTATCATTTGGAGTTGATATTTTGGTTTTGAATTATAGAGAAATTGATTGTCTTTCTTAGTTCATGACCCTTTTGCTTAAATTGATTTATGTCTGCATCCCTTTTCATTTTTACTAAGTAAAGATTTTGGAACAAATCCACCTTCTCTAGCTCTCTTTCTTAAATTTACCCTTCCTTACATTGATGTTGTTTTGAAACGAATTCGATATCCTGTGGATACAAACGGGTGGATTTCGATAAACCACTTGCCAACTAAGAGTCAACATACTTAAAACAAGTCCCTTGTAGCACTTTTTGTTTTGAAATATTAAATTGCCCAAGCCTACAAGGGTTTATTGGGTTTCCCCTGTGAGAAAACTAGAGTAGAAAAAGGCCAGAACCCCTCGGGTAAAGGACGGGGCATTCGGTCCAGTGAGCAATGGAGTATGTACGTAGTGAATTCACAAGCTGAGCGATGGCATGATGCTAGAGAGGAAGTACTAGATATACAGAGATCAGCTTCTGTAGCAGAACTTGAGCAATGGGCCAAAGAAGGAATATTGGACGATGAGGGTTGTTGGCGCAACAAAGACATGGATAGATGGAAACTGCCTGCAGCTTATTTACAACCTATGGTTCATATGGCACATGGACTGGCACATGTTGGAGCTCTAGCAATAACGAAATTGCTTACACGAGTTTGGGAGCATCCTGAGATTGCCAGCACAGCTAAGAGAGTAGTACAGTCCTGTTTGAATTGTTGGAAGTATAATCCTGGTAAAGGGACACTAACTCCTACAGGAGGGTTTGCTACACCGACTGCACCTTTTGAAGTTTTGCAGATTACATCCAACTTGAACGCTGAAATAACTTAAAATATGTCCTAGTGGTGGTATGTGACTTTAGCAAATGGATAGAGGCATACCCTACAAAGGATAATACAGCTCTCACTACAGCTAAGGTGCTTCTTAAGGAGTTTTTCCCTAGATACAGTGTTTGTAAACTTTTGTGGAGTGACAATGGACCTCATTTTATTGGGCAAGTTGTTGAGCATGTCCTGAAAGGATTAGGGATGAAGCAGAAATTCCATGCAGTCTTCCACCCACAATCAGCAGTATTAGTGGAGAGGTACAACGCTACTTTGAAACTAAAGTTGGCGAAAATACTGGCTTCCACGTCTCTGAAATGGCAAGATGCACTACCTCTGGCATTGTTATCCATAAGATCGGTGCCACACTCACGATCTGGCCTTACACCATATGAGGTGGTATTTGGGAGACCAATGAACATTTGGGGAGTTCCTAAGCCACGCCCCATACATGATGTACCTTGTGTTCTGATGAATGATTATCTGGCACAGTTAACTGACAGTTTGATCTCTATTCATCAACAGGTTCGAGAAGCTATTTCTGACAGATCTGCAGGTGAGGCCCACGATCTCCGACCCGGCGACCACGTTATGGTCAAAGTCTTCGAGAGGTCGAACAGCTTGGAGCCGAGGTGGCGAGGACCCTAGCAAGTGCTTCTGGCCACGAGAACAGCAGTTCGAGTGACGAACCAGAAGAACTGGGTCCACAGCACACACTGTAAGCATGTGTCGCCTGCCTTGGTGGAACCTGCTGTGCTGACGGATCATTGAGAGATCCTGGAAACGGAGAAAGGCCAAGCTATTTCACCTGACGAATCTGAAGGAGGCTTCCCGGACCACACGATCGCTGGAGAAACCCGATATCAACTGTGACCAAGGAAAGAATCTGCTTTGCCGAGAAAGCCTGGTTGAGCTACCGCCCTGGGTTAGTGAAACGGAACGCTGATATGGCAAGGGGGGGGATCAGTCCTAGTGACACCCGTCTTGACCCTCAGTGAAGAAATCAGCGGCTGCCCAGGGATAAGAGCTCCAACGATTATTTCAACGAGTTTGTAGAAAGATCAATTATCGCTGTTGCTAAAATGCATAACAAAAGAATCATTTGTGCTGTAGGGTTTGTTGTTGCTCTGGTGTTTATGACAATATTCACCTGGTTAGTTGAGAAAGTGGCTCCTGCTCGACAGCTTTTTGTTGGCACTACTCCAGTACCAATGGAACATCACTACTTCACACTTCCATATCACGAGCAGAAGCATTGACAACCCTACCTAAACAATACATTCATCCAGATGTTGCATCATACTCATAATGCCACAAATACTACCAACTGTTGGGTGTGTGGGAGGATACCTGCACATCAAAAGAAAGGAGGAACACTTTTTATTCCTCTTCCATTTTCCCATAAAGGTTCTTGTCAAGCTTGGTATGCGCTTTTGTTTGCATCTGGAAGGCGAACAGTAGGCGGGCTTCTTTTTTGCCTTAATAACGTTTGCTACCAAGATAAAGATGGTTATCCTCAAGCCAAAGGGGCCAAATGGGAAGAGTATCAACCGGACAATATTTCAACACCATATGTCTTCACGAATATGAGAACTTTTACCAGTAATGAACAATTTGTGATTTCTGTTACCAGAGCTAAAGCAGATCGATGTATAAGTAGTACTGGGAGAATTCCAATGAGGATAAGTGAATGTACTGTAATTCTGACTATTGAAGGTGTTAATAACAGTAGTTTTAGAGCCTCACATAATACTTATTTTATCTGAGGTAGCCAAGGATAATATCAAATACCTGCTGGGTGGTCAGGTGTGTGCTATGTGTCCTTTCTATTGCCCCCTGTGTTTCTGGCCCCTGCATCATATCACCTGGACCTTAAATTGTTTGACGATATCTCTAGAAATAGATACAAAAGGACAATAAGTGCAGACAAAGTAGACCAAACTGACACTACTCTGCAACAATATGTCGATTTTAATTTGGGTTTGTTCTTCTTTGTGCGTGCTGCATTAAACAGTAGGAAAATAAGATGATTGACTAGAGTTGTGGAAGCTGTTACCAATCAGACAGCTATGGCACTTGGGAACATTACAGAGGAGCTGCAAATTGCAAGAATTGTAGCTCTCTAGAACCGAATGGTTCTAGATGTGGCTCTGGCTGATCGAGGTGGTGCATGTCGAATCATCGGTAGCAGCTGTTGGGTATTCGTACCGGATCACTCACCTTTAGTATATGACGCAATATCAAAACTGCATAAGATTTCTGCAGAAATTCATCCAGAGACTGGTACTTGACTTTTGCTGGATGGTTTTGGACTCTTGTTTCTGCTTGGGGCTGGAAGCTACTGACTATCCTGCGTGTAATGATTACGATACTTTTTACATGCTGTGTATGTATCCAATGTGGTCCAATGCTTTGCTCCATTTGCATCTCTGCTTGTATACCTGCCAAAGGGAATGTTGCAGAAACAAAGGCCCAACAAATGTTTAATAAAGAGGTGGCCGAAATAATGCTAATAGATGTTCGGGATGAATATTTAGATTACCCAAGAGGAACGAATGTCTTCAGCTAACGCTAAAAGGTTTGTCTGTTGTGAATTGGCAGCGATTGGGTTAGCATTAGCAGAAGCCATCTGGTATTTAGAGGCTATCTTGTCCATTTTGTGGAATCCATTTTGTATTTCTGGCAGCCATTTTGTTTGTCATGTGCTGCCATGTGCTCACCATGTGCTCTGTCCTTCCTCAGTGTTGACTGCTCTTGTAATCTGCCTAGAAATGAACTATATTTAGCATTTTCCACCTTCGCACATGCTCAGGTGAGTTTGCAGCTGTCCTTGCAGCTGTTAGTAGAATGTAACTGTCAGGATGTGTTTACTAGCATTGGCAAACTGTTAACTCCTCCTACTTGTCGACTGTGCATTTCTATATGACCATAAAACTATATGTACATAAAACCTTCTTGTGTACTTGTACTGCCTTCTTTTGAGCCCCTGTGTGGGTATAAAAGGACCATGCTCCTTCTGTTTGGGGTGCTACTTCATACATTACTGAAGGGTGCTGTGTGAATGTAGTTCCACCTCATGAGGTTTATTGAACTTTGTATTTTCTATTCGTTTCTGTGCCAACTTCTTCCTATTGGTCCGAGGACTTGTGCAGAGAAGGGCGAACCCCTTGCACTAGTAGGCCTTGCTGAGGCCCACTACTACACACCCATCTATTCTTTCACCTTCCAGTTCATCAGTTCACCCATCCATTTTTCCACTTTCTATCCATCCATCCAATTATCATTTAGTTCACAAGTCGATCATCCATCCTTTCGCTGTTCCATCCATTCATCCTTTCACCTTTTCATCCATCCTTTCACCTTTTCATCCATCCTTTCACCTTTCCATCCATTCATGCAATCATTCATCCATTGATCATTTCGTTCACACGTTGATAATCCATCCTTTCACTGTTCTAATTATTCCTCCTTTCACCTTTCTGTTAATCCTTCCATCCACCTATCAATTCTTCAACCCTTACAACTGATCCTTTCACACTTTAATCTATCCATTCTTTCATCGTTCCCACCATCCAGCCTTGCACCCTTTCTTCCTTTGTTCTTTTCACCCTACATCCCTTCAACTTTTCCTTTTACATTTCTTCTTCCATATTTTCTACATTTCGCTTTTGACCCTTTTTTCCGTTGCACTTCTTTTCCATTTTCTTTCCTCACATTTTGTTTCTTTCCTTTCTCTTCCCTTTGGCTCTGTTTGCTACTGTCTGCCCTTTTTGGATGTTTTCCTAATTTCTGTCTCCTTCATTGAACTTGGCTTACTCAGACACCTTTAGCAGGCCCCAGATAGCAAACAGGGTCATGGGTTGAAGTGGCTACCCCCCTCTTGAGCTGCTAAAGCAGGGGGTCAAAAGGCCACTGCCCACAAGGGTGACACTGCCGTACATACCAACATTGTAAAACTGGGATGTGGGAGATTTCGAAATGAGGGTATCATGTTTTCACGTTGTTGGCTGAGTCAGGTCTGTTGGCATGTATGCACTGCTGTTTATCATTAGAGTGTTAACAAGCAATGGTAAATTCAATCGGTCTGGGTTGCATTTTAAATACTGAACAAAATATATATATATATATATATATATGCTTACTTCCCACGGCTCTTTCGCGGTGGAACCTCCCACAGTCCGGTGGCGCGTTCACGGCTGGCAGAGCCCCGCCAGTCAATTATTTCCCATAAACTTCCAAGTTAGACGCGCACTCAGAGGTAAAGTGGTACACAGTGTCGCTTTATTTGCTGTTACGCGTTTCGGAAGCCAAAACTCCCTTGCTCACACAGCAAGCCAATTGCTTTCCACCAGTTACATACACACAGCGTGATAGCCATAGAAACAGGACTGTACACATTTCATTTTGGCTGACATCTTTGAGTGTACTTTCTGTAACGTTCTTGTACACACAGTGTCTCTTATTCACACAACCACTTATTTACAAAAGTGATTAAGTACATTTCATCATTACTTCTAATCTCACATTTCATTCGCCACAGTGGCTGATTGTGCAGTGACTGTTTCTAAACCCCTCTTCTTTCGCCTAGTGGCTTAATAAGGGTTCAATGTCTCTGGTTAAAGCGTTATCTTTAAAAACAAAGAAAAAAGTGCAAAAAACGTGAACTATAGGTGAAGAAATTTCTACTTAGTGAAGAAGTCTTCTACTCTATTTTCGTGAATCTTCTGGGTGACAGGCTCAATTCCTCGTGAAGTGCACGTGATCCCTAATATCTCATCTTGATTCCGCCTGTTAGAGTAAAACAAAAATTAAAATTACAATCTTATTCTCATTAAAACATATTTCCAGCTTAGATATTTAAACCAACATTCCTTCATTGTGACAACCTTATATAGATTTGCATTTCATAGGTACAGGATTCTTACTTTATTTCTTCATGAATCATATAAATGAACTACCAGTTCCTCATGGTCATTGTGCCCATTCGGTTGTCTTGTTTCTAGTTCTAAAATCCATTTAGACTCTTTTTTCCTCAACTGCATCTCTCTGTTACCCCCTCTTTGATTATGTCTCACCTGTTCGATTGCAAAGTATGTTAGCAGATTGCAATTCGATCTGTGATATTGCGCAAAGTGTCTCGCGACTGGGTATTGAGGGTCCTGATTTGTGATTGCCCTAAGATGTTGCATCACCCTATTCTTAGCCATTACTGTTGTGCTGCCCACATATCTTTTTTTACACGGACATTCAAGCACGTATACCACATGTGTAGTGCTGCACGTGAGGAATTGTGTTATCTTTCTTTTGGTCTTGCCATGAGGGAGATCGAAGTCTTTTCTCATGGGGCTATACTTGCAGGCTTTACAATGCCCACACGGAAAGAAACCTGCCAGATTATGTTGGTTCCTATCCCTGTAGTCTGTGATGTCTCCCTTCGTGAGTATGTCCCTCAGGCTATGACTTTTCCTGTAGGTAATGGCTGGTCTAGCGCTTAAATCAGGGCCAATGATAGGGTCGCTTTTAAGGATGTTCCAATTTTTTGCAATTATTTTTCTTACTTTGTGAGACCCTCTGTTAAATGTTAGGATTACCCTGGTGGTGTCGTTTTCTTGCGCTGCCTTCTCTTTTGTTATTAATGTGCTTTCCCTTGTCACATTTTCCATTTTTACCAGGGCTCTATCTAGAACCCATTTGGGGTAACCCCTCTCTTTGAATCTCTGTATCATTATTCCGCTTTCTTGTTTGTACTCCTCTGTGCTAGAACAATTTCTCCTTGCTCTCAGCAGTTCCCCATAGGGAATGCTCCATTTTAAGGTATCAGGGTGGCTGCTAAGAGCATGGAGGACACTATTGCCTGCAGTCTCCTTCCTGAACAACTTTGTTCTTAAACGGTCACCTTCTGCTCTTACTTCTACGTCTAAGTATTCAACCTTATGCCTATTCTTTTGATGAGTAAGTTTTATGTTGTACTCATTGGTATTCAAAAGTTTCACAAATTCATCAGCCTCTGCATCATTCCCACTCCACACTACAAAAAGGTCATCTATGTACCTAAGCCATACTATGACTTTTTCGAATGCCTGTCTGTACTGGGGGTCATTTTTTATCTCCTCTTCCCATTTGCCCAAGAACAAATTCGCAAAACTCGGCGCAAAGCTCGTACCCATACAAGTTCCAGTTGTTTGCTTGTACAGTTCACCATTAAACATAAATACATTATTTTCCAAACATATTCTTATCATTTCCTTTAGCATCCTTGTGTGCTCTAGGTACATTATGTTCCGTTTTCTCAGATAATGCATGCATGCCTCTATACCATGTTCATGTTCAATGATTGTGTATAATGAATTTACATCCATAGTTATTAACATGTACTCAGCTTTCCAATTTATGGTATCAATCTTTTTCAGAAAGTCTTGGGTATCCTTCACATAGGAAGGTAGCTCTTTCACATGTTCCTGGAGGAAGAATTCCACATATTTTGACACATTTTCATACACACTACCTATAGATGACACTATGGGTCTCCCTGGTGGTATAAGTGGGTTCTTGTGTATTTTGGGAAGAAAATAGATTATTGGTAATTTGGGATAATCTTTCTTCAAGAAAGTAAACTCCTCCCAAGACAGGAGACCTTCCTCCTGCCACTTGCTCAAGTTAGACCACATGGTTAGGATGTTATTTTTGTATATGCTACCATTACTTTTACAGTAATAGTTTTCATTGTTTAGTTGTCTTGCTGCCTCAGCTATGTATGCCTCCCGATCTTGTATCACCACATTTCCCCCTTTATCTGCTGGGCGTATTATAATGGAGGAATCATTTGCTAGGGATTCAATGGCTTTCTTTTGTTTTGCATCTAGATTGAAACCTCCTCCCTTTCCTCTTGGGCAGTGCTTGTATTCTATGAGCGCCTTGGTAGTTACATCATGAAAAGTGTCTACATTATCGTGTGGGAGATTGGGGAAGAACACAGATTTTGGTTTAAAACTAGTCATGGCAGCTCTGTCTGTAGTTAAGTTTGATGATTCTGCGCCAACCTCCCGGGTGTATGTTCCTGTAATGTCTCCTTCATGTAGTAGGTCCTGCGCTATTTGGATGGCATTAGCGTCTCCCACCTCTAATAAGGGCTGACTTGGGGGTATGATTTCCTGTGTGTTCCAATTACTAGTGTTGTTCTTGCGAGCGTGCCATTTTCTTAGTTTTAATTTTCTTATGAACCGGAACATGTCAATTCTGGTCTCACTGTAGTTGAATATTTCTGTCGGACAGAATGAAAGACCCAAACTTAAAGTTTTCTTTTCAACATCCGTTAATTCTCTACTCGATAAATTTACTATAGTTTTGTTTACCATTTCGTTGTTATCCATTATTGGTTGCGTTTCTTGTAGCCCCCACGCCTGGTTCCCATTGGCTCGCGTTCCACTTCTTTTCCTCTTCCTTTGTTTCCTTCTTTTCCTGCGTTGTTTGCTTCGTCCGACCCTCTTCCGGCTCCTCTTGCTTTCCCCCGGGGTCTCCCTCTCGTGCCTCTTCCTCTTTGCACTGGAGGGGGTGAGAATAATCCCGACTGCCGCCCCCTCTTCAGCGCTCGGAATTCGTCTAAATACGTCGGTTTTGATGTAATTATGTCCATCTCAGCGATAGTACTTGTGCTGTGTATAGAACCCTCCGTATCTGATCCATCTGCGGTGCCTATGTCTGGTCCCGCTCCTTGGCTCTGGGGAGACTTGCTGGACGATGTAGGTTGTTGCATGTCATACAGGTGGTCATATTTTTTGCTGTATGTTAGAATGCGCCCGGTGTCATAGTCATTGCAATCTCTATGCAGTTTTCTTTGTTTTCTTAGTTTTATGTCTTCTTCATACTGGACTAGTCTGGCATTCATTTCCTCCTTATATTTCTTTACACTCGTTTGGTCACTTTCATTACTGAGTTCTTCCTCTAGCTCCAGTATTTCTTTGAGAATTCGATCTCTATCCTCCCAGGCGTATTTCACCAGTATACACAACATTGTTTTGGAACTGCTTGTTGAGTTTTCAAACCACTCTTCCAGCATGCGTGGGTTGGGAGACTCATGAGAAGGTGTTATGTATATTCTCAGTCCTCTTGGGATCATGTTTTTGTCTACATAATCTTGTAGAGACACTGCCTCCCACCATTTGGACGTTTCATTTTTCTTAAGTTTTTCATATTTTCTTAGTTTACCTATTAATGAGGTTTCCAATTGCTTCTGGGCACCTACTTGCTGCCCTTTTCCCGGTGCTCTAGCCAATAGTGTCTGGGCCACGCGTCTGCGTTGCGCGTCTTCGTCCATTCTTTGTTCTGTCACGAGTGTTTTTAAAGTTTGTCACAACTTTGGTTCATTGGGCTGGAAAATAACGTGATCAGACGCTAGGGTTGCTATCACCTAGCTTCGTGATCGTGTGCTCACGTTTTACAGTCTTTGTAGATCTTTTCTTAAAGCGTATCTGTGCCACTTAACCTCCCTCCGTAATCCGGAGTTCCGGATGCGCTTTTTATGTTCTGTTGAAACTTTCGCAATTAGTACTTTTTTAACTGCGCGTTGCAAGCGTGCAGGCGTTCTTGTCCTTTCGGTCTTTGTGCCGTTATTAGCCCTTCGGTACCCTTTCGCTCCTCCCGTGCCTCTTAACACCCGTCGGCTCCCCCGTCTTCTCGGCTTTTCCTTCAAAGGGCTTTGCGTCTCCACGCTCAGTCTTTGAAGTTCCGGCTTCGAAATCTGGGCTTACCTTCGGGATGTTCACTCAGGCTTTCAAGGGCTTCTCCGCTTGCTGTCTCATACAGGCGTCGCTCACGCTTCATTCCCGGCGACTCGATTCCCTCAATACGGGCCGGCAGTTCCACCAAAATCAGCTGCTTACTTCCCACGGCTCTTTCGCGGTGGAACCTCCCACAGTCCGGTGGCGCGTTCACGGCTGGCAGAGCCCCGCCAGTCAATTATTTCCCATAAACTTCCAAGTTAGACGCGCACTCAGAGGTAAAGTGGTACACAGTGTCGCTTTATTTGCTGTTACGCGTTTCGGAAGCCAAAACTCCCTTGCTCACACAGCAAGCCATTAGCTTTCCACCAGTTACATACACACAGCGTGATAGCCATAGAAACAGGACTGCACACATTTCATTTTGGCTGACATCTTTGAGTGTACTTTCTGTAACGTTCTTGTACACACAGTGTCTCTTATTCACACAACCACTTATTTACAAAAGTGATTAAGTACATTTCATCATTACTTCTAATCTCACATTTCATTCGCCACAGTGTTTAGAAACAGTCACTGCACAATCAGCCACTGTGGAAGTTTGGAAGTTTATGGGAAATAATTGACTGGCGGGGCTCTGCCAGCCGTGAACGCGCCACCGGACTGTGGGAGGTTCCACCGCGAAAGAGCCGTGGGAAGTAAGCATATATATATATATATATATATATATATATATATTTTGTTCAGTATTTAAAATGCAACCCAGACCGATTGAATTTACCATTGCTTGTTAACACTCTAATGATAAACAGCAGTGCATACATGCCAACAGACCTGACTCAGCCAACAACGTGAAAACATGATACCCTCATTTCGAAATCTCCCACATCCCAGTTTTACAATGTTGGTATGTACGGCAGTGTCACCCTTGTGGGCAGTGGCCTTTTGACCCCCTGCTTTAGCAGCTCAAGAGGGGGGTAGCCACTTCAACCCATGACCCTGTTTGCTATCTGGGGCCTGCTAAAGGTGTCTGAGTAAGCCAAGTTCAATGAAGGAGACAGAAATTAGGAAAACATCCAAAAAGGGCAGACAGTAGCAAACAGAGCCAAAGGGAAGAGAAAGGAAAGAAACAAAATGTGAGGAAAGAAAATGGAAAAGAAGTGCAACGGAAAAAAGGGTCAAAAGCGAAATGTAGAAAATATGGAAGAAGAAATGTAAAAGGAAAAGTTGAAGGGATGTAGGGTGAAAAGAACAAAGGAAGAAAGGGTGCAAGGCTGGATGGTGGGAACGATGAAAGAATGGATAGATTAAAGTGTGAAAGGATCAGTTGTAAGGGTTGAAGAATTGATAGGTGGATGGAAGGATTAACAGAAAGGTGAAAGGAGGAATAATTAGAACAGTGAAAGGATGGATTATCAACGTGTGAACGAAATGATCAATGGATGAATGATTGCATGAATGGATGGAAAGGTGAAAGGATGGATGAAAAGGTGAAAGGATGGATGAAAAGGTGAAAGGATGAATGGATGGAACAGCGAAAGGATGGATGATCGACTTGTGAACTAAATGATAATTGGATGGATGGATAGAAAGTGGAAAAATGGATGGGTGAACTGATGAACTGGAAGGTGAAAGAATAGATGGGTGTGTAGTAGTGGGCCTCAGCAAGGCCTACTAGTGCAAGGGGTTCGCCCTTCTCTGCACAAGTCCTCGGACCAATAGGAAGAAGTTGGCACAGAAACGAATAGAAAATACAAAGTTCAATAAACCTCATGAGGTGGAACTACATTCACACAGCACCCTTCAGTAATGTATGAAGTAGCACCCCAAACAGAAGGAGCATGGTCCTTTTATACCCACACAGGGGCTCAAAAGAAGGCAGTACAAGTACACAAGAAGGTTTTATGTACATATAGTTTTATGGTCATATAGAAATGCACAGTCGACAAGTAGGAGGAGTTAACAGTTTGCCAATGCTAGTAAACACAACATAATCTGGCAGGTTTCTTTCCGTGTGGGCATTGTAAAGCCTGCAAGTATAGCCCCATGAGAAAAGACTTCGATCTCCCTCATGGCAAGACCAAAAGAAAGATAACACAATTCCTCACGTGCAGCACTACACATGTGGTATACGTGCTTGAATGTCCGTGTAAAAAAAGATATGTGGGCAGCACAACAGTAATGGCTAAGAATAGGGTGATGCAACATCTTAGGGCAATCACAAATCAGGACCCTCAATACCCAGTCGCGAGACACTTTGCGCAATATCACAGATCGAATTGCAATCTGCTAACATACTTTGCAATCGAACAGGTGAGACATAATCAAAGAGGGGGTAACAGAGAGATGCAGTTGAGGAAAAAAGAGTCTAAATGGATTTTAGAACTAGAAACAAGACAACCGAATGGGCACAATGACCATGAGGAACTGGTAGTTCATTTATATGATTCATGAAGAAATAAAGTAAGAATCCTGTACCTATGAAATGCAAATCTATATAAGGTTGTCACAATGAAGGAATGTTGGTTTAAATATCTAAGCTGGAAATATGTTTTTAATGAGAATAAGATTGTAATTTTAATTTTTGTTTTACTCTAACAGGCGGAATCAAGATGAGATATTAGGGATCACGTGCACTTCACGAGGAATTGAGCCTGTCACCCAGAAGATTCACGAAAATAGAGTAGAAGACTTCTTCACTAAGTAGAAATTTCTTCACCTATAGTTCACGTTTTTTGCACTTTTTTCTTTGTTTTTAAAGATAACGCTTTAACCAGAGACATTGAACCCTTATTAAGCCACTAGGCGAAAGAAGAGGGGTTTAGAAACAGTCACTGCACAATCAGCCACTGTGGCGAATGAAATGTGAGATTAGAAGTAATGATGAAATGTACTTAATCACTTTTGTAAATAAGTGGTTGTGTGAATAAGAGACACTGTGTGTACAAGAACGTTACAGAAAGTACACTCAAAGATGTCAGCCAAAATGAAATGTGTACAGTCCTGTTTCTATGGCTATCACGCTGTGTGTATGTAACTGGTGGAAAGCTAATGGCTTGCTGTGTGAGCAAGGGAGTTTTGGCTTCCGAAACGCGTAACAGCAAATAAAGCGACACTGTGTACCACTTTACCTCTGAGTGCGCGTCTAACTTGGAAGTTTATGGGATATATATATATATATATATATTTATTTATTTATTTATTTATTGCTGCCTAGACTAAAATATATATATATAATATTTGAATACATTGCATTTACGTGATAGTGAATGTAATTGGTCACGACTCAATGTACACTTGAAACACAAAACAGTCTCACTTGTATTGCAAGGCAAGCACTCTAGGTGGCAGAATGATGCACCAAACAAGCATTTGCATGAGGCGCAGCCGCGCAGCCAAAGTCCACACTGTGTACATTTCAAACATTTGCTAACAATAGGCCGCGCAGACAGCTACGCTATCAAGCCAGACCAAATAAAAATAAGGAAAAACATTGTTTGGGTGGGTTAAAGGTAGTCCTGTGTCTTTACCGGTACATTCCGGACATACTTGGGCTTCAGTTTATTAGCTGTGTACTCAGGGCCGGCGCTAGGCATGGGCAGCGTGGGCAGCGGCCCAGGGCCTCGCAGCCAGGGGGCCTCGCGCTTTCACATGCTTCAGAGTTTGGAGGCCCAGGGGGCCCAGGAGGCCCAAGGGATTTAATCAATATCTGCCTGCCTTGGTCTAATCGCTGCATCTACATGAGGATAGCAGCGATTAGACAGGTCATTCAAGAGCCCTCCCCTGTGAAGTGCGCCCTGCCCCTGGTTGAATAAGAAGCAGGATAACCTACAGGGCGCTTAAGGAAAGATAGAATGACGGCGCCTCACACTGAAAACAGCTCAGCTCACCCAGGACTAGGGAAAGGGAGCACAGAGTAAATGAAAGGGGTGCGAAATACGGAATCAAGTGAGAGGGGGCGGGGGGAGCAGATAGGTGTAATAGCAGCCAGACAAGAGGTGCAGGAAGAGTAGCACAATCAGAATGTAAAATTGGCTGGACTAGGGCTTTCAGTGCGCTAGGTCCCTCGAGTCTTTACCTGGTGGTAAATTAAAATCGACATTGAAACAGGCCCCTACCGAACCCTATATTCTTGTCCTTTACTTTACCTACAAAAACAATGATCCATAACATGCGGAGTAGTATCATGCAAGTCGCCGTGGTTTATTGACGAAGGCATCCAGCTGGAGGCTAGGCCCGAACAGGACGCCTAGGTTGCGGGCGGATTCTGCCGCCGCTATGGTGCCTAGAGTAGAAAAAGGCCAGAACCCCTCGGGTAAAGGACGGGGCATTCGGTCCAGTGAGCAATGGAGTATGTACGTAGTGAATTCACAAGCTGAGCGATGGCATGATGCTAGAGAGGAAGTACTAGATATACAGAGATCAGCTTCTGTAGCAGAACTTGAGCAATGGGCCAAAGAAGGAATATTGGACGATGAGGGTTGTTGGCGCAACAAAGACATGGATAGATGGAAACTGCCTGCAGCTTATTTACAACCTATGGTTCATATGGCACATGGACTGGCACATGTTGGAGCTCTAGCAATAACGAAATTGCTTACACGAGTTTGGGAGCATCCTGAGATTGCCAGCACAGCTAAGAGAGTAGTACAGTCCTGTTTGAATTGTTGGAAGTATAATCCTGGTAAAGGGACACTAACTCCTACAGGAGGGTTTGCTACACCGACTGCACCTTTTGAAGTTTTGCAGATTACATCCAACTTGAACGCTGAAATAACTTAAAATATGTCCTAGTGGTGGTATGTGACTTCAGCAAATGGATAGAGGCATACCCTACAAAGGATAATACAGCTCTCACTACAGCTAAGGTGCTTCTTAAGGAGTTTTTCCCTAGATACAGTGTTTGTAAACTTTTGTGGAGTGACAATGGACCTCATTTTATTGGGCAAGTTGTTGAGCATGTCCTGAAAGGATTAGGGATGAAGCAGAAATTCCATGCAGTCTTCCACCCACAATCAGCAGTATTAGTGGAGAGGTACAACGCTACTTTGAAACTAAAGTTGGCGAAAATACTGGCTTCCACGTCTCTGAAATGGCAAGATGCACTACCTCTGGCATTGTTATCCATAAGATCGGTGCCACACTCACGATCTGGCCTTACACCATATGAGGTGGTATTTGGGAGACCAATGAACATTTGGGGAGTTCCTAAGCCACGCCCCATACATGATGTACCTTGTGTTCTGATGAATGATTATCTGGCACAGTTAACTGACAGTTTGATCTCTATTCATCAACAGGTTCGAGAAGCTATTTCTGACAGATCTGCAGGTGAGGCCCACGATCTCCGACCCGGCGACCACGTTATGGTCAAAGTCTTCGAGAGGTCGAACAGCTTGGAGCCGAGGTGGCGAGGACCCTAGCAAGTGCTTCTGGCCACGAGAACAGCAGTTCGAGTGACGAACCAGAAGAACTGGGTCCACAGCACACACTGTAAGCATGTGTCGCCTGCCTTGGTGGAACCTGCTGTGCTGACGGATCATTGAGAGATCCTGGAAACGGAGAAAGGCCAAGCTATTTCACCTGACGAATCTGAAGGAGGCTTCCCGGACCACACGATCGCTGGAGAAACCCGATATCAACTGTGACCAAGGAAAGAATCTGCTTTGCCGAGAAAGCCTGGTTGAGCTACCGCCCTGGGTTAGTGAAACGGAACGCTGATATGGCAAGGGGGGGATCAGTCCTAGTGACACCCGTCTTGACCCTCAGTGAAGAAATCAGCGGCTGCCCAGGGATAAGAGCTCCAACGATTATTTCAACGAGTTTGTAGAAAGATCAATTATCGCTGTTGCTAAAATGCATAACAAAAGAATCATTTGTGCTGTAGGGTTTGTTGTTGCTCTGGTGTTTATGACAATATTCACCTGGTTAGTTGAGAAAGTGGCTCCTGCTCGACAGCTTTTTGTTGGCACTACTCCAGTACCAATGGAACATCACTACTTCACACTTCCATATCACGAGCAGAAGCATTGACAACCCTACCTAAACAATACATTCATCCAGATGTTGCATCATACTCATAATGCCACAAATACTACCAACTGTTGGGTGTGTGGGAGGATACCTGCACATCAAAAGAAAGGAGGAACACTTTTTATTCCTCTTCCATTTTCCCATAAAGGTTCTTGTCAAGCTTGGTATGCGCTTTTGTTTGCATCTGGAAGGCGAACAGTAGGCGGGCTTCTTTTTTGCCTTAATAACGTTTGCTACCAAGATAAAGATGGTTATCCTCAAGCCAAAGGGGCCAAATGGGAAGAGTATCAACCGGACAATATTTCAACACCATATGTCTTCACGAATATGAGAACTTTTACCAGTAATGAACAATTTGTGATTTCTGTTACCAGAGCTAAAGCAGATCGATGTATAAGTAGTACTGGGAGAATTCCAATGAGGATAAGTGAATGTACTGTAATTCTGACTATTGAAGGTGTTAATAACAGTAGTTTTAGAGCCTCACATAATACTTATTTTATCTGAGATAGCCAAGGATAATATCAAATACCTGCTGGGTGGTCAGGTGTGTGCTATGTGTCCTTTCTATTGCCCCCTGTGTTTCTGGCCCCTGCATCATATCACCTGGACCTTAAATTGTTTGACGATATCTCTAGAAATAGATACAAAAGGACAATAAGTGCTGACAAAGTAGACCAAACTGACACTACTCTGCAACAATATGTCGATTTTAATTTGGGTTTGTTCTTCTTTGTGCGTGCTGCATTAAACAGTAGGAAAATAAGATGATTGACTAGAGTTGTGGAAGCTGTTACCAATCAGACAGCTATGGCACTTGGGAACATTACAGAGGAGCTGCAAATTGCAAGAATTGTAGCTCTCTAGAACCGAATGGTTCTAGATGTGGCTCTGGCTGATCGAGGTGGTGCATGTCGAATCATCGGTAGCAGCTGTTGGGTATTCGTACCGGATCACTCACCTTTAGTATATGACGCAATATCAAAACTGCATAAGATTTCTGCAGAAATTCATCCAGAGACTGGTACTTGACTTTTGCTGGATGGTTTTGGACTCTTGTTTCTGCTTGGGGCTGGAAGCTACTGACTATCCTGCGTGTAATGATTACGATACTTTTTACATGCTGTGTATGTATCCAATGTGGTCCAATGCTTTGCTCCATTTGCATCTCTGCTTGTATACCTGCCAAAGGGAATGTTGCAGAAACAAAGGCCCAACAAATGTTGAATAAAGAGGTGGCCGAAATAATGCTAATAGATGTTCGGGATGAATATTTAGATTACCCAAGAGGAACGAATGTCTTCAGCTAACGCTAAAAGGTTTGTCTGTTGTGAATTGGCAGCGATTGGGTTAGCATTAGCAGAAGCCATCTGGTATTTAGAGGCTATCTTGTCCATTTTGTGGAATCCATTTTGTATTTCTGGCAGCCATTTTGTTTGTCATGTGCTGCCATGTGCTCACCATGTGCTCTGTCCTTCCTCAGTGTTGACTGCTCTTGTAATCTGCCTAGAAATGAACTATATTTAGCATTTTCCACCTTCGCACATGCTCAGGTGAGTTTGCAGCTGTCCTTGCAGCTGTTAGTAGAATGTAACTGTCAGGATGTGTTTACTAGCATTGGCAAACTGTTAACTCCTCCTACTTGTCGACTGTGCATTTCTATATGACCATAAAACTATATGTACATAAAACCTTCTTGTGTACTTGTACTGCCTTCTTTTGAGCCCCTGTGTGGGTATAAAAGGACCATGCTCCTTCTGTTTGGGGTGCTACTTCATACATTACTGAAGGGTGCTGTGTGAATGTAGTTCCACCTCATGAGGTTTATTGAACTTTGTATTTTCTATTCGTTTCTGTGCCAACTTCTTCCTATTGGTCCGAGGACTTGTGCAGAGAAGGGCGAACCCCTTGCACTAGTAGGCCTTGCTGAGGCCCACTACTACACACCCATCTATTCTTTCACCTTCCAGTTCATCAGTTCACCCATCCATTTTTCCACTTTCTATCCATCCATCCAATTATCATTTAGTTCACAAGTCGATCATCCATCCTTTCGCTGTTCCATCCATTCATCCTTTCACCTTTTCATCCATCCTTTCACCTTTTCATCCATCCTTTCACCTTTCCATCCATTCATGCAATCATTCATCCATTGATCATTTCGTTCACACGTTGATAATCCATCCTTTCACTGTTCTAATTATTCCTCCTTTCACCTTTCTGTTAATCCTTCCATCCACCTATCAATTCTTCAACCCTTACAACTGATCCTTTCACACTTTAATCTATCCATTCTTTCATCGTTCCCACCATCCAGCCTTGCACCCTTTCTTCCTTTGTTCTTTTCACCCTACATCCCTTCAACTTTTCCTTTTACATTTCTTCTTCCATATTTTCTACATTTCGCTTTTGACCCTTTTTTCCGTTGCACTTCTTTTCCATTTTCTTTCCTCACATTTTGTTTCTTTCCTTTCTCTTCCCTTTGGCTCTGTTTGCTACTGTCTGCCCTTTTTGGATGTTTTCCTAATTTCTGTCTCCTTCATTGAACTTGGCTTACTCAGACACCTTTAGCAGGCCCCAGATAGCAAACAGGGTCATGGGTTGAAGTGGCTACCCCCCTCTTGAGCTGCTAAAGCAGGGGGTCAAAAGGCCACTGCCCACAAGGGTGACACTGCCGTACATACCAACATTGTAAAACTGGGATGTGGGAGATTTCGAAATGAGGGTATCATGTTTTCACGTTGTTGGCTGAGTCAGGTCTGTTGGCATGTATGCACTGCTGTTTATCATTAGAGTGTTAACAAGCAATGGTAAATTCAATCGGTCTGGGTTGCATTTTAAATACTGAACAAAATATATATATATATATATATATATATATATATATATGCTTACTTCCCACGGCTCTTTCGCGGTGGAACCTCCCACAGTCCGGTGGCGCGTTCACGGCTGGCAGAGCCCCGCCAGTCAATTATTTCCCATAAACTTCCAAGTTAGACGCGCACTCAGAGGTAAAGTGGTACACAGTGTCGCTTTATTTGCTGTTACGCGTTTCGGAAGCCAAAACTCCCTTGCTCACACAGCAAGCCATTTGCTTTCCACCAGTTACATACACACAGCGTGATAGCCATAGAAACAGGACTGTACACATTTCATTTTGGCTGACATCTTTGAGTGTACTTTCTGTAACGTTCTTGTACACACAGTGTCTCTTATTCACACAACCACTTATTTACAAAAGTGATTAAGTACATTTCATCATTACTTCTAATCTCACATTTCATTCGCCACAGTGGCTGATTGTGCAGTGACTGTTTCTAAACCCCTCTTCTTTCGCCTAGTGGCTTAATAAGGGTTCAATGTCTCTGGTTAAAGCGTTATCTTTAAAAACAAAGAAAAAAGTGCAAAAAACGTGAACTATAGGTGAAGAAATTTCTACTTAGTGAAGAAGTCTTCTACTCTATTTTCGTGAATCTTCTGGGTGACAGGCTCAATTCCTCGTGAAGTGCACGTGATCCCTAATATCTCATCTTGATTCCGCCTGTTAGAGTAAAACAAAAATTAAAATTACAATCTTATTCTCATTAAAACATATTTCCAGCTTAGATATTTAAACCAACATTCCTTCATTGTGACAACCTTATATAGATTTGCATTTCATAGGTACAGGATTCTTACTTTATTTCTTCATGAATCATATAAATGAACTACCAGTTCCTCATGGTCATTGTGCCCATTCGGTTGTCTTGTTTCTAGTTCTAAAATCCATTTAGACTCTTTTTTCCTCAACTGCATCTCTCTGTTACCCCCTCTTTGATTATGTCTCACCTGTTCGATTGCAAAGTATGTTAGCAGATTGCAATTCGATCTGTGATATTGCGCAAAGTGTCTCGCGACTGGGTATTGAGGGTCCTGATTTGTGATTGCCCTAAGATGTTGCATCACCCTATTCTTAGCCATTACTGTTGTGCTGCCCACATATCTTTTTTTACACGGACATTCAAGCACGTATACCACATGTGTAGTGCTGCACGTGAGGAATTGTGTTATCTTTCTTTTGGTCTTGCCATGAGGGAGATCGAAGTCTTTTCTCATGGGGCTATACTTGCAGGCTTTACAATGCCCACACGGAAAGAAACCTGCCAGATTATGTTGGTTCCTATCCCTGTAGTCTGTGATGTCTCCCTTCGTGAGTATGTCCCTCAGGCTATGACTTTTCCTGTAGGTAATGGCTGGTCTAGCGCTTAAATCAGGGCCAATGATAGGGTCGCTTTTAAGGATGTTCCAATTTTTTGCAATTATTTTTCTTACTTTGTGAGACCCTCTGTTAAATGTTAGGATTACCCTGGTGGTGTCGTTTTCTTGCGCTGCCTTCTCTTTTGTTATTAATGTGCTTTCCCTTGTCACATTTTCCATTTTTACCAGGGCTCTATCTAGAACCCATTTGGGGTAACCCCTCTCTTTGAATCTCTGTATCATTATTCCGCTTTCTTGTTTGTACTCCTCTGTGCTAGAACAATTTCTCCTTGCTCTCAGCAGTTCCCCATAGGGAATGCTCCATTTTAAGGTATCAGGGTGGCTGCTAAGAGCATGGAGGACACTATTGCCTGCAGTCTCCTTCCTGAACAACTTTGTTCTTAAACGGTCACCTTCTGCTCTTACTTCTACGTCTAAGTATTCAACCTTATGCCTATTCTTTTGATGAGTAAGTTTTATGTTGTACTCATTGGTATTCAAAAGTTTCACAAATTCATCAGCCTCTGCATCATTCCCACTCCACACTACAAAAAGGTCATCTATGTACCTAAGCCATACTATGACTTTTTCGAATGCCTGTCTGTACTGGGGGTCATTTTTTATCTCCTCTTCCCATTTGCCCAAGAACAAATTCGCAAAACTCGGCGCAAAGCTCGTACCCATACAAGTTCCAGTTGTTTGCTTGTACAGTTCACCATTAAACATGAATACATTATTTTCCAAACATATTCTTATCATTTCCTTTAGCATCCTTGTGTGCTCTAGGTACATTATGTTCCGTTTTCTCAGATAATGCATGCATGCCTCTATACCATGTTCATGTTCAATGATTGTGTATAATGAATTTACATCCATAGTTATTAACATGTACTCAGCTTTCCAATTTATGGTATCAATCTTTTTCAGAAAGTCTTGGGTATCCTTCACATAGGAAGGTAGCTCTTTCACATGTTCCTGGAGGAAGAATTCCACATATTTTGACACATTTTCATACACACTACCTATAGATGACACTATGGGTCTCCCTGGTGGTATAAGTGGGTTCTTGTGTATTTTGGGAAGAAAATAGATTATTGGTAATTTGGGATAATCTTTCTTCAAGAAAGTAAACTCCTCCCAAGACAGGAGACCTTCCTCCTGCCACTTGCTCAAGTTAGACCACATGGTTAGGATGTTATTTTTGTATATGCTACCATTACTTTTACAGTAATAGTTTTCATTGTTTAGTTGTCTTGCTGCCTCAGCTATGTATGCCTCCCGATCTTGTATCACCACATTTCCCCCTTTATCTGCTGGGCGTATTATAATGGAGGAATCATTTGCTAGGGATTCAATGGCTTTCTTTTGTTTTGCATTTAGATTGAAACCTCCTCCCTTTCCTCTTGGGCAGTGCTTGTATTCTATGAGCGCCTTGGTAGTTACATCATGAAAAGTGTCTACATTATCGTGTGGGAGATTGGGGAAGAACACAGATTTTGGTTTAAAACTAGTCATGGCAGCTCTGTCTGTAGTTAAGTTTAATGATTCTGCGCCAACCTCCCGGGTGTATGTTCCTGTAATGTCTCCTTCATGTAGTAGGTCCTGCGCTATTTGGATGGCATTAGCGTCTCCCACCTCTAATAAGGGCTGACTTGGGGGTATGATTTCCTGTGTGTTCCAATTACTAGTGTTGTTCTTGCGAGCGTGCCATTTTCTTAGTTTTAATTTTCTTATGAACCGGAACATGTCAATTCTGGTCTCACTGTAGTTGAATATTTCTGTCGGACAGAATGAAAGACCCAAACTTAAAGTTTTCTTTTCAACATCCGTTAATTCTCTACTCGATAAATTTACTATAGTTTTGTTTACCATTTCGTTGTTATCCATTATTGGTTGCGTTTCTTGTAGCCCCCACGCCTGGTTCCCATTGGCTCGCGTTCCACTTCTTTTCCTCTTCCTTTGTTTCCTTCTTTTCCTGCGTTGTTTGCTTCGTCCGACCCTCTTCCGGCTCCTCTTGCTTTCCCCCGGGGTCTCCCTCTCGTGCCTCTTCCTCTTTGCACTGGAGGGGGTGAGAATAATCCCGACTGCCGCCCCCTCTTCAGCGCTCGGAATTTGTCTAAATACGTCGGTTTTGATGTAATTATGTCCATCTCAGCGATAGTACTTGTGCTGTGTATAGAACCCTCCGTATCTGATCCATCTGCGGTGCCTATGTCTGGTCCCGCTCCTTGGCTCTGGGGAGACTTGCTGGACGATGTAGGTTGTTGCATGTCATACAGGTGGTCATATTTTTTGCTGTATGTTAGAATGCGCCCGGAGTCATAGTCATTGCAATCTCTATGCAGTTTTCTTTGTTTTCTTAGTTTTATGTCTTCTTCATACTGGACTAGTCTGGCATTCATTTCCTCCTTATATTTCTTTACACTCGTTTGGTCACTTTCATTACTGAGTTCTTCCTCTAGCTCCAGTATTTCTTTGAGAATTCGATCTCTATCCTCCCAGGCGTATTTCACCAGTATACACAACATTGTTTTGGAACTGCTTGTTGAGTTTTCAAACCACTCTTCCAGCATGCGTGGGTTGGGAGACTCATGAGAAGGTGTTATGTATATTCTCAGTCCTCTTGGGATCATGTTTTTGTCTACATAATCTTGTAGAGACACTGCCTCCCACCATTTGGACGTTTCATTTTTCTTAAGTTTTTCATATTTTCTTAGTTTACCTATTAATGAGGTTTCCAATTGCTTCTGGGCACCTACTTGCTGCCCTTTTCCCGGTGCTCTAGCCAATAGTGTCTGGGCCACGCGTCTGCGTTGCGCGTCTTCGTCCATTCTTTGTTCTGTCACGAGTGTTTTTAAAGTTTGTCACAACTTTGGTTCATTGGGCTGGAAAATAACGTGATCAGACGCTAGGGTTGCTATCACCTAGCTTCGTGATCGTGTGCTCACGTTTTACAGTCTTTGTAGATCTTTTCTTAAAGCGTATCTGTGCCACTTAACCTCCCTCCGTAATCCGGAGTTCCGGATGCGCTTTTTATGTTCTGTTGAAACTTTCGCAATTAGTACTTTTTTAACTGCGCGTTGCAAGCGTGCAGGCGTTCTTGTCCTTTCGGTCTTTGTGCCGTTATTAGCCCTTCGGTACCCTTTCGCTCCTCCCGTGCCTCTTAACACCCGTCGGCTCCCCCGTCTTCTCGGCTTTTCCTTCAAAGGGCTTTGCGTCTCCACGCTCAGTCTTTGAAGTTCCGGCTTCGAAATCTGGGCTTACCTTCGGGATGTTCACTCAGGCTTTCAAGGGCTTCTCCGCTTGCTGTCTCATACAGGCGTCGCTCACGCTTCATTCCCGGCGACTCGATTCCCTCAATACGGGCCGGCAGTTCCACCAAAATCAGCTGCTTACTTCCCACGGCTCTTTCGCGGTGGAACCTCCCACAGTCCGGTGGCGCGTTCACGGCTGGCAGAGCCCCGCCAGTCAATTATTTCCCATAAACTTCCAAGTTAGACGCGCACTCAGAGGTAAAGTGGTACACAGTGTCGCTTTATTTGCTGTTACGCGTTTCGGAAGCCAAAACTCCCTTGCTCACACAGCAAGCCATTAGCTTTCCACCAGTTACATACACACAGCGTGATAGCCATAGAAACAGGACTGCACACATTTCATTTTGGCTGACATCTTTGAGTGTACTTTCTGTAACGTTCTTGTACACACAGTGTCTCTTATTCACACAACCACTTATTTACAAAAGTGATTAAGTACATTTCATCATTACTTCTAATCTCACATTTCATTCGCCACAGTGTTTAGAAACAGTCACTGCACAATCAGCCACTGTGGAAGTTTGGAAGTTTATGGGAAATAATTGACTGGCGGGGCTCTGCCAGCCGTGAACGTGCCACCGGACTGTGGGAGGTTCCACCGCGAAAGAGCCGTGGGAAGTAAGCATATATATATATATATATATATATATATTTTGTTCAGTATTTAAAATGCAACCCAGACCGATTGAATTTACCATTGCTTGTTAACACTCTAATGATAAACAGCAGTGCATACATGCCAACAGACCTGACTCAGCCAACAACGTGAAAACATGATACCCTCATTTCGAAATCTCCCACATCCCAGTTTTACAATGTTGGTATGTACGGCAGTGTCACCCTTGTGGGCAGTGGCCTTTTGACCCCCTGCTTTAGCAGCTCAAGAGGGGGGTAGCCACTTCAACCCATGACCCTGTTTGCTATCTGGGGCCTGCTAAAGGTGTCTGAGTAAGCCAAGTTCAATGAAGGAGACAGAAATTAGGAAAACATCCAAAAAGGGCAGACAGTAGCAAACAGAGCCAAAGGGAAGAGAAAGGAAAGAAACAAAATGTGAGGAAAGAAAATGGAAAAGAAGTGCAACGGAAAAAAGGGTCAAAAGCGAAATGTAGAAAATATGGAAGAAGAAATGTAAAAGGAAAAGTTGAAGGGATGTAGGGTGAAAAGAACAAAGGAAGAAAGGGTGCAAGGCTGGATGGTGGGAACGATGAAAGAATGGATAGATTAAAGTGTGAAAGGATCAGTTGTAAGGGTTGAAGAATTGATAGGTGGATGGAAGGATTAACAGAAAGGTGAAAGGAGGAATAATTAGAACAGTGAAAGGATGGATTATCAACGTGTGAACGAAATGATCAATGGATGAATGATTGCATGAATGGATGGAAAGGTGAAAGGATGGATGAAAAGGTGAAAGGATGGATGAAAAGGTGAAAGGATGAATGGATGGAACAGCGAAAGGATGGATGATCGACTTGTGAACTAAATGATAATTGGATGGATGGATAGAAAGTGGAAAAATGGATGGGTGAACTGATGAACTGGAAGGTGAAAGAATAGATGGGTGTGTAGTAGTGGGCCTCAGCAAGGCCTACTAGTGCAAGGGGTTCGCCCTTCTCTGCACAAGTCCTCGGACCAATAGGAAGAAGTTGGCACAGAAACGAATAGAAAATACAAAGTTCAATAAACCTCATGAGGTGGAACTACATTCACACAGCACCCTTCAGTAATGTATGAAGTACCACCCCAAACAGAAGGAGCATGGTCCTTTTATACCCACACAGGGGCTCAAAAGAAGGCAGTACAAGTACACAAGAAGGTTTTATGTACATATAGTTTTATGGTCATATAGAAATGCACAGTCGACAAGTAGGAGGAGTTAACAGTTTGCCAATGCTAGTAAACACAACATAATCTGGCAGGTTTCTTTCCGTGTGGGCATTGTAAAGCCTGCAAGTATAGCCCCATGAGAAAAGACTTCGATCTCCCTCATGGCAAGACCAAAAGAAAGATAACACAATTCCTCACGTGCAGCACTACACATGTGGTATACGTGCTTGAATGTCCGTGTAAAAAAAGATATGTGGGCAGCACAACAGTAATGGCTAAGAATAGGGTGATGCAACATCTTAGGGCAATCACAAATCAGGACCCTCAATACCCAGTCGCGAGACACTTTGCGCAATATCACAGATCGAATTGCAATCTGCTAACATACTTTGCAATCGAACAGGTGAGACATAATCAAAGAGGGGGTAACAGAGAGATGCAGTTGAGGAAAAAAGAGTCTAAATGGATTTTAGAACTAGAAACAAGACAACCGAATGGGCACAATGACCATGAGGAACTGGTAGTTCATTTATATGATTCATGAAGAAATAAAGTAAGAATCCTGTACCTATGAAATGCAAATCTATATAAGGTTGTCACAATGAAGGAATGTTGGTTTAAATATCTAAGCTGGAAATATGTTTTTAATGAGAATAAGATTGTAATTTTAATTTTTGTTTTACTCTAACAGGCGGAATCAAGATGAGATATTAGGGATCACGTGCACTTCACGAGGAATTGAGCCTGTCACCCAGAAGATTCACGAAAATAGAGTAGAAGACTTCTTCACTAAGTAGAAATTTCTTCACCTATAGTTCACGTTTTTTGCACTTTTTTCTTTGTTTTTAAAGATAACGCTTTAACCAGAGACATTGAACCCTTATTAAGCCACTAGGCGAAAGAAGAGGGGTTTAGAAACAGTCACTGCACAATCAGCCACTGTGGCGAATGAAATGTGAGATTAGAAGTAATGATGAAATGTACTTAATCACTTTTGTAAATAAGTGGTTGTGTGAATAAGAGACACTGTGTGTACAAGAACGTTACAGAAAGTACACTCAAAGATGTCAGCCAAAATGAAATGTGTACAGTCCTGTTTCTATGGCTATCACGCTGTGTGTATGTAACTGGTGGAAAGCTAATGGCTTGCTGTGTGAGCAAGGGAGTTTTGGCTTCCGAAACGCGTAACAGCAAATAAAGCGACACTGTGTACCACTTTACCTCTGAGTGCGCGTCTAACTTGGAAGTTTATGGGATATATATATATATATATATATTTATTTATTTATTTATTTATTGCTGCCTAGACTAAAATATATATATATAATATTTGAATACATTGCATTTACGTGATAGTGAATGTAATTGGTCACGACTCAATGTACACTTGAAACACAAAACAGTCTCACTTGTATTGCAAGGCAAGCACTCTAGGTGGCAGAATGATGCACCAAACAAGCATTTGCATGAGGCGCAGCCGCGCAGCCAAAGTCCACACTGTGTACATTTCAAACATTTGCTAACAATAGGCCGCGCAGACAGCTACGCTATCAAGCCAGACCAAATAAAAATAAGGAAAAACATTGTTTGGGTGGGTTAAAGGTAGTCCTGTGTCTTTACCGGTACATTCCGGACATACTTGGGCTTCAGTTTATTAGCTGTGTACTCAGGGCCGGCGCTAGGCATGGGCAGCGTGGGCAGCGGCCCAGGGCCTCGCAGCCAGGGGGCCTCGCGCTTTCACATGCTTCAGAGTTTGGAGGCCCAGGGGGCCCAGGAGGCCCAAGGGATTTAATCAATATCTGCCTGCCTTGGTCTAATCGCTGCATCTACATGAGGATAGCAGCGATTAGACAGGTCATTCAAGAGCCCTCCCCTGTGAAGTGCGCCCTGCCCCTGGTTGAATAAGAAGCAGGATAACCTACAGGGCGCTTAAGGAAAGATAGAATGACGGCGCCTCACACTGAAAACAGCTCAGCTCACCCAGGACTAGGGAAAGGGAGCACAGAGTAAATGAAAGGGGTGCGAAATACGGAATCAAGTGAGAGGGGGCGGGGGGAGCAGATAGGTGTAATAGCAGCCAGACAAGAGGTGCAGGAAGAGTAGCACAATCAGAATGTAAAATTGGCTGGACTAGGGCTTTCAGTGCGCTAGGTCCCTCGAGTCTTTACCTGGTGGTAAATTAAAATCGACATTGAAACAGGCCCCTACCGAACCCTATATTCTTGTCCTTTACTTTACCTACAAAAACAATGATCCTGTATCAGCACAATAATTGTATAACACAGTGGCCGGGTTGGACATTAGGGCAATCAGGCAGTGTGTAATGGTCCAATCTGCCAGGTTAGTATTTGACCTGTTTTTTGGGCTGTTTGTTTGCCTGCTTTATGGTCAGATGAACATGTTTTTAATGTTGATTCTCATGATATTAAAACAAACATTGCCTGCAGCAAAATCAAATTATGCAATCTCTCATACCTTACAAAAAACGTAAATAGCATGTCTTTACAAGTTAAAAACTGCCCTAATTTTGACACTTTTCTAGCTAACTAATTCACTAATGGGGGCCACTTTTATTTTGGTGCTGGGCCTATTTCCTGACCCTATGAGCAGGCGCAGTTCGTCCATTGGGGCGTGGGGGCGTAGCCCCCCTGCCCAACGCTGCCCGCAGCTCCCTCATGACAATCATGTCAATGAATCAACATGACGTCAGACCGCCGGGCGGGCGTCATGTTGATTCATTGACATGATAATGCACAGACGGCAACACAAGTACGCATGCGTGGGGACGGGGGGGTGAATTTTTACCTGTGCCCACGCATGCGCACTTGTGTTTTGGCGGCGTTGCGCATGCCCATCAGGAGCCCTAATGGGCGTGCTGCGGGCGAGAGGGTACCTGTGCCCCTGGCGCCAGGATTGGCCAGGGGCGCTGTGAGCCTGTGACGTGTGCGGGACCGGCAGCAAGGTAAGAGTGTGTTTTTCGATGTTTAGCTTGTACAAATGACTTGCGATAGTTCAGTGTGTTAAAGCATCTGCTGCAGAAATGTGTAAATACATGAATGATGGATGGATGCAGGGTGGGTGCATTAATGATTGTTCGGTGGATGGGTGCATGGATGAATGAATGGATGCATGCATGATGGGTGGATGGATGCATGAATGATGGATGCAGGATGGATGGGTGGGTGGATGGGTGGATGCATGAATGAATGATGTATGGATGCAGGATGGATGGGTGGATGGATGGGTGGATGCATGCATGATGGGTGGATGCATGATGGATGGATGGATGGATGGATGGGTGGATGGATGGATGGGTGGGTGCATGAATGAATGATGTATGGATGCAGGAAGGGTGGGTGGATGGGTGGATGCATGAATGATGTATGGATGGATGCATGCATGATGGGTGGATGCATGATGGATGGATTGATGGGTGCATGAATGAATGATGTATGGATGCAGGATGGTTGGGTGGATGGATGGATGGATGCATGAATGATGTATGGATGGATGGATGCATGCATGATGGGTGGATGCATGATGGATGGATGGGTGGATGCATGAATGATGAGATGGATGGGTGGGTGAATGGATGGATGCATGAATGATGTATGGATGGATGCTTGCATGATGGGTGGATGCATGATGGATGGATGGATGGATGGATGGGTGGATGGATGGGTGGGTGCATGAATGAATGATGTATGGATGCAGGATGGGTGGGTGGATGGATGGGTGGATGCATGAATGATGTATGGATGGATGCATGCAAGCATGATGGATTAATGCATGATGGATGGATGGGTGGGTGGATGGATGGGTGGGTGCATGAATGATGTATGGATGCAGGATGGTTGGGTGGATGGATGCATGAATGATGTATTGATGCATGCATGCATGATGGGCGGATGCATGATGGGTGGATGCATGAATTAATGATGTATGCAGGGTGGGTGGGTGGATGGATGGGTGGATGCATGAATGATGTATGGATGGATGCAAGGTGGTTCGGGCTAACTCACTGTGCTCGATCGCTGCGGTGCAATATGCAAATTAGTTTACGCCTCACAACTTTCAAATGTCAGCAGCCGCCCCTGCCTATGAGGTCACTTCCTGTCAGGTTAAATCTTATGCAAATTATAGGGGCCTCGCATGTTCCTATTCTGCCCGGGGCCCCACAAATCCTAGGACCGGCCCTGTGTGTACTCACACGCAGCCAGTGTCATAACGCTGTTCAGAGTGACGCAAGAAGACACTGAAGTCAAATCACGCATTGACAGTTGTAGCAGAACAGATTATACCTAAGTACAATAATTGGTCAATGATAATTACCCAGGTAACAATATGAAGAGTAAAGGAGTTAATAAGAAGTACATGTCACTTCCAGCTTGGTGTACGTCACTGCCAGCATGGTGTACGTCACTGCCAGCACGGTGTACTTCACTGACAGCATGGCGTACGTCACTGTCAGCATGGTGTACGTCACTTTAAGTTTGGTGTAGTCACTGCCAGCATGGTGTACTTCACTGACAGCAGGGTGTACGTCAGCATGGCGTACGTCACTGTCAGCATGGTGTACTTCACTGACAGCATGGTGTACGTCACTGTCAGCATGGTGTACGTCACTGTCAGCTTGGTGTACGTCACTGTCAGCATGGTGTACTTCACTGACAGCATGGTGTACGTCAGCATGGTGTACGTCACTGTCAGCATGGTGTACTTCACTGACAGCATGGTGTACGTCACTGTCAGCATGGTGTACGTCACTGTCAGCTTGGTGTACGTCACTGTCAGCAAGGTGCAGAGGTTCAGGATCAACACAACCGGTCTCAACAAAGCAGGTTAGAAGTGGTGAGGAGGGCACCTTGTGTGTCACTCCGACTCAGTTACTTTCACTTTTAAACAGAGACGGGCCTTCCCTTGTTCTCGCTCTCTACGCTGCATTAAAAGATTGAGAGAACTATAAAATGATTGCTTAGATAGTGGTTTCAGCTTTCCTAGAGTATGTGGGCTCCGCCTCCTTCCTCTCCTGTGTGTGTGGGCCTTCAGTCTGGAGTGCATCTACTCTTGACTCCATTCAAAACTGGATGTCATCTCATCAATTAATTCTGAATCCCTCCAAAACTGAATTCCTCCTCTTCTCCTCCTCACTCTCTCCTCCCCCGGTTCAATCATGGATGGATCAGATGAATCTACTAAACAACAAACCCATCATTGTCGACAGCGCAAAATCTCTTGGTGTCATTCTAGACAAAAAACTCAATCTAACTCCCCACATCAATTCTATTGCAAAATCTGCTCGCTACCAACTGCGCCTTCTTTGGGGAATCCGTCGCTTCTTCCCGGAGCAGGACCTTATAACCCTGGTGCAATCGCTGGTCCTCTCCAGACTAGACTACTGCAATTCTCTTCTTACTGGCCTCCCCAAATCTCACCTGTCCCCACTTAAGTCTGTCTTCCATTCAGCAGCTCGTTTCATCTATGGGGCCAAAAGAAGCGATCACATCACACCGTTGTTATCCACCCTCCGCTGGCTTCCCTTCGAGGCTAGAGCTATCTACAAGACCGCTTGTATCACCCACAAAGCCTTGCACTCCTCCTCTCCCCGCTACCTGGTGAATAAACTGAAACTCTCTGGAGGCTCTAGACCTTCACGCAATGCCGAGAATCTACTGCTTGAACCTCCCACTTTCAAGAAGGAAAGAACAATGGCCCAATCCTTTTCAGGCAACGCAGTGAGAATCTGGAACTCGTTTCCGCCTGAGCTCCGGACCACCGCCTCCTCCCAGGCCTTCAAAAGGGACCTCAAAGTTCTCCTCCTCCAGAGACACCTCCAAAAGTAATTCACGTCCTCTTGCTATTCGGAGGAAGACTTCCCACTACTGATATTTTCTACTTTCCATGACCATGGGAGTGCCTTCCCAGTGTTTTCCTGTGGTGGGAGTGTCTGCCTTTTTGCAGTATTCTCCATGTACTTGTGTTCGGTGCCCTTTTGTAACATGCACACAACACTTTGCCCTTGTAACACACGGTTGCTACCTCTCACATGTTTTTACCTTTGATACTTGCACAAGTGCCACCTTGCCTACGTAACGCCTGTTCTTGTGCCTAGCACTTATTGCAGTATTATACCTCAAATTATACTCTGTTTTCTCTTATAACTGCCCACTTGTCACTTTTCCTCTTGTGCACTTTTGACTACCTCATGTATTTTTGGTTGTTCACAATTTTTACTACCTCAAGTATTTTGTTTGCTCACAATTGTCACTATTACCTTTACTACCTCATGTATTTTTGGTTGCTCACAATTTTTACTACCTCAAGTATTTTGTTTGCTCACAATTGTCATTATTACCTTTACTACCTCATGTATTTTTGGTTGCTCACAATTTTTACTACCTCATGTTTTTTGTTTGCTCACAATTGTCACTATTACCTTATGTAAGTAACGTATGTTTTAGTAATCTGCTCTTCTGTAATGTTTCTCATTATGTTTCATTTCTGTTCCTAATGTGAAGCGCTCTGACGCCTTCGGGTAAAGTCCGCGCTATATAAAAATGCATAAATAAATAAATAAATAAATAAATAAAGTGCAGAAACGTGAACTCAATCTGTGCCTGGGGAAGACCGGCCCCCTGAGAGGGGCTCTGTCCTCCCTCCTCCCGCTCAGGCCTCCATCCAGATGTGCTGATCCTGTTTTTCCGACTCTGAAGAATTAAAGCTCTGTGTGGAGCACCGCTCGCCCCTCCCCCTACCTTACCGCCGCACCAGCTCCCCGAGAGAGGAAAGACACAAAGTGTGAGCGAGTCAAGTAAAAGAAAACACTGGGACAGGAGGCGAAAGTAAAGCTCCCGCCTTCCCAGTACCTCTCACTTGCAAGGACAGGAAGTTACACACACAGAGGCAGACGACGGGCATCTCTCCAGGTAAGAACCAACGCGTTTTCGAACTAAGAAACTGAATATGACAAAAATGTACGCAGGAGACTAAAAGTGTAAGCTAGAAAAAGAATCGGGGGAGAAAAATAGAAAGAGTGTGTGGAGGATTACAGAAATGAAGAAGAGAGAAAGAAAAGGGAGGAGATGGAGAACTGGAAGGACGAGTAGAAAGCAGAGCGGGAAGCAAAGGGGAGGGAGAGAACGACGGTGAAGAATGGAGAGGCAAGTTGTGGGGAAGACAGCAGACACAAAGGTCGGAGAGGAAGGAAAGGAAAAGTGGGCGAGAGAAGAATGGAGAAGCAAGGAAAAGGGAAGAGTGCATGAGAGAAGGAAGGGGGATTCAGTGAAGGAAGAGGAAACGGAAATGAAAGATGGAGATACACCTTAAAGGGGAAACAAGGAACTCTCAGAGTAAACGGGGACAGGGGAGGCAAGGTGAAGTGGGAGGGAGAGCTGGGAAGAAGGACATGGGGGACATAGGAGGAGGTGAGAGAGAATGGAAGATAATGACTTGAATAAAGTTCCGTGTGACTGTCAGTGTAGTCTTCTGTATCTCATTGTGCCACTGAGTATGTGTGTTAGTATTTTTTTTATATTTGTTTTCATTGGCATTTTTCCGATTACAATAAGAAGTATGACACACACGATTCTACAATGACTTGTGGCATTTTAGGATTCCAATTATAGTAACAAATTTCAGTGCAGCATAACACAACAATGCGGGCAAACATCGTCAGCTTAGTGCAGACCGAGCTAATAACATAACAGTCATTTGACCTTGTTGGTGGGTACTGGCAGCTTTGATCTTTGCCCTGGGTGCTGTGTGTGTTGTCTGTTGGGCCTGGTGTGGTAGGTGTGGGTGGTCTGAGGATTGTTTCTTGCTTTTTAGGCAATCTGGACATTGGCTGCTGGAAATGGGTGCGGGGCACTGGGTTTTGAATTCAGTGATGGGCACTAGGCGTTGAATTCAGTGATGGGCACTGGGTGTTGAATTCAGTGATGGGCACTAGGCGTTGAATTTAGTGATGGGCGCTGGGGCATTTGGGAAATCTGGGCTTTGTTTTTTTATGTACGCTGGTCTTTGGGTGGTGGATGTGAATGCGGTGGGCAGTGGGTGAGTGTCTTATTGGGTGGGAAAAGTGGGTGCGTTGGGCACGGGCTGTTGGTTTTGGGTATTAGATGTAGTGTTTTGACGGTCATTTTGGGTGTTTGGGCTATTGAGGGTTGTGTGTGGGTGGCCGGGATGCTGTACACAAAGGTCTTCGTTAGGAGTGGCAGGATATCCCATACCTCCGGGTCTGGAATATACCAGGTGCGATAATTACCTCTAATTCTACTTTTTCCCACTAAAAATGAGGAATAGCGTGCATTTCCCCCGTGATAAATGTTGGCAGGTTAAGCATGCCTACCAGAGGAAAAATACAGGGGATGTGGAAACTGATGCATAAAGCAGAAATCTGACCTCCGCAGACTGGTGGTTGTGCAGGGGCCGGAACCGGTACACTCATGATCAGGAGGAAAAAGAATTTACCCAGAGTGCTGGACCTTGAGCGTAGGTTGTGTGTGCTGTGAGCACTTCATGTTAAACGTAGGTGTTCTGAGTAAACTGACGATTTTAACAAAAAAGTGATTGTACTCAAACGTATCCAAAGTTACCTGTGTTGCTGCGAAGGTTAACGGGTCACTTTTCTAACAGCTGCTTTTGTATGTTATACTGGTACTAATGGCGCAAAAACTTTGCAGCGACTGCTAGTATGTGTAAAAATGTCAAAATAATAAAGTTTCAGAAAATTTACCGCATTATGCTTCAGCCTTATTTTGCTGCATACGTTAGTCAACACTACGACATAATTTTGTATTGCATTGCTGCATAATTCCTGTCTCCCCAAAGCAGGCAGCACACAATAGAACTGCTTGTGCATGAAGGAGAGAGACCGTGAAGGTTGAAAACTTGGTTTGGTGTGCGTGCAAATCCTGCATTGCTGATCCGTGGTGGGTTGTACCACTACAGCTGAAACAAGGCTAATGGAAGTACCAGTGGGTGAAGAGGACTGGCCTCCAGGGCCCTGTGACCTCAGTTACAGAGTCACTGTTGCTCTAGGGTGTGCTTCTTCGTAGGCCTGCCGCAAGACTGGAGGTGAACTTCAGTATAGATTGTGGTGGACAGGCCTTCAAGGTTAACCCACATTTGCCACCACTAGGGTCCACCTGCTGATGCTAAGACACCAGGGTCTTCTAAGGTCTAGCATTGGAATGTGCTCCCTCAGGAAAGTGGTCTGTTCATGAGGGCTGAACTTGATTCCCCACTCCAAATTCAGCAGCTCTGGCTGTAGTGCAACATCCTCTCCCTTACTGAACACCATACTGCCCCACTGAGAAAAACTCGCACTGCCTTCAGCTAGAACCCAGTTGTGCCCTGCTATAAACACCTGGATGTGACTCAATTCAAATTATGCAATAGACAAGAGTAATATGCTGCCTGGAAAAAAATTAACAACATTTTGGAAAAAGCAAACACTCATAGGTTATTATTCAGAAATCAATGAGTTTTTTGCCTGCAATGTTAAGGACATGACTACAGGGCCTGGAAGGGGAAGGGACCCATTTCAATGCCCATTGCTTATATCCTTACAAAAAGTAAGCAGTATGGTTTAAAAAGACCACACACTTGAACACAGAGCTGCAGTACACATTTTATAAACTAAAATAAGGAAAGCAGCTATAAGGATCACATGAAACATTTTCCACTCCAAGCATTAACCAGGTATTGCAGAACCTCCAGGAATGGTGCTCTTGTCCACCTGAGGAAAACAATGCTGACAAGAAAACGAAAGTAACGCTTCAGCTGGCAAACTCTGCAAAGTGGCTCTAATGTGTCTGAGTGGGAATAAAACCTATCTCACCACTTTGCAACCACTCTGTTGTGCTTTATTTAGCTTTTTTTCCTCCGTATTTTAAACCTTTTTTTCTTTCCATCAGGAGGCTGCACTTTGGAATAAAAAAATGCCAGAAAAAGACGATATTTCCAACAAAAGTGTTTCTTTCTTTTTTGGATCCATTTCACGCGGAACGAATGTAGGAAAGGAGAGAAAAGAGAGGCCAAGAGAGGCCAAGAGCCATTTCTTGAATTCAAGGTTTTCAGCAAGTGAGGAGGCTGAGACAGAAAGAGAGAAGAGGAAAATAAAGAAAGAAAAGGGGGTGAGTCACCTGATAGCGGCAGAGCAGGATAAGTGGACACTTCCCTTGTCTTCTCTGGGCAAGAGGGAAAAGGCAGAGTACTTTCCTTTTTGCTGCCCACCATATTGTCCCCCAACCGCCGAGCATTATCTATAGGCCTCGGCTATTTCTGCCATTCTGGGATGCATTTTTAAAAATAAATTAGCACAGGAGCTGCACCACCAACAGATCTGGGGCAGCTGAGTGCAGGGTGCCAAGGAGACGTCAGGGGCCCTGTGCTTTTCAAAGGAGACCTTCAGTTCGGCAAAGTCGCTGCAGGCTCAGGCAGGGAGACTTCCTGAAGGAGACCACTGGCTGGAGAGGTAAGTTGGGTTCTTGGAAGATACCTTGACACAGTTGGTTTGGCCACTCAAGGCCGTGGGGTGTCGGGTGCAGTGGTATCTTCTGGCGTTGGATTTTCTTACCAGCTCCGGTCGCGGTAGGGGAACGCTTCAGGTTGGGGCTACAGACGTCGTCTTGAGGCTTGAGGGAGGTCGGGGATCACCAGATACCCGGTCAGGATCACTGGGGCGATTTCCTGTGGGGTTGGGCCACTCAAAGTCGGGCCGTGGGCGTCGAATGTGGAGTGGTGCAGAATTGCAGAGTCGCCGGAATCCGGATTCTGGTCTTGGAGTCTTTGTTGAGCAAATTCGGTGCTCTCAGGAGACAGAATCTGAAAGGTGAGTGCACGGCAGGTCCTCGGGGCTCTGGGGGACTGCTGGACACACTGGTTTCCTTGCTGTAGACAGGTCGAGGCCAAAGCAATAGTTGACCTCTTCTTCATGGGTCAGCATGGCGCTTCGGTCCTTCTTTTTTCTTCCTCGAATCTGAGGACACAAGGTTTGGGGTTGCCCCTAAATACTAGATTTAGGGGCGCTAAAGGGGTGTTCAGGTCGGGACCAATGGGTCCCTTCCTAGGTGTAGGTACACCCCTTATTATGCCACCCTCCACTCTCCTTAATTGGCTGATTCCCCCATCTCCAAGATGGAGGGGACTGAGAAGTGTGCTTCACCTCGCTTCCTATTTCGTAGGGGTGTGGTTGGCAAAGGAGGGCCCACTTCTCGTCCTAACTTGGTTTTCCCACCGATTCTCCCAACCAAAGTGGGGACCAGAACGGGTGACTGGCAGGAGCCCAGGGCACACTCAGTCAAAGTGCATCAGCAGTTCGGCAAAACGTGGGGGCAACCATGCAGAAAGAGGGCACTTTCTCAATCCTATCATCTAGACTCTCAAATTACTTCCCTCCTAGACTGCTTAGATCCAGTGACAAAGTGTTGCTGACAGACCCACTGGTCAGAGGGGCCTGTACAGGAGGCATGAATTTTTCCTATCTAGCCCTTCTGTACTGAAATGGATCACCTTTGCACATTCACATGTGTACGGATCATCTCCAATTTAGAAAATTACTGAAGACAGTGGTCTTTTAGTGTAGTAATGTCTTGTTGGCTTGTGTTCTGACTCGGGTCGAGATACCCCTCTTAGGGTGATTTGCATGCCATATAAAATATATTAACATAACAGACAAAACCATAAAACAAAACGGTTCCATCACCTAAAGGTGATCTACTCACAATGGGAGTTGTAATTGAAAAAATATAGGATTGGGATCTTCTCATCTCCAGTCAGACTCTAGAATTCGCCTCTTGGCTACATATAAACTTTGTCATAAGGTAGGATGCTTCAGTGAGTTGAACATTCGCTGCTGAAAATGCAGCCACCTGATTGTCATACAAGAGACGCAGACTCAGCCTTATATCCTTCTTGTGATGAAAGAGGTTTATTAAATGGTGTGGTTTTGCTAACGCACCATGTATTATACTCACAAACCCATCTTGGGTCCAGTCCTGCTTGATTGCAAAACCTTAGATCAACACTGGGTAGCTATGGCTTCGAGTAGTCAGGCTTTATCAAAGAAACAAGTGTAAAGTATTTAGAAGTACCAAAACAGTTGAACAAGAAAGAAACATGGCACAAAGAAAATTCAACACCAATTCATAAAAATATCTCACATTTTAATGAATGTTTAGATACCAAAATCCACCAGCGGGTTCCAGAGATATAAATGATTAAGCACATAATACATCACTGCTTTTCTTTCAAACCGCAAACAAGCATTTGCAAGTACCGCGGTTAGTGGTTACTTTGAAAAATGTGAAAACATGTGTAAAGTTTTGTTAAGTCGAGTTCAGTTACTCTGGTGCACTTTGGGTGACCAACTACAACAGGGAGAAAATCACAGGGACCAGTGAGGCTTGGCAGGAAAGTTACTTTGTAGTCACATCAAAGATACTCCAGTCCAGTTGCAGGCTCTTTGGGTGAGCCTCCATAGACATCAATGGAGTGGTACTGAGCTAGGGATACAGGATGCTGAGGATGTAGATATACGGTACAAAAGGGGGTGGTGATGGACGGAGCATCTGAATCAATCAAACACTCACACCCAGTCAAAAGATCTGGGTTTAATCCATCCCTGTTCTTTAGCCCACTCTGCCACCCCAGTTCAGACATGGCTATATGCAAATCAGTCTGACCCTGTGCCTCATGGGAAACGTCCAGCCCGAACTGCCAAGCCATGTCTTCCCTGGACCGGAAACAAACTTCCGAGGACCGGTTTCTGGCATTCCAGCCATCTTTAGCCCGGCTTGCTTGAATCCAGTGGCAAAGTGAGCAAGCAATAGACATGCAACTTTCTAAAGAAGCCATTTGGTTAAGAGTTACATTAAATTCAATTTGGGCATCACGTCATGTTTAATGTGACTATTCTTTTGATGCCTTGTAGTACCAACTTTAGTAGTCCCATTCAGAAGTTTGCACACCTGAGTTATCAGCCTGTAACCCTGTGCTTGTCAATGGGACTCTTTCTACGGCAAACACAATAATTTGGGGTTTTTACTGTTAGGATCAATAAAACACATTTCCTACTTTTTAATACACAGCACTCTGCCTTAGGGCTCGGTAAGCCTACCTTAGGGGTGACTTATTTATTAAAATGGAAGGTCTGCACTTTGTCAGTAGTTTAAATGACAATGATGAGTTAAAAGTTCGAAAACTCCTCTGCCAAACAGCAATGGCAGGGCGGAAGTCTTGCTTTGCCTTGTCATACTTATGATGGCATAATAAATGCTGCAGTCAATGAGGGGCACTATAATTTACAAGCCCTTGGTACCCCTGGTACCATATACTAGGGACTTATAAGCAAGTTAACTTATGGCAATTTTGGGTGAGCCAATCAGACATACATGTTTTAATGGTCAGAACACTGACACAGAGGTCTGGTTGGCAGCCCCGAGTGCACCTTCAGAGTTGAAAACCCAGCAGCATTAGTCCTAAACTTTGGGGGTGATCATGCAAAAAGAGTCATTTTCTCACACTTCTGATGTATGTAAAGTTCCGAGGTCGGTAAATGTAGTACTCTAAATTTGATAATAACAACAAATGTTATTTACAGCATTTAGAAACCACATAAGCATGGTGTGAAGTACTATATAAAAAGCAAGTTAATATTACCTTAACCATACCATTAAGAAGTGACCATTTTATGATATGCAGCACGCTACAAAACAACCTTTTTTATAGATACATTTCTACGGCAGAGAAAGAATATTGAGGAAGAAATATCGTATTGCATAAATATCAAGATAAAAAAATCATGGGTCAGGAATATCGACAGAAAAATTCTCGTGGTCAAGATTTTAGGTAAGTAATATCCATTTATAAAATATCGATGTGTATAATATCGTTTGCAAAAATATAAGGCCAGATGTAGGTAAATCTGAAATACCGATTACTTAATAGCAAATTTTACCGATTCACTATTAAGAAATCGGTATTTCCTATGTAGGTAAAGATTCGGTAAAAAATACAGAATCCTTAATATTCCTTCTTACCGAATCGGTAATTGAGATTTGTAATAAGGAACACCTACCCATTCATTTCTATGGGCATATGAATGAATGTGAAGACATTCAGTATTAGCGATTCGGTATTACTGAATCGATAATACCGAGAGGTATTTCAAGGGTGCCACCCTTGAAATGTGCACGTGTGCACATGTGGCGCACATACATGCCCTGACGGCATGGATGTGTGACACATGGCACTTTAAAAAAAGCAAAAAAGTGTTTTTTTAAAGGAAATTGGTAATTATCACCAACTTGAAGTTGGTGGTCATTATCGATTTCTAAAGGCTCAAAAGCACTCTTTAATGTGCTTCCTACGTTGCATTTAAGTAATCGGTATTACCGATTCCTTAAATGCAAGAGCAATAAGGAATCAGTATTAAGGAATCTGTATTTACCGATTCCTTACCTACATTAGGAGTGGCTAAATGCCTGTCGGTAACGCTGAAATTTACCGAATTTTTGCGTTACCAACCGGTATTTAGCCACCTACATCTGGCTCTATACGTGTTAAAATGTTAGTAGTTATTAATAAAAAAAATGTAAATGTAATTTGTGTTTTTAGTTCCATAGCGGGTTGTGGGTTTATAGGGGAATAGGGTGGGAAGTAATTTAATGATATAACATTTATTGATTATTCATAGTAGTTATTAGTTATTTTTGTATTTGAAATTTGTGTTTAGGTTCCGTAGTAGACTGTGGGTTTATATGGGAATAGGGTGGGAAGTAATTTTTTTACATACAATTTATTGGATAATTTATATTTATTAATATTTGTTTAATTGTGATGTTATAGTGTTAAATGTGTAAAGAAATATTTTAATATTTAGTTATTAATTAATTTACATTAATTAATTAGTAATTAATTATGGTAATTCTGTAATTAATTTTAGGTGTGTGTTGTGGTTTTTATAGGTGTAAATGGTGTGAAGGGTGGAAAGAAATTTATTTTTTATTGATGAATTATGAATTAGTTGGTAATTAATCTAAATTAATTAATTAGCAATTAATTATGGTAATTGTGTAATTAATTTATTTGAGGTGTTTGTTGTGGTATTTATAGGTATAAATAGTGTAAATGGTGGGGACTAATTTATTTTTTAAACACTAATTATTAATTATTTGTTAATTCGTTTACGTTAATTAATTAGTAATTAATTATGGTAATTGTGTAATTAATTTTAGGTGTATATTGTGGTGTGTATAGGAATAAATGGTGTGAAGGGTGTGAAGTAATTTATGTTTTAAAGATGAATTAATAATTATTTGTTATTTTTATTTAAATTAATGAATTAGTAATTATGGTAATTCTGTAATTAATTTTAGGTGTATGTTATGGATATTATAGTGTTAAAGAATGTATACTCAAACAATGTTTATGTTTAAAAGAACACAGAAAACTTCTTCAGGGCTGCAAATTTAACAAACATAAATATACACATATATATAGCATATAAACACTACATAATACAAAGATCATGATACAACATATGACATCCTAAGTTTTGTATATAGCAGTCCTATCTCAATGGCTTTATATGTTGTATCATTATCTTTGTATTATGTAGTGCTTAAATGTCATATGTATATGTGCATATTTATGTGTATATTTATGTTTGTTATATTTTCAGCCCTGAAGAAGTCCTTTACTGGAGGAAACACGTCAGCTGTGTTCTTTTGAACAAGAATTTTTGTGAATAAAAGAATATACTAAAGAAAAGTTTTATGGAGATAGACCAATTACTTCTCTTCTTATTTGTTTAGTGGTGCACCTTTGCTTTTTTGTAATCTGTTATTATCCATTATTGGGTTGCACCGTGGCAGTGGGTATATTAACAGTGTGCACACATGGACCTAGGGGGAACTCCCATTTAACATATATTAACCAGGGATAACAGATCAGGTGCTAGGTCATTACAGGGTACACTGTCAACCGATCTTCTTATTCATGAATGTTTATCTTTTTTTAATGTTATATTTTTTATTCATGGTTAATTATGTTAATTATGGAAATAAATGTAAATACAAATGTTCATATCTTTTTTTATTTGTGTGGTGTTATAGGATAGAAATACAATAAATACATTTATGTTTTAAATAATTTGTTTGTTTGTTAATATTTGCTCCTTTTAAGTAACTATTGTTTATAAATATATTTATTAATTTATTTTATATAACATGTGTATCTTTTTGTTTTATGTAATTAACATTATAATATGTGTTCTTTTATAAGTTTCCTAAATTTAATTGTATATTTTTTAAATATTGCTTATTTTTAAGAATTTTTCTTTTTTTAATTGTTTAAATGTTATTAGTGATTTTTATTTCTCTGCTATCCAACACTTTCTGTACTGTTGCACTCATTGGAGTGGGAATAGTATTTTCTACCCCTTCCACTATCCAATACTTTCCCTACTGTTGCACTCACTGGAGTGAGAATATTAATTTTTACTCCTCAGCTATCCAAAACCTTCCCTACTGTTGCACTCATTGGAGAGGGAATACAAATTTTTACCTCGCGACTATCAACTACTTTCCCTACTGTTGCACTCACTGGAGTGGGAGTAGTAATTTTTACCCCTCCGCTATCCAACATTTTCACTACTGTTGCATTCATTGCAGTTGGAATAGTACATGTAATTATTTTGCTGTCCAACATTTTCCTTACTGTTTTATTTATTGTATTGCGAAATATGCGTTTTAATTTTGTTTTATCAGTTTAATGTTTTAATTAATAATAGAAGGGTTTTTATTTTAAATTATTGATAAATGTATATATTTTATTTTTATATAATTTAAACGTTTAAAAATGTAATGAAGATTATAGTTATTAAATTATTTTAAAGTAAATATATGTATAAGTATACATTATAATATGTGTGTGTTAATTTTTTTTAATGAAGTTTAATTTTTATATTTAGTTAAAATGTGTATTAAATTAAATTAATTTTGTTAAAGGTAATATTAATATTTTATATATTTAATATATATTATTTTATTGATATTTCTAAATCGATGTTTTTTACATCTATATTTTTAACTTTGATATTTTTGATTGATATTTTTGTACTTACCTGTTTAATTATAGGGAGTTGATATTTTTACAATCTATATATTTTTTTCGATATTTTTACCATCAGTGTTTTCACCTTCAATATTCTATCAGGGAACCCATTTCTACACATTGGCTGTTAGAAGAGGGTGTTGCACATGGATGCTCTTGATAGCTGATATTAAATAGGAAGTAATCAACATTTGATGCTGAGTGTTGGTACTAAACTTTTGTTAATTTGGGTGGTAAGCTCGGGATGCAAAGATTAGGGTTCTAGTTTCTTGTTTTTGAGTTTAGATGCTTGGCAACAGGTTGATTGGCAGTAGCCCTACTGCCAATCCCTACTTGGAGGATCTGGAATCTGAACATTGATTCTGTGTTTTCTGGACTTTGACAGACACCTGGGTCTTTTGGGGAGTTGGTGTTACATTTGAATGCTGGGCATTGAAAGTTGGGATTTTGAGATGAGAAGAGGCAGCAGAGGGTATGGGGCTATCAATGCAATGGATGCCTGATGGTGGCTCAGCTTATCACAGTGATAAATGGCTTGGGCCCACACACCAGCATTCATTTTTGGGAATTGGAATTATGTTTCATCCTCAGAGTTTGACCCAGAACTAGACCGAATCAGGTAGAAAGGATAAAAGGAGAAGGAGGAGAAAGAAAGAAAAACAGTGGCAAATAGAGAATGCAGGAATGAATACGAACCTCCAAAAGTCAGATAAATGGCCAGGGAGGTTGTGTTGATAGATGAAAGAAGCATGTGGTGAAATCAGGACTAAAGCAACCATTACATTACGAAAAGTTGTCATTTGGCAGCAATAGCAGCAGACTCACACAAAAAAGGTTTGGCCCCTGCGCTTACTTGTTCACAAATTAAACTATGCTCTGGTCTCGATTCAGAGTTCAGAGATGAAGGCCAGTTCTTGCGCAGGGATCGGAATTCGGAGTTGTCCAATAACTATCACCTCCCTGCTGTATTCTTCCGACAGAATTCGCAAGGCAAATCTGGGTGAATTCTGGAGAGTAAAATGGCAATAAAAATACAAAACTTGCGGATTTCAGTGTGATAAACGCGTACGCAGCAGGTTATGCCCCATTGCAGGGTTGGATTGGGATTGAAAATCGGCCCGGGCACGCAAAAAAGTGGCCCACATTTGCATATTACATTGCCGCAAAACACTGCTTCAGCGAAATGTTATTAAAAAGGTGTGGGGGGGAAGCGTTAAAAATAAAATGCAAGGATTAGTTAACACTGGTGAAGCACACCTGAAGATGAGGGAGGCCACTTTTGCTCAGGCCCCTACCCCCGCTCAATATGCATACATTAATGGGCCGGACCAGCAAAACAAAAAGAGTGACACCTCTGCCCCTTGGTAAAAGGGAGGTAATGGACGCCCATTTACATCCAGAAAGGCCACTCACTCAGAACCCAACTGGGCCGTTGGTGGCATGGAACAACTCAGAAACCGCCCAAATCGGCCCCAAGCTGCTCAAAAAGCAGCCCACAGCTGGAGCTCTGACACCGGCCCCTCGGGCATTGCCCGAGTGCCCTCATTACCAATCCAACGCTGCCACATTGAGATGTGGGTAGACTTCGAATAAGAGATATTCCATGTACTTAGTAAATACCTTAGCCTATGGTGTAGGCGTTTACCAAGTGCAGTAAACACTTGCCCCCATTTTGTGTTACTTTGACTCTGATCCTTGTCTTACCACTGAGGTGTCGACATGTAGTAAGTAGTATGAAAACATGTAAACTAGTAGTAGTGCATGGCCCTTGCTTTGTTTCCTTGATCATCACCTTATAATCAATAAAGGTATTACAAAATATTTATATGTAGGAATATGTGTTTTGCTGATGGGTTTAGAGTGTTGAGATGTAGTGCTTTGCTTCTAGTTTTGATCTGTGTTTTTAGACATGTGTTAAGTTTGGTTACACTGGATATTTGGTGTATGATAGGAGTGCTCTGCAACCCCAGCGCCAGCAACAACGACTTCACACCCTCGCAAGACCTCTGCGACTCACTCACCTCGTTCTTTCACCGCAAGATCGCCAACATACAAGACAGCTTCGGCGCACAGACCAACGACCCAACCACTGAACCAACGCACCCAACGGCCACCCTCTGCACCTGGAACCCGGTCAGCACTGAAGACATCGCACGCACTATGAACACCATCCACTCCGGCTCCCCGACCAACCAATGCCCACACCACATCTTCAACAAAGCCGACTCCATCATCACACCCCAACTCCGCGATGTCATCAACAGCTCCTTCACATCAGCCACCTTCCCAGAGAGCTGGAAGCATGCCGAACTCAGCGCCCTTCTGAAAAAAACCACCGCGGACCCCACGGACCTCAAGAACTTCCGACCCATCTCGCTCCTCCCGTTTCCTGCCAAAGTCATCGAGAAGACGGTCAACAAACAACTCTCCGCCTTCCTCGAGACAAACGGATCCCTCGACCCGTCACAGTCCGGCTTTCGAGCCAACCACAGCACTGAGACCGCCCTCATCGCAGCCACCGACGACATCAGGTCTGTGCTCGACAACGGGGACACCGCCACACTCATCCTCCTGGACCTCTCAGCAGCCTTCAACATGGTATGCCACCGCACCCTGATACAACACCTCAGCGACACCGGAATCCAAGGCGCCGCCTTAGAATGGATCACCGGCAGAACCCAGAGAGTCCGCCTCCCCCCATTCCGGTCAGCAGCTACCGAAGTCCTTTGTGCGCCGACGACACAAAGCTGATACCTCTCCCTCACCAACGACCCCGCCACCGCCAGAGCCAGCCTCCAGGAAGGAATGAAGGACGTCACGGAATGGATGAAGCTCAGCCGCCTAGAGCTGAACTCTGACAAAACGGAAGTCCTCATCCTCGGACTCTCGCCCTCCGCCTGGGACAACTCCTGGTGGCCACCTGCCCTGGGCACCGCACCCATCCCAACGGACCACGCACGCAACCTGGGCTTCATCCTGGACTCTTCCCTCACGATGACCAAGCAAGTCAACGCCGTCTCATCGTCCTGTTTCAACACCCTGCGCATGCTCCAAAAAATCTTTCGATGGATCCCCACCGCACCCAGGAAGGCGGTCACCCAGGCCCTCGTCACCAGCCCCTGGACTACGGAAACACCCTCTACGCCGGGACCACAGCCAAGCTCCAGAAAAGACTACAGCGCATCCAGAACGCCTTGGCAAGACTCATCTTGGACATCCCCCGCCACATCTCTGCACACCTGAAGGACCTGCACTGGCTCCCCGTCAGCAAGAGGATCACATTCCAACTCCTCACCCACGCACACAAGGCTCTCCATGGCGCGGGCCCCAGGTACCTCATCAACCGCCTCGCATTTTACACGCCCATCTACCCCCCAGCTCCGCTCCGCCAGCCTCGCCCTCGACACCGTCCCACGGATTCGCAAAACCAATGCCAGAGGAAGATCCTTCTCCTACCTGGCAGCCAAGACATGGAACTCCCTCCCCACCCACCTCCGGCCGACACAGGACCATCTCGCCTTCAGGAAGCAACGCAAGACCTGGTTGTTCGAGCAGTAGCGAGCCCCTCAGCGTCTTGAGACCCTGAAGGGTGAGTAGCATGCTCTACAAATTCCTTGATTGATCGATTTATTGATTGGGTGTTGGGTGTGCTTTGACGTTGGCACTGCAGTTTGATTTGGGTGCTGGCCATTAATTGTTAGATTTCGTTTTTTATGGAGATTGCTTATTAGATTTGAGTGTTCTAAACATGTACGGTCTAACTCACACCAAAAAAGAAAATGTGCACCCGGAAAGATTCTTGTACAAATGGCTGTAAACGTGCTACTTTTTTAGAATTCTAAAACATTGGCAGTAATAGTCTTGAAAGCTAAGCTAGTTACAGGTTTTCTGTTTACTACTGTCAAAGACATGTAACATCAAGCGTGCAACGACCATTGGGCTCAACGGGCTTCAGCCCCCTTACCCCCAACCCCACTCCCCTCCCCCCTGTCGTGTGTGACAGCCCGGCCTGAGACAGCTTCCTGGACTGACACACAGACACTTTTTGAGCAGCCAGTCGCATTCGAGTACTTCACAGGTCACAATCAAACCTCCCCCCCCTGAAACTTTTATCAGCCCCACCCGAAATATGTCTCTAGTTGTGCCTCTGTGTGACATTATTACGTGTTGCTATTTCTCCAATGTGTAGTTGTCTACAGCATACATATTTACACAATTGGCAAAGGCAGACCCTTAGATAATTGCACTCTTTTTCCTTTTTTTTCCTAAGCAAAAACATTTTTCTTATGGCAAATATCTTACATCTGCACACTCACCAACTTTGGAGATGTTTCTGTTCCCCTTCACAACCTGGAAGTGAATCTACTATAGCTTTGTGTCAGGGCAAATCTCCAACCATTTCCAAGTTGGGAAAGGGTCGAAGAGGACTTTGTAAATATCTACAATCTCTCACGACCAGCCACGCCTTGATCCACCCACTCCTGAAATCCAGCATTGGATTTACAACTGTATCATTGTATGAAGTCGTGGCATACATTTACACAGAAGTAAATGCAGTTATGCCTGCTAGAAATGTATCTTTGTGGATACCAGACAGATGTAAATGGAGACATTGTTAAAACTAAGCATAGGACTAGCACCAGAATGGCTTTGTAATTTTGGCATATAGTGTTGTATTCCAGTGCTTTTATCGTGGAGTGCATAGTTTGGGAAACAACCTTTACAACGCAACTTTTACAACGCACTACCATTACAAAGAAACTTTTACAATGCAACATCCATTACAACGCATGCATTTACAACGCAGCCATTACAACGCATGACACTACAACGCACACCACTACAACACATGTCATTACAACGCAGTCATTACAACATATACCATTACAACGCATAGCATTACAACACATAGTACCCTTAGGCTATCCAACACTTACCCTACTGTTGCACCCCCTGGAGTTAGAATAGTAATTTTTACCCCTACACTATCCAACACTTATGTATAAACAAGACCTATTACACCAACAGAAACTAATCAACAATAAAGTTTAGTACAATAAGTCATTTCACAAAAATCATGGAGGTCCGGTGGAAATTGTAGTTCATTTAATTTTTTGAGGCTTTCTCGCCCTCCGCCTAGGCTGGACTTGGGGAAAGCCTCAAAAAATTAAATGAACTACAATTTCCACCGGACCTCCATGATTTTTGTGAAATGACTTATTGTACTAAAATTTATTGTTGATTAGTTTCTGTTGGTGTGATAGGTCTTGTTTATACATATTGGAATCTGTTGATTACTGGTGGGTAAGGATGACGACCCATGCCTAGGCACCCAACAACACATATTGCTACTAACGCAGGTGACATAATCTGCCTATATACTTGTTAAGCGCCATAACCACCGAGATTAGTCATCCTTCTTATCTTCATAACTATCCAACACTTACCCTACTTTTGCACCCCCTGGAGTTAGAATAGTAATTTTTACCCCTGCACTATCCAACACTTACCCTACTGTTGCACCCCCTGGAGTTAGAATAGTAATTTTTACCCCTACACCATCCAATACTTACCTTACATGCAATGTAATGTTATGCGTTGTAATGGTATGCGTTGTAAATGTAGTATGCGTTGTAAAGGTTGTTTCAAAGAATTTGTTGTAATGGCATGCGTTGTAATGGTATGCGTTGTAATGGATGTTGCGCTGTAAAAAATGTGTTGTTAAGGTAGGCGTTGTAAAAGTATGCGTTGTAACGTCATACATCCCATAGTTTGGGTGCTGGATATTGAGTGTTGGAAGTGGGTTATCTGGGTGCTGAATTTGGGTTTTGTAGACATTGAGTCTCATATTTAGGCGATCTAGGCATTTAGACTCTGGAGTATTATAGTTGCTAAATGTGTGCCCAGAGCATAATGGTATTAGGTTTGGATGCTCTAGAAATTGGATTTTAGAAGCGTGAGCTCTTGGCATTGAATGCTGGGAATCAGGTGTTGATCTTGGTTGGTCAATCCCTGTCCCACTTCCTCACATTTCTCACTTCTACTTAATTTCTTTTCTCTATCTCTTCTCCTTTCAGAATACCTGGAAATTCTATTTCAGCACTTCCATAAATGCACAGTGAATGAAGATGTGCTGCTGGCCCAATGGCTGTGCGCTGATCCTGGCGGTCATGTGCTATTCTCTCATCTACCCTGCGAATGGCTGTAATAAAGCCCTATGCGCCAGTGACGTCAGCAAGTGCCTCCTGCAGGTAAACAACAGGAGACAACTAACCATTTCTTCACATAAACATACTGGCTAGTAAGTAGATTGGGATAGTCAAGTGTCATGTCAACGCTAACCGACACTAACGTCATAACGCTGAGTGGGAAAAGAAATGACATTGATTTGTTGACATTTCACATGAAGGATGGGTTATGTTGCTGCCATAATTGTGTTGGAAGCACAACGATGTCTACCTAAAAAGAGAGGCCAATAACTCGCCAAGTAGCTAAAGACACATCTCTTAACGGAGCACCACATCTGTCACTGTTGTGAACCTCCCTGCTCCAGTGGGCTTTGGAGTCAACAACCAAGCGACTCTCCCACATGTCACACCTTCCACAGCTGCTGAACGGCTATTGAATCATTCCAGGCCTCCCACTTACACGTACAGCACTCTTTTACTCCCTTTCTAACATTGTGCTTTTAAGGGAAAATCACCAACAAAGCAGTTTTCCTGGATTGGTTATGCTCGTTTGATTATTCAGTAAAAAGAAAGTGATGGTCTCACATGGCGAGGTTAGGAGGAAACTTTGAAACACTGGGTGCCTGTGACTTATTTTCCTTCTTGCTGTCTGATGGTGGGGAGATTTTTTGGTTAGTTCCAAAGAAGCTCTCGCCGCAATTAGGCTTTAACAGTTCACCTTCAAAGTAAGCACTAGCATTTTAAAGGTGATTAGCTTGTTACAGGTTTGTAGGTGCTTCCAGTGGCTTTTTGGGACTGGGGAAGTCAAAATAACTGGCTGTGGCGTGCACGGAGTTGTCTCCCCTAGCATTGTGGGCATTGTTTGTTTTCTCTTCCTGGGTGTATCATTCTTGCATGGCAGACATGGGCAGGGAAAATTAGTGTTGGCTGTGGCGACATAAATAGGGTGCAACCACCGTCACTGCAACACAGGGGTCCCATGGCTGCCCAGTCAATGGCAAATGAGGCAGGGTAAACAATGTGGAGCTACCCTTCAGACACAATCTAAATGAGGCCCACAGTCTTCTATCTCACCACAGCCTCCAGTTTGCATTGACTTGTGTCTTCGGGGCCTTGGGGCTAAGTCAGGGAAAAACACAGGGTGGTTATTCACAGGCCCTTTGCGCCCCCAGTGCGTCACTTTTTTGCAATATAAACTTTGCTTACTTTGTATTTTGCCTAGTCTTTGCTAGAAAACCCTGTTAGTTTTTCAGTGGCTGTATTTGGTACTCCTCCAGGGCAGGCTGTGACATGTTCTGGTGCTCTCCGCAGGAGTTGTGCCAGTGCCAACCCAAAGAGGCAGGCTGTCCATGCTGCAGGGAGTGTGCCCTCTGCCTAGGGACACTGTGGGAGCCGTGCTGTGGCTGTGTAGGTAAGTATAAGGACACACTTCACATCTGGTATGGTGTCTCCAACATGGCGTGAAAATGAAATGTGCTGTTACAGATGACAGGGACTGAGTCACCTCCTAGGGGTTCCTAGTGAGGTTGATGTGCGCCGATGAGTAAGGTTTCTAGCAGAGGGTGTTGTAGCATACATGACTAATATTTCTAATGGGAAGGTTGTAAATGGCTGTATGTATGTGTCCTGTAATCCTCTGCTTATATGTGGATGATTTTCCCATTTGGGGTGCTGCTATCCCTGGGTAGTGGGTCAAGGTGGGATTAATATGTTAACTGGGGTGTTTTCTGGAGCTCAGTGTAGACTGTCCTGCAGGAGAGAGATGTGACCCGTAGATGATAGTGTTTAAAATGGGGATGATATGGCCACATGTGGTGATATCTCAAGATGGAGTTGAAATGTCTAACTGAGAGGACCTGTCTTCAGCTGCAGGTCGTTTATACAGAAAATGATGATGTTCTCAGCTCAGGTGGTGCATCCAGATGGTAATTCTGCATTCAGCTGTGTGGTGCTTAACTGTGGGTGAGGTGTTCGTTGGTGGTATGCTAGCCAGGAGCAATATGCATTCTTTAAGCGCAGTATATTCGGCTGTGGGTGAGGTGCCAAAGGGGGGAAAGGGTTGTGTTAACCAGAAGATGCTGTATCCATCAGGACTGAAATGGTGTAATGTGGGCCACCTGCATTATGGTACTTTTAAAAGGATGTGTCTAGCATTGTCTATCTGAAGGTGTTGTGACCTTCTAGAACTGATGATGTATTGACCTTAGAGTTACCTTTTTCATGGAGGGAGAAGGGGTGATGTGTCCAACTGAGTGATATATATTCAACTTCTTTTTGAAATTAACAAACATTATCAGTAGTGATCCTAGAAAGGTTTGCAAGTTGCAGGATTTCAGTTTTACTACTGCCCCAATCTCTAGGTGTAATTGCATGCAGTGTACATTTACACATTGGGTAATGGCAGCCTGCTGTGTAATGAAAAATTACTTACCTTTGGTAGAGACTCTTCCTAGCTGCAGATTCCTTATGTCAGAATTTTACCTAGGCGTCAGACTGGACCCGGAAGATTTTCAAGTACCCTGTACGCCGGTGGCATAATTCTGCACTGCGTCGGCATTGTGCGCGCCGGAAGCAAACAAGAGAACCTTAAATAAAGGTACAGAAAGAGCGTTCAATGTTGTGGAAACCACACCGTGACACAAACTTATCTCTATGGCAGGCGTATACCGACTTGATGGAGGGATGCCTGGCTGCCAGAATAACATCACAGAGTTCGGGAGGAAAGTTGAAAGCTGTCAACCTATGCTGCTCAATCTCCACACATGAAGGTGAGGGGGTGTGCTGGTTGGTGTGTAGGACCCTCCCCCATTGCTGCAACAGAAGATCCTCTTGAGGTGGCAGCCTGACTGGAGACTGCTGGTCATGCTCAACAGCGTTGGAAGCCAACCGTTCATGCCCAATCTGGAGCCACAAGGATGACTTGGGCCCAGTCGTTCCTGATTTTCTTGAGAACTCTAGGCAGGAGTTGCATTGGCGGAAAGGCGTAGGAGGCCAAAGCTCCACTCGAGAAGAAAAGCCTCTCCGAGAGAGAGTCGCCTTGGAAACTCCAGGATGTAAAACTGCAGACATTGAATGTTTTTGGAGGTGGCGAACCGATCTAACCAAGGCTCTCCCCACTAAAGAAAGAGACCTTGCACCACCTCTAGTAGAGGCACATTTCATGATCCGCTAGGCATCTTCAGCTGAGTTTGTCCAATTTGGTGTTCAGAGAGCCCGCCAGGTATTGAACCATCAGGGAAATACCCTGATATTCTAGCCATGTCCAAAAATGCAGGGCCTCTTGACAGAGGGTCCACAACACCACCCCACCCTGTTTGTTGCAATACCATGTGCCATTGTCCTTGAACACCTGCACCAGCCTTCCCCTGATCGAAGGAAGAAAGACTTTCAATGCCAAGCTATTCACTTGAAGCTCCAACGGGCTGATGTGGAGCTTGGACTCCGCCTGAGGCCAGAGTCCTCTGATCTCCACCTCTCCCAGATTGATGCTCCAGCTCAGGAGTAATGCATCTGTCACTACAGTCAGATTTGATTGGGGAAGACAGAGGGGTCTGTCACTGACCCAATTGTGGTTTGTTAGCCAGCACTGCAGATCTCTTGCAGTTTTATCCCAAGATCGGAACCGTATCGTTGAGATTTCCCTGATACTCTGACCACTAGACTTCAAGTCACACTGCAGAGCCTGTATTTGCAACTGGCATGATTAACAAGCAGAATGGATGAGGCCCAAAAGCCATAGTGTCAGTCTCACCAAAATGCAAGATAGAGGCTGAAACATCGGATTCATAGCCTGAATATCCTGGACTCGCCACTCAGGAAGATAAGAACTGCTCCAATGGAAGGGAGCATTTGACAGGGAGTTAGGTATGACTTTGCATGTTGATAACGACCTTCAGCGAGTGCAGGAGGTTCCCCATAGTCTGTAGGTAGGAGACAACTTCCTGGGGTGAGCCCTCCTTCAACAGCCAATTGTCGAGGTACTGGAAGACTGGAACCCCCTACCTCCGCAGATGAGCTGCAACCTCTGACCATCACTTTCACGAACTCCCGACCACACTCCGAGGGGCAGACAGGACTTGGGCAAGTGTGAGCATTTTGGTATTCTCTTTTTCCCGAAGAGGTTGAGAAGGCACAGATCTAGAATAGGACAAAGTCCTCCGCCCTTCTTTGGCACCAAATGTAGCGGGATTAATAGCCACTACCTACTTCTGATGCAGGCGCTCTCCCTGTGGCTCACTTGGCCAAGAGATCCTGTACTTCTTGACAGAGCAAGGACAGCTGCTCCGTATTTATCTTGAATATGCTGCTGTGGTGCAGCACAAATTCACAGTTGCCCTGAGAGCAGCGCATTCAGCATAATAAGGCACACTTTCCCTGTTTGCACCCGATGCACCTTGTTGTATCTTAACACAGGTAGCCGAAATGTCTTTGAAGTATTTCTTTATTAGTCTTGTAGTTGCAGGATAGTAATTAGGTACAACGGTCTATTAGTCTGGTGTTCCTTAATCTCCAGTCCCACCAGGAGCAACCTGCCTGCTGCTCAGCCCATCTTCCAACTGTCACCCACTCATCCCCACAGGCACCCAAGCATCACAGTCACACCAACATTCCACTTCCAACACTCATACTGGCTGAGCATCAGGGAGATAGGTAACAAGGGATATATATGATAAAATAAGCAGGATATAACATATCCCCCTTCTTTTAAATAAAAAATGAAATCAATATAACAAGTGATGAACTATAAACAAGCATATACATGAGCAGAGAAAAAGTTCAAGACTCAGGGAAGGAACCTAAAATACAACTTTACAAAAGTCTGAACACTATGTAACCTGGAAGGAAAGGTATATATTGACAAGCAACAATAAAACTTTGACAAGCAATATAATCCATCCTCCCCAATAAACAGTTTTTAAAAAATGTGTAAAATGTAGCAAAGGGTGAACCAACCCTTAGACAAACACCCATGAGCCACAACTGTAGAAAGGGTGAAAGTAATGTGACTGGGACACAACCCTTAAGACCTACCCTGTGTGGGGGTGTAAAACCAAATTCCACGAGAAGCACCATGTGACTTACACACCATATGTATGGAACATAAACCGCGAGGCGGCTTACACAACCAATAACAACATGTGTAGGCGGCAAAAACTAAACAAACAAGAAGTGAAGTGAAGTGCATGACAACTTACACACCGATAAGACGAGACTTGTAGCTGATGGCGACTTACACAAAACGAACCAACAAGACAAGTAGCGCATGACGACTTACACACAGAACTCAACACGATATGTACATAATGTAACTACAACACATAGAAATGGGAAACAACTCACTAAGAAACCAGAACCCCCCTCATGTAAGGGAATGCAGTGTGGAAGTGTAATGTGACCACCACCCACTTCAATACAAGAACTTCCCTTGTGTAAGGATACCTGAAATGTGACATCACTAAAACAATATAATACAGGTAAACATGTCTCCAAAATAAACACTAAATAAATGCAAACTTTTTTTCTATTCCTCTTGTAGTTTTAGACATGTACCCCACACCGGTGAGTGACCTCTCACCCAAGTAGCACTACTCTGCGCACACATTAGTACGGTGCACCCCACATAGCAAATGAAACATGTAGTGCCTTTGCATCACAACTACACACTACACATGCCAGTAACGACTGAAGTTCACTGTTTTAGCCTACAGATCAAAAGTCAACAAAAAGTTCCCAGCTCAAAAGTCTCACACATGACGCCAATTAGAAGGCGGATCCTTTATTGTAGTGCACTGCGTCTAAATCTAGATTTCACTGTAATCTCCACAACAACAAAGACTTGCTCGAGGTGCAAGCACTGTGACGAAGTACCAGCAAAACAACCTGTGTGCAATGTCTCACACTAACCAAACTTTAAAAACAAACACATCTCCCCCCTGGCACTTCTTGAAACATGAAACCAATACCAGTCACATCCAAAACTTGATATGGAACAATGTCAAGGGCAAGACGACAGTCACAAATGTGAGTTTTTTTAATCGTATATTCAGAAATCAGTTCGGAGCAGAAGAACACCGTGAACCAGTGAAATATCCGATTTGATTTAAATTCAGATCTAGTTACCGGCGCTGTTATGTTGAGCTCCGGAATAGGGGCCTCCGGAGATCCGATGCACGAGTGCTGCTTCACACACGATGGGGGCCTGCAGCGGTGATGCATGCCGGGTGAATCATGGCATTTCTCAGCTGACAGGCATTGGACAACAGCTTGACAGCTTAACATGAAGGACGTCATCACCAGGGATTCCTCAAGTGCACCACATGACAACACAAACACGGTGAGGTGCCCGCGTTATGTATGAAATTTAACCCGCATCTAAAACGGCTTAAAACCAGGCACACAGTGGACTGGACTTTAATGTAGAGGCAAACACAAAAAAAAAAACGAACTAGTCTCACCTCCGATGGCCCCCTGAAGTATCCAGGAAGGAGGGAAACTGACAGTTCTCAATTTTGTGGTAAATAAGGATTTATTGAAGAAGCGAGATCCATAGATGAAGAGCCCACGCCAACCGCTGCACTGGAATCACCGGAATGCCTAGGCACAGGATTCCACATTCCAGAGCATGCGGCGAGGCGAGCTCAGCAGACAGCACGAGGATACAACACATCCTCCTCACCAGAAAAGAAAAGGCATTGATCTTAACAGTTAATACATACAAGCAGAGCAATTAATACAGTCACATCACATTGAGAACAAATTGGAAAGAAAAGGATTATTCATTGAGAACAATTTGGGAAGAAAAGGTTATTCACCAACAATGTAATCTTTATGCCACACAGGAGGTTTCCTCAGACGGGAAAAACTTGAATGAGGAGATTGGACGGGAATGGATCGAAAGGAACGAGGGAAAACAGGAGGGTGGCGAGAATTGGAACTAGAGGGAGAGGTCCCTGTACGGTTGGGGGCAAAAGAACTGCTAAGAAAGGGTGGGACTTTGACAACTTTAGAGAGACTCCAAACATTCCCGTCTGACAGCTCTACAACCTGCCTGCCCACTCTTACGACTAACAATGGGTCAGAAAAGCGAGATACACCAGATCTAAGAAAACCAGACTTTCTCACACGCACCCAGTCACCAACCTTACATGGATTACTGGAATTGGAAGACACCGCAGGGGAACGACAAGTAGAACGTTTACCATCTACAAGGTTTCGCATCCAGGGTTGGCTTAAATTACATACACTTTTCCTCCCCCGCATTATTTCAAAGGGAGACAGTTCACCATTAGCCTTAGGAGTATTCCGATAACTCCATAAAAGTTTTTTAACAGCCTCGAGACAATTCTCACCGTTGCACACAGCAAGCTGTAGACCCTCCTTGAGCACCCTAATCCATCTTTCGACCATTCCGTTCCCTTGAGGATAGTAAACAGAAGAGTGCTTGTGTAGGATGCCATGATTGCAACAAAAAGATTTCATCTCGGAGGAGGTGAACTGTGTGCCGTTATCAGAAAGGATGGAAGAAGGAAAACCTTCTTTTTCAAAAATTGAATTGAGAAAGTCGATAACCACTCTGGAAGATACATGTGGGAAAAATTTCACCTCAGGCCAACTAGAGAACTGGTCTATCAAAACAATGGCGTACATGGGACCCTGACCAAAGGACATGGGTCCGGCAATATCTACAGAAACACACTCCCATGGTTTAGATGGTCTTGAGATAGAATCGTGGTGATATTTAACAGGCTTTTGGGATTTATCACTCACACAACATTCAACACAGAACCTTACTTTTTTCTCGATTAATTTATCGACACCAGGCCACCAAAATTCACTTCTTATTCTTTTCTTCATGCTGGACATGCCTGGGTGGCCCTCATGAGCCATGTTTAACACGGTGTTCCTTAAACTATCCGGAACCACCAACGGTAAACCTCTCAAGAGAGTTTCTCCCTGGACGGAGAGCTCTTGAGCTACTTGAAAATAAGGCAAAACACTAGAAGATAAATTGTTCTTGGGAGGCCAACCATTTTTGACATAAGATACAACATCCAAATAATCACGGTCACTATTACAAGCCAAAACCCAATCGTCTTCACGAATGCAACCATTGGACACTTCGCAAATTGACACCACTTTGTCAGGGTCATTATCGGGAGCAACATGATTGTCGTCTTCCACGGGAAGCCTGGAAAGGAAGTCAGCAAGAACATTCTTTGCACCGGGGATGTACTCAACGGAAAAGTGAAAATCTTGCAGCTTGTACTGCCATCTTGCGATTCTAGAGGTGGCTTTACCACACCCTTTGGTCGTAAACAGGTCAACAAGGGGACGATGGTCCGATCGTACAACAAAATCTGTACCATATACATACCTGCGAAAGTATTCAATTCCCCACCAACAAGCCAATGTTTCTTTTTCAAGAGTAGAGTATTTTGTTTCAGCACCACGTAGTGGTCTTGATGCAAAAGCAATAGTGACAAAGCCGCTGTGTTGCTTTTGCATCAGAACAGCACCAATGCCGACATTGCTTGCATCAGTGACGATGAATGATTTGCAATTAGTGTCAAATGGGGACAAAGCAGGAGCAGAAATTATGCATTGTTTGATGAAATTGAATTGACATTTGCAGTTATCATCCCAAACAAACTCTTGATGATTTTTCATTAAATTACGTAAGTGAGAGGTTTTATCAGAAAAGGAGGGGATAAACTTGGCATAGTATTCGGCTAAACCGAGAAAGGATCTAAGTTGATCCTTGTTGCCCGGTTCAGGTGCGTTTTCAATAGCCCTAACTAAGCTTAATTTGGGAGAGATGCCTTGTTTACTGATGGAATGGCCTAAATAATCTACTGAACTTTTCCCAAATTTGCATTTCTCTTTGGTAAGAGTGAGACCATTGTCTTGTAGGATAGACAAGACTTTAAACAAAATTTCAGAATGTTCACATTCATCCTTGCCGAAAACCAAGATGTCGTCCTGAAAATATAACACGTTGGACACATTCTTAAACATATTGTGCATTACACGTTGAAACACTGAGGACGCGGACACTAACCCAAAAGGCATCCTTTTATATCTGTATGCACCTTCAGTGGTTATAAACGAAGTCAGATGCTTGCTATCATCGTGAAGTGCTATCTGGTGATATGCGTTAGATAAATCCAATGTGGTGAAGATAGATGCATCCTTGAGCTTAGCGAACATTTCACCAATATTGGGTAAAGGATGTCTATCCACCCATACATTTGAATTTAAATCACGCATATCCACACATAAACGAATTTTCCCGTTGGGTTTGTGGGCTACGACCACTAGCGAGAGCCATTCGGAGGATTCAATTTCCTCGATTACATCTAAGTCGCATAACCTCTGAAGTTCTTTTTTTACAGATTCACGTAAGGCTAAGGGTATGTTGCGTACTTTATGTACTTTGGGAACAGCGTTATGTTTGAGAATAATTTTGTGCTTGAAATTTTTGAGTAGACCCAAAGTAGGGGAGAAAACCTGTGGAAAAATAGTTTCCCATTTGTTGTCACGGGCTACCTCAACAGAATTGATGAAGTCAGAGTAACCTAAAACCTGATCGGGGTGATTGGGATCAAGTTTCATCATCAATTCTCTCTGTTGTGGCCAACCTAGTAAGCATGATCCATCCTTAGCAACATAAACTTTAGCATGAATTGACTTGCCCTTAAATGACAAAGTGGAAGGAAAGTATCCAAATACATCAATGGGTTTTTTCCCATACCCCCTTAACTTTATGTCAGAGGGAAATAACGATATGACATCTGGAAATTCCTTTAGCAATACGTCATCACCAATTAGAGTGTATTTAGCACCAGAGTCTGCCATGACTTTTATAGATTTGGACCCAATTTGAAGCATACAAAAGGGTGAGTCTTTTTTATCTTCCCCAACTTCATAAACGTTGCAGATGTCGTCGTACTCATCGTCGTCATCAATGTCTACAGGTTGAACTTCAGAGAATCTGGGGCGTCTCGGGTCAGAATTAGAATACTTCGACCTGTTGCGACTCTTACACATTCTGGAGAAATGACCCCTAGACTTGCAATAGTTGCAAAATTGTCCTATAGCGGGACACCTTTTATCTGTTGCTACATGGCCAGGAAAGCCACATTTGAAACAAACGACATCCTTTCTAAAGCTTTGATGAGAAGTAGAGGCCATCAAAGGTTTGTTGGAAGTAAAAGTGGATGGGTTCTTCTTGACGTTTTGGACCACCGATATACTAGGATTTTCGGAAGAGGATTCTTTTGGTTTTTTATCGGACAACTCTTTGATGCCTAGCTTCATATCTTCAAATCGGTGTGCGATGTCGAGTGCTTTTGAAAGAGATAAGTCTTTTGCGTCAAGTAATTTTTCTTGAAGTTTCACATCAGAGACATTATGCACAAGTTGGTCCCTTAGCATTTGATCTTGGAATTGTTGATAGTTGCACTTTGCAGCCAGGATCCTTAAATCTTTGATAAAAGAATCAATTGGTTCAACGGGAAGTTGTTTTCTGCTAAGAAACTTGTGACGTGCCACCACTTCATTGACTTTTTTTATGAACTGTTTGTCGAGTTGCATAATTGCATTTTCATAGACATCAACTTCTTCTTCAGATGAATTATCTAATGTCATTGGAGGTAAATGTGACAGAATTTGTCTTCCTTCTGCGCCAAGCGAATGTTTTAGTATTGCAAGTTTGCGTTTGTCCGTGTAGTTCTCACCACCAATGGCTTCGAGATAGGCTTCAAACCCTTCATGCCATTGTTTCCACTCCAAAGGTGGTTCTCCGGGACTGGCCAAAAATGGCGGAGGCGCATTAAAACTTTCCATTGAGATGCAGAATAATGAATGGAAAAGTTGATGAATGTAACTTTACCAGACTACAGAAAATGTCTTACTTAGGTATTGTGATGTCATACACAGTGGTAAAAATTCTTTAGAGGAATTATTCCATGAAGAAGAATGCAAGAATTTCCTTGAAGAAAGCTTTGTGATGTCACAAAAACAGATCGAACAGATGCTGCATGTACTTGCTTGTGCTGACGCTGCCTGCCTTGATGAAAAGCTTTGTGATGTCACAATAACAAATAGAATAGGCGATGCTTGCACTTGCTTGTGCTGACGCTGCCAGGCTGGAATGCAGAGAATGTTGAGCGTTGGCTCGCGCTGAGATTTTCAGGCGCGTGGTGGAGCGCACGCGTCAACTCGCGCAGATGAAAGTACAGAGAAAAGTATTAAAATGAAAATAATCTCACCGCTTGATGTGAAGAAAGCGGGATTTTCACCAGCGTGGCATCAATTCGATAATGAAGGCTCGGCAGGCACAGAGGAGAGAATTCAGCATTTCATGTTCACAACGGTAATCATGGTCCGGGGATACCGGGGCTGCAGGCTCAGGAATCGCGTAGGTTCGTTTACACCAAGTCGCCAGTGAAGTATCCAGGAAGGAGGGAAACTGACAGTTCTCAATTTTGTGGTAAATAAGGATTTATTGAAGAAGCGAGATCCATAGATGAAGAGCCCACGCCAACCGCTGCACTGGAATCACCGGAATGCCTAGGCACAGGATTCCACATTCCAGAGCATGCGGCGAGGCGAGCTCAGCAGACAGCACGAGGATACAACACCCCCCACCTGTTACCGGCACCGAGATCACATTGTGAAAATACTGTTCTAAAGCCATAACTAGTGAAACATGCTAGTGAAACATAATGGTGCCAGCCCAAAGCTTGTACACATTCCACAAACGTAAGGGGAGAGAAGAGCGAAGGCACAGTGCAGAAACACCCCGATCCAGTGCACATTCGGGCAATGCCTGAGGGGCCGGTGTCCGTGTTCATATTGTGGGCAGCTTTTTTGAGCAGTCTGGGGGCCGATGTGGGCGCTGTCTCTATTGTTCGAACAGTCAGCGGCCCAGTGGGTGTCTGAGTGGCCTTTCTATAGGCAGATGGGCGTTCATTACCTCCTGTTTAGCAACAGACAGAGATCACTCCCTTTGTCTCGCTGGCCGGCCCATTAATGTGGGCACCTAATGAGCGGGGGCAGGGGGCCTGAGTAGAAGTGCCTCACTTGTTTCCAGGTGTGTTTCAGCAGTGTAGCAGTGTAAACTGACGCGTGCATTTCCCCCCACCATTGCTTTGTTTTATAAGATTGCACCGAAACAGTCATTTGAGGAAAGGCATAATGCAAATGTGGGCCAACATTTTTTTGCGTGCCCAGGCCGATTTTCAATCCCAATCCAACCCTGTGCACACACATTGGCAAGGAAATAGCATATCAATAACATCCATTAAAGATGACTCTAATACATTTCAGTTCCAATTTTCAGCAAGCTGTACACTCTTTGTAAGCCTCTGCTGAACGATGTGGGAGGATCACACACATGAATGTAAAGTAACAGAAGAAAACACCTTGTCTAACGGCTGTTTTAAACGTGCATGCTTGTAGCAACCACAACACTAGTTGATCCAAATTGGTGTAGAAAGTACCAGTGTTAGGTTGTTGAAGTAGTGAGGCTCACACCACACAGGGATGAATGTGATTTTTAAATGTCCAATGAAACATGTCCAGGCTCGGGCTGTCCGCTGACAAGGACACTCGTGGGGCTGGCTTGCCTGGAGCTCCATTCTTGACGCTTTCCTCTTAGTCTTAGGCAGCTTCTTTAAATGTTGGAGCACACTTAAGTCCAGGCCCAGCTTGTCAACAAAAATATGTTGAATCTTATTAAAAGTAGCTAAATTGTCTTTGAAGTATTTCTTTATTAGTCTTGTAGTTGCAGGATAGTAATTAGGTACAAATGTTCATTAGCCTGGTAATCCTTAATCTCCAGCCCCACCAGGAGCAGCCTGCCTGCTGCTCAACCCATCTTCCAACTGTCACCACCCATCCACACAGGCACCAGAGCATTCCAAGCATCACAGACACACCAACATTCCACTGCCAATGCTCACACTGGCTGAGCAGCAGGGAGATAGGTAACCAGTGATAGATATGATAACATAAGCAGGATATAACACACCTGCTTAAGGTGCACCGTGGCCCAAACAGGAAAAGTTCACCCTATATGTAATAGGGCCCCAGATGCCGTGCGGTCTAGCAGTAGAACTGGTCCACCTTGCTAACACTCCATCCTCGATCTGTCACCCAGAGACCTTTCATCATGCCTCTCCCTGCCTGCCAGAGACCTACTATCGCAGTTAGTTGGCCATCTGCCAGAGCTGCCATGCTCAATCAATCAATCAGGGAATTGTAAGCGCGCTTCTCACCTGTGAGGGTTTCAAGGCGCTGAGGGGGTCTGGGTCAGCAGGGCTGTTTAGCAGAAGAGCCAGGTCTTGAGAGTCTTCAGGTCTTGTCCGCGATGTAAGAGAAGGATCTTCCATCTGCTTTGGCTCTGTGGATGCGAGGGGCTTTGGCCAGTGGAAGGTTGGCTGATCAAAGGATTCTTTTGGGTACGTGGAGGGTGATTCTGTCATTGAGGTATTTCGGTCCAGTGTTGTGTTGGCATTTGTAGGCTTGGGTGAGAATTTTGAAAATGACTCTTTTCTCCACGGGGAGCCAGTGGAGGTTTTGTAGGTAATGGCTGATGTGCTCGTGTCGAGGGATGGCGAGAATGAGTCTGGCAGCGGTGTTCTTCATCGTCTGAAGTTTGCAGAGTAGGGACTTATTTAAGCCGACATAGAGTGCGTTTCCATAGTCTAGACTGCTCGTGATGTGTGTGGTGACTGTCTTCCTTGACTCAGGGGGATCCATTTGAACGTCTTACGGAGGATTCAGAGGGTGTTGAAGCAGCTGGAGGCGATGGCATTGACCTGTCGGTTCATGGTGAGGAATGAGTCGAGCACGATGCTGACGTTTCTCGCATGGTCCGTGGGAGTCTGTGGGCTGCCAAGGGTGGTGGGCCGCCAGGGGTTGTCCCATGCTGAAGGGATGGTTCAGAGGACGAGAACTTTTGTCTTCTCGGCGTTGAGATTTAGGCACCTGTTGGTCATCCAGACTGCCACGTCCTGCATTCCTTTCTGGAAGTTGAGTCTGGCGTTGGTGGGGTCTTTGGTGAGGGAGAGGATGAGCTGAGTGTCATCAATGTAGGATACAATGTTGAGTCCATGGTGTCGGACGATAGGGACGAGGGGGGCTATGGGTCAGGCTGAGTGATGACCCCTGTGGACTCCGCAGGGAATTTCCATGGGATCGATGAGGAAGGGTGGCAGTCTGATCCTTTGGCTTCTTCCGGTGAGGAATGATCTGATACAATCTAGGGTGGTTCCTTGTATGCCGGCGTTGTGTAGTCTGGTGACGAGTGTGCAGGAGTCAATGTTAAAAGCTGCTGACAGGTCGAGTAGGATCAGGGCTGTGGAGTGCCCTTGGTCAAGGATGGTGTGGATGTCATTTGTGGCAGCAAATAGGGTGTTCTTGGTGCTGTAGTTGCTTCGGATTCCGGATTGGGATGGGTCGAGAATGCCGTTGCCTTTAATGAATCTTGTCAGTTGGCTGTTGACTGTCTTCTCCGCAACTTTGTCCGTGAAGGGGAGGAGCGAGTGGGCCTGTAGTTCTTAAGGTCAGTGAGGTTAGCTGATGGCTTCTTGAGCATGGGCCTGACTTCTGCATGTTTCCAGTCGTCTGGGAAGGTGCTTGTTTCGAAGGTGGTGTTAATGATGCGTTGTAGTTCGGGTGCGATGGCAGTGGTGGCTCTGTGGAAGATGTGTGGGGGCAGGGGTCAGTGGGAGCCCCTGAGTGGAGGCCTTTAATTTTTTTTTTTTTATATATTTTTATTGCAGATTAGTATAGTATACACTTATTCCGGTCAACATCACTATTACCCGTGCGTGCTGGGCATATGTCATTGGACCTCGTATTACATGGCCATTTAGCCCACAACCCGGAGGGCGGGCGGCATTACTCAGGAAGAGGGCATATGCATGCGTGACATATACGTATAACCAAGACCGGTCAACCATAGGACCTTGCATCTGCTTTTCTTTTACTCCCATCCCCCCCAACAAACAAATGTAAACATATCACTGGAGCCAATATTAACTTAACTGCACTGCTATTCTTTGGCATCGTTGTTTCTGTTGTCCCTCTTCCATTTCCCAATGCACGAAAAGCATGCCATAGTTGGCTAATGCAAGTATCCTAGATTCAACAATTATCATCTTCGCACGTACCCCAATCAACAGTGACTTCCCCCATGTCAGCTCTCACTACCCCCCTCAATTCCCTCCCCCCTACAATAACGGCGGTGTGGGCAGTTGCAGAATCTCACAACCCGTCTCAACCGTGTCACTGATAGGCTGGCAAAGCTATAGACTGTATGTAGTAATCACTGGAACGTGGGTCTTTCAACCCTCCCCCTCTGGCACTTGCTGATCCTTCAGAGTCTGAACTAGGGCCTCCCACGATCTGGCTACCTCTAGCGCCTTGTCTGAGCCTAACCACACTTTCACAGCTCGCCCACTTGCAGAATTCCCTCCTCCAGCGCCCCCTTGATGGTCCTTCCCTCGCCTTCCAATGCCAGGTGATTTCGCGCTTAGCTAGCAGAAGCCCTAGATCGATACATTGACTGGTAACCTTGGTTTTAGCAATGTATGGAAACCAGTGCAGCAGGCAGGTGGCCATATCATATTCTAGCTGTCTGTCAGTTACTGTGTTCAAAAGCTCCCCCACTTCCTCCCAATAATCTTCCATTCGCGGGCAAGACCATAGCATGTGTTCTATTTCAACATCCTCCTCCCGACATCTTGGGCATGCTGCGTTCTGGACCTGGAAATATTTCCGGATCTTCCCTGGCGTTAAGTAGGCCCTATGCAGTATAAAATACTGAATTTGTTGAAGGCGAGCGTTCCTAGTGCCCTTCCATGCCTTCTAGAGGATTTGTTCCCATGTGGTATCAGGTATCTGTCGGCCTATGCTCTCCTCCCATTTCGCCTTAAGAACCTCCAATGGACGCATGCCCTCTCGTAACAGCCGGGATTGGAGGCATGTCACTGCCTTAACAGTTCCCACAGCCATCACTGTATATTGGCAAGCAAGGGTTAACACCGGTTCCATTTTCCCCGTTCTCCAGTGCTTTTGAATCGCGGTCGTAATCGCAGCATGAATCAAAAAGTCCCCGTCTGGGAGCCCATACGTGTCTTGCAATACTGGGAAGGGCACTAGTTCCCCTTTCACATACAGGTCCCCTACCATCTGAACACCCAACTGCTCCCAATTTGCTAGTGGGGACCAGTCCCCGCCGTGCGTCAGCGCCGTCAGCATGCCCAGTGGGATCTCCGGAGTGTACAGGTGAGGTGTCCCTGCCCTACGTTGTGTTATATTCCAACATATTCGCAAGGTCCGCTCCTCTCCAGTCAGGTCCTGCAGTTCGAGTTTCTGTTGCATAACTATATAGGCCAGTACATGACGTGGTATTCCCTTTTCCCAGCTACTCTCCGGGCCCCGATATTCCTGCGCTATATTTTGTGTTAGAACCTGCAACTGGGCCGCCAGATAATAAAGCTCAAAATCAGGCACTGCCAGGCCACCCTCCAATCTGAGCCTCATCAACGTCGTCAGTGCTACTCATCTTCTACCGGTGCCCCAGAGGAAACCCACCATCAGCGACCTCAGATCTTTAAAAATTCTCGGCGGCAGCCAGATCGGTAAGGTATGGAAATAATACAGCAGTCTGGGGAGTGCCACCATCTTAACCCACCCCACCCTGCCCATTACCGACAGGGGGAGCGTCGCCCAAAACTTCATGCACCTCCTCAAAGCTCGAACACAGCGGCCTATATTACCCTCCAACAAATCTCTCTCATTATGGTAAACCCGAACTCCCAGATAGGTGAGGCATGTCGGTTCCCACGTCAGTTCCCCCAAAGTTGCGGGAGGAGGCAGGCCCTGTCGAGTCGGGAAGAGGCACGTCTTAGCCCAATTTACCGTAAGACCGAATACCATCCCGAAGCATGACAACATGGCCTTAGCCCCCTGTAAATCGGCCTCGGCAACTCGGAGAAAGAGAAGTAAATCATCCGCATACAGGGAAATGTAGTGCTGGTCTCCCCGGTGCATCAGCCCCCTATACAACCGTCCTGGTCTTGCCCGGACCGCAAGGGGTTCTATCGCCAACGCGAACAGCAGCAGTGACAGCAAGCACCCCTGTCGCGTCCCTCTCCTGATTGGATATTGGTCAGAGATCACCTCACCTATCTTCACCCTGGCCATGGCCGAAGAGTACAGCACCGACATCCATCTCACAAACTGTTCACCCAATCCAAAACTACTTAGTACCCTACGGAGGAAGGCCCATTCCAGACTGTCAAACGCCTTCTCTATATCTACAGAAAGGACCGCTGCAGAGCTCCGGTCGTCTTGATTCTCCGCCATAACCCTAAGGAAGTGACGAATACTCAAAGCCGTACATCTTGTTGGAATAAACCCCGCCTGGTCAGTGTGACCAGCGTCGTCATGTGTGGCAATAATCGGGTCACCAGTATACTGCTCAGGATTTTGAAATCCACCGATAGCATGGACAACGGCCGATACGAAGCCACATCCAAATCCGAGCGGCCCGGTTTCAGAAGGGGAATTATCAAATCCTCGCGCATCGAGCATGGTAGGTGGCCCTCCTTCCCTGCCTCCTGATATATCTCCACCAAGGAAGGCGCCAACGCATCAATATACTGAGCGTAGAATTCAATTGGCAGCCCTTCCGGCTCCGGTGTCTTGTTCCGGGCCATGTGCTTAATTGCACCACGCACTTCCGCCAGTGTGATGTCCTGCCCCAGCAGATCAGCCTGGCCCTCATCCAACTGTGGCAGAGGGGTCCCCTCTAGGTATTCCTCTATGTCTGCCTCCGTTTCCCCCCTTCGACTGCTATATAGTGCTCCGTAATAAGAGGCGAAGCGTGACACCACTAGATCCTGCGAGTAAGTCAGGACGCCAGTGTCCAGTGTTATCTGCATAATGGGTCCACTCCGCGGCACTGGGTCAGCCAGTTTGGCCAGCAGGGTACCAACCTTGTCCCCTTCCGCATGAACCTTCACCAGGTATCCTCTGTGGTCTAAGCACCGCAGCCTCTCAGTCTCGGCTGCCACCTTTTCCTTTGCTTCCACCAATTGCTCTTGCAGGGATGGTTGTTCCGGCCTCTGCCACTCTAGGTCCCTCAGATCCCTTTCCGCTTTAGCCACGTCCTCCACCACTGTCTTCCTAGCCCTTGAGTACTTAGTAATACAGATCCCTCGAATGACCACCTTAAAGGCATCCCATTCAAGCGCCCTCGAGGTCGCCGTACCCCGATTTTCCCGGAAGCAATGGTCAATCCCTTCACCTACCTCCGTCCGAAACACCTGGTCTTCCAGAGTGTCAGGGCACAATCACCACGTCGGAATCGCCGTTCTCGCCCTCTGCCAGGTAAGTGACATCAGTAGCGGGTTGTGGTCAGAGTTAGTTCTGGCAAGGTACTCAGTGTAGCCTGCCATACGAGCAAGCAAGGAGGAACACAGGATGGCATCAATTCGAACATGGAGATCATGCACTGAGGAAAAGAATGAGTAACACCTATCATGTGGATGTTGTGTACGCCACACATCCAACAGTCCCCAACCTTCCTGCAAGTCGGATCTAGCTTTAGCCAGTTTCCTAACCGGGGTCGCTGCCAGCAGAGGATGCGATCTATCCATGTCTACATCAGTAATAGCATTAAAATCTCCCCCCACAATTTCCGGGCCTACAAGAAAGGGTGCCAGCAAGCCCGACAAGTTAGCTAAGAAACCAGCCTGTTCGGTGTTCGGGGCATAAATACTGCACAGCACAACATCCCTGCAATAGAGTCTTCCTTCCACTGCTACATACCTGCCCTCTTGGTCCAAGACCTGCCTGGTGACCTGAAATGGGATCCCTGCCCGTATCCAAATGAGCACTACCCTCGCAAACGCTGAATAAGCTGTACTGAAGACCTGTCCCCTCCATCTACGCTGCAGCGCCTGACCTTCCGCCCTGGTAAGATGTGTCTCCTGCAATAGAGCTATGTGCACTCCTCTCCGCAATAAATAAGCATGCACTTTGTGGCGCCTAGCCATAGTGTGTAATCCCCTCACATTCCAAGTAATACACTTCAAATCACGTAATGTTCCCATCAGTGTAGCTTCGCCTTTCCGCCCTCTCCTCAGTAGTAACGCCCAAACATGTGCCCAACCCCCAAACTCTAAACCCCAGAAAACTCCCTCATCCCACCCCACCCCCAGAACAGGACCCAATAGTAGCCTATCAGCCCCCATCCAAACTGCTCAACAACCACCCAACACTATTCCGTCTTAGTCACCACAGGTAGCCTCAAGGGCAACAGAAGTCCGGCTCAGTCCAATAGGGAACAGCGCTCGCCCCAGTCCCCCCGCTACGTACCTCAAAGAATACCAATTTGAAAATAGGAACGTCCAAATGTCATCAGGCACTGCTCCAGGAAGCTGCGGGACAGAAGGACCCTTCCCGGCCCAGAGGACCATGTCCCTCATCCTTCACTCAGTATCCCATCAGCTGTTTGTGGCGTGACTACGGGTCCTTTGGAGCTGTCTGCCTCTGAATTTTCAGCGTCCGATCTCCTCTTGTCCCCATCCGATTCAGACCCTACCGCCGATTCTGTGGTCTGCGATCCCGTAATTTCCGCCGTCGCAACCAGTGCCCCCAAACGATCTTGCGCCATCTGGAGCAGCTGCTGTTTCTGCTGAATCTTTGAGCGTTTTCGTATGCGTTGAGATTTGCGCACTTGGTAGGGCTTCGGCGGAGTGGAATGACCACGGGTGTGACAATCTGTGCCCGCTTTATACGTGTCAAAAGCAAATCCATGCCTCTTCAGGCATTTGGAAGAAGTGCGTTGAGCCATCCAATATAACTCTGGGCTTCGCCGGGAATATCAGGGAGTACTGAATTCCCTCCTCACGCAGTTCTTTTTTGATCACTAAATAGGCCCTACGCTTCTGGACATCTTGGGTGTAGTCTGGGAAAATCGTAACGGTGGCATTATCAACCTTAAAGGGTCCTGCTGTGCGTGCTCTGTTGATCAGGACGTCCCTATCTTTGTAATGTAGCAGTCTGGCCACCACCGGCCGAGCGGGACTGACCGGCAATGGCGGCCTAGCTGGCACCCTATGAGCCCTCTCGAGCGTGAAGAAGGGAGACAACCCCTCCGGAGCAACCTCCATCCGAAGCCAGTTCTCCAGATATGCCACCATATCAGCCCCCTCTATTTTTTCCGGCAGGCCCACCACGCGTATATTATTGGGCCGGTTCCTACTTTCCGAGTCCTCGGCCCTCTTTTCTAGCACTGCCAGGCGTTCAAGAGCGTCTTCCAATCTGGCCGTCGCTGTAGTCTGTGCTGGTTTCAGTTCTTGGATAGTGAGTTAGTTTTCTCTCACCCTGTCCGCAAGTTTTGCGTGGTCTGCGTGCAGGGAGCCCGAGCCCAGTCGCCACCTGTGCAATATCTTGGTGAAGTGAGTCTTTGGTCGCAGCTATCACCTCCAATATCTTGTCCAGGTGCTTGCGTATCCCTATACTCGTTTATTCTTCCTCAAGGTCGCTCCTCGCACCCTGGCCATCTTCCTGTCCCGCTGCTTCCTCCTTCTTACCCTTCGGCTTCATGATATAGCGCAGGGAGGTGCGTCTCCTGTGAGAGGTCTCACTGTCCAACACCCCCTCACGAAGCACCTCAAGTACACAGAGGTCTTGGCTGGGTGGCGGAAGTAGTCCTGGCCTAGTCTCTGCTTCCGGCCAGCGTACCCAGGGCCGAGGAGGTATGCCAAATGTCTTGCTGCGCAAAAGGGGGAGGCCCTATCTCTCACTCCGATCAGGGGGCACTTCGGCCTGTCTTGCCACGTGAGCTTCCTGCAATCATGGAGCCGCTCGTTTTGCCAGTCTTGGAGCCCTCTGCGCCAATGTTGCACCGGCCCTGTCGGGAGGCCTCCTAAGTGCCTCTTCGTGGCCCTCCTCGCTGGTAGTTGCGGGCCCTCAGCTACTCCCCCAGTCGTTGCAGGCAGGGCCCGGCACGGTCCCTGAACACCCTGCCCTCTGGGGTCCGCCGATTTGTAGGCCGCACAGTTCCTCCTGTCCCGTTAGTCGTGCATGCAGGGCCTAGACCCGCCCCTGCCCCCCCTCCGCAGTCCCTGGTGCAGGTCCAGCCCAGCGCACTCACTAGAGACCGCTAGCTGGCTCTCCTGGTCGTTGCGGGCCTCGTCCGTCGTGCGCCTGCTTTCAGTGCTCGTGTCATGTATATCCAGGCGTTCCTCCGGTGGAGCACGGGGTTTCCCAGGGGCCCAAATCTCCTTGCGCAGTGCGAGGGCGCCGCTCCGTCTCTCAGCCAACCACAGCCCCCTGTCTTCGTTGTCACTGCCAGGTCTCAGGTCGCCGGATGCAGCGGGCTACCTCTAGTCTTGGTCTCTACCTCCGCCGACCTCCCGTTAAGTGCGGAGAGGTCCCCGGGCCGCAGCCGCCATCTTGGATCCAGCGCCAAAGCCGAGGTGTTTGGGGCCGCTGCCTTCAAGTCGCACCGTCACTGCACACCTCTGGTCTCCCAGACCAGTTCACTCGTCGTCTCTCCTGGCACAGTGGTTCCCTCGGCAGGCGTCCCGTCCGCACGATTGCTAAGCGGACAGAGCAGCCCTTTCTTTGTCTTAGGTCCCGGCTGCCATCTTGCCCCACACTCCCGGGAGCCGGGGAGAAAGAAACCCACGCCCGGGTCGTTGCGGCGGTCCGGGGTCCCCACCGAAGGTCGGAGTTTTCCAGGCAGACCTTCCGACACACTTTGTGTCTAATTCAGGCATTTTCAGGAGGGTTAGACAGGAGAAACTCGGGGTCGAGCGCGGAGTTTCCTGCTCACGCCGCCTCACCCATTGGCGTCCAAGCCACGCCCCGTGGAGGCCTTTCATGGACAAGGCGGTGTCTTCGGCCGTGATCAGCGTCCAGGTGGAGATGGTGGGCTGGCTGTCATGTCATGGGGGGCGGGTTGGCTGTGGTGTCTGGCGGCTGGTCGACGAAGTTGTCGTAGAGGTTTTTGATCTTGAGGTGGAAGTAGGTTCCAAGCTTGACGCAGAGATCTTGGGACGGGGTGATGTCTGTGGCTTTGCTGTAGGGGTTGGTGAATTCCTGGATGACACTGAAGAGTTCCTTGGAGTTGCTGGAGTTAGTGAGGATTTTGTTGTGGATGAAAGACCTTTTGGTGGTTCTGATTCGGTTGTGGTAGTCCGTCATGGTGTCCTTGTGGGTGGTGTCGTTTTTGGGTGTCTTGCTGTTTCTCCAGTTCTTCTCCAGGCATCTGCAGGTGCGTCTGGCTTCTTGGAGGTCAGTGGTGAACCATTTGGCTTTTCTGGGGCTCTGTTTGTTGGGGTTGCATAGCGAGGCGAGCTTGTCTGCGCCGCTGGAGATCCACATGTGGAATTCCCTGGCTGCTAAGTTGACCTTGGAGAATCGGGGTGTGATTATCTCAGATGAGGGCGGAGTTAAGTTGTTCATCTGTGACTTTACTCTAGTTCCTTTTTGGTGGGCTTGGGGCTGGTTTGGGTGGCTTGGGTTTGTCGACGATGAAGTGTATGCAGTGGTGGTCGGTCCATGGGGGTTGTGTCGTGTGGCTGAAGTAGATGCTGTTACCTGCTGCGAAGATGAGGTCAAGGGTGTGTCCTGCTCTGTGAGTCAGTGTGGTGACGAATTTCTTGAATCCGATGTTGGCGAGGTTGTCACAGAGAGTGGTGGAGTTAGGATCGCTGGGGTTGTCGATGTGGAAGTTCAGGTCTCCGATTAGTATGTTGTTCGTTGAGGCGATGTCGTGGGGTGCAATGAGGTCGACTTTGGTGGTGGCGAAGTGGGCCTGGAGCCAGGGGTCTGTAGGCGAGGGTGCTGTAGAGTGTGGAGTTGGGGCTGGTCTGGATCTTGAAGTGCAGCTGTTCGGAAGAGGGGAAGGTTTCGCTGGAGGTGGTGAGGTGAAGGGTGTTCTTGTGGACGAGGGCGAGGCCTCCTCCCGGGTGGATGGGGCGATCCTTCCTCTAGATCTTGTATCCGTCCGGGTTGGCAGTGTTGATGTCGGGGGTGGAGGAGGCGTTGGTCCAGGTCTCCGTGAAGAAGGGGATGTCGGGCGAGAGAGAGCCAAGTATGTTCCAGATCTTGACAGCGTGTTTGTGCAGGGAGTGCAAGTTGAGGAGGAAGCATCTTAGGGTGTCTCCAGTGTTGGTGCTGCTGGTGTTGGTGGCCGGGGTGGTGGTGAGGGTCTGACTGCAGTGGAGGTAGGAGAACTGGCCATGGGTGGTGTTTGGCATGGCGTGTTGGCAGTCTCTGAGTCTTCCGGGGTTGAGTGTGTGGAGGGCGGCTGTATTGTAGTGGTTTGAGATAGAGGGTCCCCGGCGCTGGTCGCGCATCCTTGCCTTTGGCGCGGCTTTGGCGTGCCAACTGCAAGCATCCGTTGCGCAATGGCGCAGCAGCTTCCATTAAGTAGGGGAGGGATGAGAGGCTGGGAGCGGGAGCTGTCCCGGGGAAGGGGCCGTAAGGGCAGCAGCGGCAGAGCGGAGGCAAGCACCAAAAGAAAACTGGGGAAAAACAAAATGAAACATACAGGTGGCACAACAGTCAAAATTTACATAAGTGAAAGAACGGATGAAAATAGTTACGGTGGTGGCTGATGGTAGGCCAGTTCCTGGGTAGAGAGGGAAGCAGGTGCGGGCAGCAGCCTCCAACCTCCTGGACTGCTGGTATGGGTATCTTCCCTTGGTTTTTTAACACTGTATGGATTCCTCACGATCAATATTTTTTCTCACAAATGGTGTACAGTCTTTGACACGTGCAGAATAAAGCAGCAGTGGGGTAGCAAGTTTGGGATTTTTTTCTGGTGAGCATAATTAAAAGATTTTTTTTTAAAGTTTTGATTTAAAATTTAAAACTTCTGGGATGCTCTCAGAGCGATGAAGATTTGTTCTAGTCTTTTAACGATATGCTCAGAATTGTAAGCAAGTCCATTTTTAGTCTGTCCTAGTGAAAGTTTATGCTGTCTCACCAACCTATTTTAACCTTGAACATGCGTACATCATATTCTTAGTAACTCTAAATACAGAGTTTGTTTCAGCCTCCTTCAGCCATTGCTCTGTTGGAATGACATTCACACGTCAGTTCAGGTCATAGGAAAGAATACGTGGAGGGCGGAGACTGAGTCACCCTCCTTCAGCTATGGGCTTGTAAGCAATGCTATTCACAGTTCCTGCCAGCCCACCGTTAAGCAGTTCCACGCCAGGTGTGTCAGGCAGTATGAGTGATTGCACTTTTCCTGCTTACTGTCTGGTTCCACAACCAGAAGAACAAACACTGGCAGGCAAAAGAGTTTATCTCAATCTGCAAACGTCTGCGCTGCCCCTGCTCCTCACAGTGACAACAACAATGCATAGTAATGTTTTCAAAATTGTAATACAGTACCACAGCACCAATTCACAAACATTTGATATCTTGACACTGTAGTGCCTTTGTACTAAGGAGACACTATTATTAGTATGGCTATTACCACTGACATTACTACCACCATTACACCACCAACACCATATATCAAACACCACCATTATCAGCACTATTACCACAACCACCATTCCCATCACCCCCACTATCTCCTCCATGACCATTACCACCTCTAATATCGCACACACATTACCACTTCTATCTACATACGATAACCCATTTTGCCACAATCACCACCTCTCTTACCACCCCTACCACTGCCATTACTGCCACCACTATTATGACTTGCACCAACACAACCACCACCATGATTCCTATCATCATTACCACTGTCTTAACCCCATCATTACCGCTGTCTTCACCACCATTTTCACCATCACCAGTACCACCATTACTATTAATACTATCATTACCATTTCCACCTCTACAACATCTCCATTACCACCACCATTACCTCTGTCATCACCACCATTACCACTGGCATTACCACCATCATCACCATTAATACCCCTTCTACTACTTCCATTACTGCAACCATTAACACCACCATTACATTTACCACCATTGTCACAAATGTGATTACTGCTACAGTTACACCATAATCACCAAAATTACCACAGGTATAACTGCTATTGGCATGATTACTAGTACCACCATTGACAGCACCTTTATTACTACTGTTACCAAGATTACACCCAAAACTGTTATCTGTACCACCACCATCACTACCACCACCATTACGACAACCCCAACAGTTACTACTACCACCAATATCACCACCACTGTTATGATGGGGACTATAACCATCACCACCATTACCACCACTGCAAAATCACCACAAACATGATTCCAACCATTAACACTACCATCACCATTACCGCTATCACAACCACCGCCATTACCACCTCCACTGCCATCACAACTTCAAAATCCACCATCATTCTCACCACACTCCCAGAATCACCATTACCATCACCACCACTTTCAATATTGCTGCCAATATCACCACTGCCACCACCATTACCATCATTGCCACCATTACTACCATTACTACCATCATTACCACGACCATAGCAACCAGAATAACTATTACCACCATTAATGAAGCTATCAATACTATTATAACCACCATCATCATGACCAGTGTCACCATTACCACCAAGGCTGCCACACAAATTACAACTACCAACATCATTACTACTGCTACCACCATTACCAATACCACCAGCACAAACACCACCATTACCACTGCCATCAGTACCATTACTACTGCCATTGTCAACACTGTCACCATTACAACCACCTCCGGTAATACCATTACCACTACCACCACCATTACAGCCATAGAAATAACCACCACCTCCACCAGCACCACCAGTATCACTGCCACTATTATAACTGTTATTATATCTAACATCACCATATCCACTACTGCAAAATTACCACAGCAATGACCACAATCATCACCACCACCATCACCATCTTCCATCACAATTACGACACACAGCATCCAGGGTTGATTTTTAGCTGTTAGTTGTAGGGAGGTCCACCAGCACCCATGTTTGAGGACTGGCACTTATTTTTACTCATCATACTTTGACCCAGAGCAAGAGACAGAAACACACAAAACTGGGGGCGAAGGAGGGAGAGACACCTGGGAAAACAATGACATAGGAAGAAAGTAGGGATGAAAAATAACCTGAAAGATTGAGATATAGAGGCAGGATGTGTCTGGTGGTGTAGGAAAGAGGCATGAGTTGGAGCCGAGACAAAACAGCCTTGGTATTTGGCAATCTAACATTTGATAGAGCTGGTTACAGAATTATGAGCAAAACCTTGATCTTTGACACTCATTCTTTTAAAAATTAGCAACCACATTGCCACATCAACATTACCATGAACACCACAAGTAATATTACAATATTACTACCAATAGCAACACAACAACCTTCATTACCACAGCTCCCAATACGAATTTCCAACATCACCACCACAAACTTCGCCAAGTACCAGCAACACATTATCACCATCACTGTAACGAGGCCCACCAATATTATCACCACCACCACCACAATACAGGTACCACCACTATTACTATTACAACTACCATTAAAACCACCATTACCTGAACCACACTGATTATCAAAATGACATCACCATTAGCACCATTACCTTCCCCATTACCACCACCATCATTTTCTCCGCCATTACCACAGACACCCATATTACGCCCACCATTGTCATTACCAGTACTTGTGTCAAGGGCTAGTAGCACAAGCCTAGCTTCAACACTCAAGCTGCCGCAACAAAAACTGCAAATTATGAACTACCTTGAATTGCATTTACCATGATACACAGGGGAAACTGGAACACATGTGCAACCAGTGTGTGACTCAGTGTCAGCAATGTGTATACTAGCTCTTGTCCCATTGGGGCAGGTGGTGAAAGGTTTCCAGAGCAAAATGTCCGTACCTGGGAGCTGCTTGGCAATTATCCCCAGAATCTAAACAGCAGGTCATAGTCGCCCAATACACTGTTTGCCCTTCAGAAGAGTTCAGAAGAATGGAACACTGGTGTCAAGGTCTAGAAGCACAGACTGTGGTTCAACTGCCCAGCGACCACAAGAAACAACTGTAAGTTGTGGACTACCTTGATTTCATTTACCATGATGGCCTGGGGAGAACTAAGATAAACCTGTGACCAGTATGTGACTCTACTCCCTGGCAATGTATACAAGCTCCTGTCCCTTAGGAAGGTTGGTGATCGGCTTCCAAAGCCATGCGTCTGCATCTGGGAGCTGCTTGGCACTTATCCACAAACAGAAAGCAGGGAGTCATGTTCCCCTCAAGAGACACTTTGCCCTTCTGAAGAGTTCAAAAGAACTAAACACTGGTGACAGGAGCTAACATCACTGGCTGTGCCTCAACACTTGAGCGACGACAAGAAAAACTGTAAGTTAACATCTACATTGATCTTCATTTACCATGATGTCCGGGAAAGGACTGAGACATACCTATGACCAGTGTGCGACTGCCCAGTCACCACAATTTTAGTCACCAACATTACCATTAACCATTACCACTTTGAATATTATCACCACCATTACCACCTCTACCACCGCCATTATGACCAACATCATATCCACCATTACCACCACTAGTATCACCACCACCAATATTACCACCATTATTACCAATACCGCCACCATTACTACCATCACTATTACACTACCATCATTAACACTGCTACCAATATTACCATCATTACCACTACCATTACTACCACACCACTACCATTACCACCACAAGCATTGCCACCACCACCATTACTACAACTATTACCACCGCAACAATTACTACTGCGACCACCATTACCACATCCAGAACATAACTATCACTACCATTACCACTACCACCAATATCACCACGAGTACAACCTCCCCAATTCCCACTAGCGCTATTACCACAAGCACCACAAATGCCACCATTTCTACACTACAATTATTACCACCAATACCATCTGCTCATTACCACTTGCCACCACCTCCACTATTACCAGGGTCACTGGAATTATGTGATTGTATGACCGCAGCGGTTTTCGCATAATTATAGATTTACTGCATTTGTCACATAATCTGTCATTTGCCGCTCAATCTGCAGATTTTAACAAAAATATTTTTTTGTTTCTGGCTCAAATGGTTCAAAAGGTACTAAATATGGAGCGACAAGTCTTGCAGCACACTGGAAGGCCGTTGGCAAAACTGGACGGGTCACCTTTTTGTTGTTTATTACTAAATGTGGGTGTTAAACTGGTGCTAGTGAGTGCAACCAATGCTCAGCCAGTGTTACCAAGTTTAACAATGACTAAATAATGAAGTAATACTATTATAAAATGTGCTGCATTTTTCCGCATAATTTGCCTTTTCTGGCTGTATAAATGACTAAAACCGGCCCCATTATTTAGCCTTCTCCTGATGCATAATTCCAGTGGCCCTGACTATTACAACCACCATTACCACCATAATCATTGACTCAACCATTACCACACCATTACCACCACCACCATTACCTCCATCTTTACTCCTGTTCTAATTAGAACCACCGCAATTTTTTTTACATTATTTATACTCAACATTATCACCACTACTACCAACATCAGCATTACTGTTATAAAAATAACCACAACTGCCATTACTACCACCATGACAGCCATTATATCCATCACCAATATTAGAACCAACCCCATCATTGCCAGTGCCAGTACAATCACCATCATTATCATGCCAGAGTTCCCTCTACCACTCCACCACCATTGCTACAACCACTATTAGCATATTACTATTAACACCACCATCATGCCCACCACGACTACCACCACCATTATCTGCACCACCACTACCACAGCACCATCACCATTATTGCTGCCACAATTTCTACATCATTACACAACCGTTACTATCATTGTCACTGTAAATGTTATTACTAATGCCATCATTGGAACCAATATCACCAACATCACTTTCACTATCGCCGTCACTATCATCACTTCCACCACCTCTATCACAGCTGTTATCATAACCACCATTTTCACAAACATTATTGCTACCACTATCACCACTACACCACCACCACTACCAATTTCACCAGTGCCACTAAAACTATCACCAACATCTCAACGACTGACACTTTAGGCATCACTACTACTACTGCTGCCACCACCACTTCAACTGCCACAATCATCACTTCTATTACAAGCACTATCACCACTACTACAACCACATCATAGCCATCACAACTATTACCACCACCATTATTTACTCAAGTGTTTACATGTTTAAGGGTATGTTTTGTGTTCTCCAGTGGTGTGTCCATGTGTAAAAGGAAGGCTGGCCTAGCAGGTGTGTGACTGATGTTGGGTGTTTGCTAGCAGTAATAAAAAAAAGGCAATGCCTGTTCGCTTTGCCAATGTCTATTCTTGTTTTTTCTTTTCCCCCACACTGGCCAGGCCTCTGTAAGGAGAGGGGTAGAGTGGACACTCATCCGGCCTCACGCAGCTCTGTTGAAGATCTTCCAGCCCCCATCCCATCACTATTTCGTGCACTCTCCACTGTCTCTGACAACGACCCCCCACTGGGCTGGAGCAGCTTCTCCTTGCCTGTGTCGGAAGAGGTTCAACAACAGCATCATGAGCACCACCTGGTTCTAGGGACTCACAGAGGTGAGTTCTAAATTCACAGCAGTGGGTACTGAATGTAAAGAGATGAGTATTGACCTCACTGATTTGAGTACTTAGTGTGTGGTATTGCACCCTGATGTTTGATAGAGTGCTGATCAAATAGAGGGGCACTCTGAGAGGAAACATGTGACATCTGCTTACACAGATGTGAATGCTGAAAGTACAGATGTAACTGCTCATGCAAGAGTCAATGGTAGAGATGCTATTAAGCAGCCAGTGCTGAACTGACCTTAACGTGAGAACTAAGGCCCTAGTTACAACTACTGGGCGTATTCACTTTCTAGTATAGTTGCAAACTGTTTGAGGCTGACTTGAGGTTCTAAGTCAAGTGGTATTTTCCATGTGCAAATTGTTGTTTGCAATTACGTTTTCGGGAGGTACAAGCTGGTGAGGATGTTCTTGACAAATAGTGTAAAATTCGAATTCGCGCACCATGGAACTTTTTCAAGTGTGCGTAAATCAGAATTTCACATGCACAGTTAGCACCACAGCAAACACCACTCCGCTTGGAATCCTTTTTCAGGCACACGCTTTGCCAAATATAAAGTGGTACGTGCTGAGTCAGAGTGTCAGTACTGCTTGCACAGAGGAGAGAACCAACTGCTCAAAGGTCAGTACTTAAAGTAATTGCTGAGTACACAAAGATGAATATTAACCACACATACAGATAGGTATACTTAGGCTGCAGAGGTACATAATGTGCACTAAGGTGAGCGCTGAGCATCCTTAACTCTGTCAACACACTGCACACCCATTCTTCAGTGCTTCCAGGCACTCAAACTCTGTGACCAAATAGTTGGTAGAAATAACAGATCGGCTAGACGAGATTAGGTATTTTTAGATTGCAAGGGAAATGATTTCACACCGGCTTGGCTACCGCTAGAAAGAGCAATCCTAAATGGTCTCGAACCCCTAGCCCTACTCTCAGCCAACAGACACCCTGAAGCCAACAGCACCATTTTTAAAAACACTAAGAACGCTCTTCTTAAAGTAGACAAGAAAATGGAGAATAGCATTAACAATACAAGGTGGGAATCCATTTGGTTCAACACAAAAATAAAATACAAGGACAAGACACTAAACATGAGCTCTTGGTACGAACGAGGCATCTCCACCCCCAGCCAACTGGAAAAATTAGGCACACCACTCACATTTGACACCCTTAAATCTCTCCACAATCTACCAGACATAGATTTCTACAGATTCCTAAAAATAAGGTTGGCACTCACCAAGGCAGATCTAAACAAAATAACCCCATCAATCCTACAATAAACGTCTAACCTAAACAAAATTAGCCACCAAACATCGCACCTTTACAAACTACTAAGCCCAACTTCTACAAAGCTAAACGTCAAGACACTAGAGTATTGGGAAGGCCAACAAAATAGGTGTTTCAATGATAAGAAAAAAACTCACCTGTGGAACTCAGCAAGCACAAACAAAGTCACCCAATCCTAGCACAGACAAAATACTGGCTCCTACGCAAAGCATACTGGACCCCGGCCAAACTAGCGGCCGTAGGGATCCGAGACAACGACCTATGCTGGAACTGCCACAAACATAAAGGTGACCTTGCTCATCTTCTCTTTCACTGTCCCAAAGTCAAAACATTCTGGAACAAAAAAAGAGACTTCACAAATAGCACAATGGGATTCCCACTGCAAAAAGACTTCGCAGGGGTAGTCGCGGCCTTCATGGCCCAAGAAACTCAATCTAAGAATGACAGCGAGCTAATAGTCATCCTACTCACAGCAGCAATCAAGACAATCCTAGCAAACTGGAAAGACACGGGGAAAGCATCCTTCAAGAGTTGGTTTAATTGGATCAGCTTCCTCAGAGGAGCTGATAACATAACATCAAAGCACACACCCAACTCTACCGCGAAGGGAGAGATGTGGCATGCCCTGGACAACTACCTGGCATCACGCAAGCCTCCGTAGGCAATTTACAGGGATCACCACCCCAACACACTCCCCACACACACATAGGTGTACTCCAGCATGATGGCACTTAGCAAGAGACGCCAATAGCATCGACCACAACTCTATCTCTTCTTTCCCACTTTTTCTTTTCCTTCCTAGGAGGGCAATACACAAACAAGGCCAAGTCGCAGTATGCCTAGCCTATGACATTTTCTACCAGTCGCCTACATGAGCAAGCCGGAACGAGTGACGCCAATTGTAACCCCACTGGCGTACACCGACAACAATATTGCCTTCACCATATCTGTACTGTACCTACAAAATCTTGTAATAAAATCCGATGAAATAAAAAAAAAAATAACAGATCGGCTAGACGAGATTAGGTATTTTTAGATTGCAAGGGGAATGATTTCAAAGGAGGAGAGGTTCTGATCTATGAAATGAGGTGTAGGTATTTTACAATGATAGAGATTAAGGCAGACAGGCTTGAGACTTAGAATAGGCTGTACTTCGAGAGAGGAGTCATGCAGAAGATGGAGAGTGAAGAGAGGGCAATTCGAAAGAAAACAAGGAGGGGTGACAATTCGAAGTTTAGGTCATTTTTTCATCCATGGTTTTATGAATACAGGGGAAGATTTTTGAGATAGCATGCAAATGAAGGATGCCAAACTGTAGAAGGAAATGACTTAATTGCATGTGAGATAGTGCTATATTAGGTGTTTGTAAAAGCCACTATACACAAGAAACTGTTTGTCCACTGCTAGGAGCCCTGTAGACCACCGCTTCTGCAAGGACATCTGATCATCTCAAGGTTTGCAAGTGTAAAGAAATGACTGTACAAATAGACAAGGAAATATTGAGGGGCTTATTTACAAGCCCATTGGTCTGCCGGTGCGTCACTGTTTTTGACGCATCGCCAGCGCAAGAGGCTTGCCCAGATTTACAAGGTGACGCAAAGTCACCTGCATGAACTTTCATGGCTATGTAAATATGGGCACCTTTCAAGCATTACTCTCCATGAAAGATTCATTCCATGGGTGTCACTGTGGGTGGTCCCACACAACATCCATGGAACTTGATGCATTCCCTAATTTACAACATTTTGTAAAATTGGGAATGTGTCAGAATCCTATGCTTCCCCAGGGGAAGCATAGAAATTATTTTATTTCTCCTTATTTTTTCCTCCTTCTAGGCGTGCTAAATTCTACAGCACACAAAGAAAAAAGAAAATGCCATTAATTATAGGTTTTGTGCAGATAGGTGTCCCTTCCTGCACAAACTTGGTTGTCTTTCCTTGGGTCAAAAAAAATCATTATCAACAATATTTGCCCCCCCAGATTGCTCAGAGGGACGCTCGGTGTACCGACGGAGAGTGTCAATTCCCTGATGAAGGGCATGTTAAAAATGCCCGAAATGCATTGGACACGTTTGAAAGACATTGCCTGAATTCAATATTGTTGATAATGATTTTGAAGACATAAGAAACAATGTCGCAAATCAGGAATTCAATCTTGAAGCAAAATTAAAAGACACACAATAAGAAACATTGAATGAAAGTCTTTTTTTGACCCAAGGAAAGACAACCAAGTGTGTGCCAGCAAAGGGATGAGACTAGAGATCCTCTAGTCTCACGTTCTAAAGTATTTTGATTGACGTCGTTGGGCCCTCGACGTCACCTTGCAGAGCACCATAAAAACAACCATAAACACTACTTAACAGATGAGCGTTTACCTCTTAATAAAATACCGCTGTGCATCCATCCGATAACAGTTTCATTACCCTTCCTGCACAAACCCAATTATTCCTGCAGCACAGACCCCCTTGCAAAACGACGCAAGGGTGCGTGTGCTGGCGCATGGCAGCCAATTGTACACCCACACAGAGGAAAGCAAAGGGATGCGTCGGATTATAGTTAATACGATGAATCCCTGTGCTTTGAAGATGATGCAGCATGGCACAGCTAAATGGCTTGCAGCGCCGCGCTGCATAATTTTCTTATAGATGAGGCCCTGAGAGTTTTTGGCTGCACGCAAAAGATATAGCAACTTTGTGATGATAATAATGTTAGAGGACATAGCTGTTAAGACCACCAGTCATTCACTTGAATTTACATAGCCCCAACCAGGGCCGTTTGTAGGTATTTTGCCACCCTAGGCGATAATTGAAAAATGACGCCCCCTCCCTTTTACTACCATCACTCTCTCCCCCTGTCATCCAGGTGTTGGGGAACAGGGGCCTACTTTAGTGCCTCTCTATCTAATCTGGACTGTCAAATCCGTATTAAAGATTCCATCTCGCATACTACACCTTTCACTCATTCTCCCACCTCGCCAGGTCCACTTCGTGCCACGCTCGAACACGGTCCAACACTTAGCTGGTCATACGTCTTAGATGGTCTAAGCCCACGCTCTGCATACCTCCACCCTTACAAAACTTTCCTCGCTTTACAAAGACTGTTTTCTATACCGCATTCTTAAACACTCCCAAATTAGTCTTATGAGAACAATATATGAAACACCTTCCCAGGGAATTATGTTCCTCTATCTGACGTAGCTGTCTGTACCGGTTGACCCGGGGTCATCTTTGGTAGAACTGAAAACAATATGAAGTTCAGTGACGTCGTCAGACCCCTGCTGCCTGCTACCTGCCCTGAAGGCCTGGCTGATGATCTGTGACTGACAAACAATGTTGTACATCAAAGGGGAGAGAGCGGGTTGACAACAGCAGAGGAGACGGGCCTTCGCAGCAGGGTACCGCGGTCACATTGTTACTTTCATGCATACTGTCTATACCATCCCATCCGTTGATACATACATTGCATTGTGCTTGTTGTCAAACACCTGTTTGCCCACGTACCTCTCCCATCTCCAGCCCAGCCCACAGCGCTGTTAGGGCAGACATTTGTGCAGCCCCCGATGGAGCTGCCTCTCACTCACCTTCATGTGATGTGCATAGTCATGAGATGTCTCCTAACGGGCAGAGCTCTCCACTACCTTTAAAAAATGAATCCAACCTTGTGTAATGTAATCTCTGGTGCTCTTGTAAAATGCTGTAATGCTCTTGAACCAAATTTGCGCTCTATAAAACTGCAACTGCAAAAAAGACTTGGATATATTTACTGGGGTTCTGGTGGTCTCCGTTCTCACTACTCAGAGTTGTCTTCAGTTATAAATTGTTTGAGTTTAACGAACTCGTTGGAGCTTTGCACACATGAGAATACAAAATACGTGATTTGGACACCTGGTGAGATTGTTTAATGGCGTGCGTGACACAAAGTCTAGTCCCAAAGCATGCGCTGGGTGCCCATGCATCCCGCCCTGCCTGCCCTTTGGCTTGCTAACAGGCCATGAAAACGTGTGAACACTTGTGAGCTGCAGTGACTTCAATGACTCAAATTATTATTCAAAAGGAAAGAATACAAAAGAATAGTCTAGAAACGCAATCCATTTAATCATCATGTGACACTATGGTTTGGATTAGGAACATGGGGTAAATACATTCTGCAGCACAACTCCCTTGACCCTGGAAACGAAACACAAATACGTGACGTACTGAAATACAATGTTCTAAAACTGATGCTTGCTTGAAAATGTTTCTTCTGTGCTGAACTCGGAGTGCTTACTGCTTAGGTCCTCATTACAAGTTGCAGGTCATTTCAATGCAGTAATACCGCCAGTGAAGAACAAAACTTCACCAAAGGAAGAAACTCCAGTGCCATATTTACACCCATTTTGGAGATTGCGAGGTTGGTCATTTTCTTGGTCACCTCGTCCTCCGTGGAAATCTAACCAGGTTTTATCTCCCAGTTTTTTTCATCAGAAATAACTCTGAAGTTCAGAATGACCGTATTTCTTCGAGTACTGCAAGCGTGCGCATCTCTTCTGATGACGGTACTTCCGAAGAACTCATAATAAGGAAGACGCCCCAGGACCATCAAGCTTCCTCAACCCAATCTCTGTAGTGACGTGTATAATGCATTACACGCAAGGGGTGTGGCTCCTCCCAGGAAGTCATGGGCAAATGGCGCGTCTTCAATGGGCAGAGGACAGGGTGTTTGGAAGGTACTTGCGCAAGAAGGGTGCTTTGGCTTCTTGAGTGTCCCCGGGGCTAGGTGAGAAATGAGGCCATGCAATGCTTAAACGTGAAATGTCAGTGACACAGGAGCATCCCCTTTCCATGTCCTTCTGAAAGCGTTAAGGACCCTTGAAGGAGCAATGCCTTCTTTAAAGTGCTAATGCTTTCATGAGCTGCCAGATTGGCCAATAGGCCAGTGCGACCCTGCTTCTTATGTACGATTACCCAGGCCAGCGTATCTAATTAGTTTGGAAAAGTGAGAAAGAAAAAGGCAAATTTGTATGTTTCATGCCAGTGGACACAGAGGCCAATGGACTCACAAGAAAAGAGGCACAACAACCAATTATTGTGCTATTGTACTATAAATAGGCGCGCATTTACTGACTTGTACCTCCTAATTCCATCTGCTTGTCTGCTGGTTTTTCCTCAGTTTACTTCCGAAGTGTCTATCGACTGGCCCAACGCATGATACACATTTCCAATTGCAGGCAACAGCTTAAATGCAATGGTTCGTAAAGTGCCCCCTCCCACGCATTTGTTTTTTTGCCGCCCTCCCCCTTTTGCCACCCTAGGCGGCCGCCTAGGCTTGCCTAATGGTAGAAACGGCCCTGGCCCCAACTACTCTAAAACATCTAACCCCTGTTTGTCTAATCTGCCCCACAGAAACTGCAGCAAATACATAAAAAGATTTCCTTGAGAGCACAAGACTAATCTGTTATAACTTATGTGTTGCCATTCCTCTTCCCTACATTTCTCTTCCCTACTGCTCAGCCAGAATGAGTGCTGGTCTGCTTGATGATGTTTGGAATGTTGGATGTGTGTGATGTCATGCAAGTCTTGGGGTCTGGAGATGGGATGAGTGGCAGTTGGTGGATGCAGGCTGAGCAGCAGGGAGGCTACTCCTGGTGGGGCTTTGTCATCTTTTACTTACCTACTTGAAACTTAACTTGGAACTAAGCTTTATTAAATCCAGCGTGCTATATATACCTGGCTCAAGGATTTCTTTAATTACAACGTAATCCCAATAATCAACAACAATCTACAACCACAGGATTAACCACTGAGCAATGTGCTGCTCAGCATAAAGCACTTAAATGCTTTGTATGGGGTAGTAAGTGCGATATAAATGCACTTATAATACAATACACCGCTCAGCCAGTGCATCGCGTTCATGTGGTGCAACACCCATTCCTATCTCAATGATGATATTGAACACAGGCCAGTGCCTTAATCCCAGAAGTGGGACCCACCCAGATTAACCAAAACACTCTAATGTTTGGCCTCCAGTACATCTGCTGTTCCATTCCTGAGACCCCATACACAGTGATGTCAATGCGTGCCACTGGGGCTTTGAAGCAGTTTTGTACAGAAAACTCAGAGAGCTCTAATAATGCACCTCAGTCCTGTGACGTGTAATTACAGCTGATCTGTAGTCCAGTGACATTTGGAGAACTTTAGAACCTCATTTAGTGCCCTTTAAGAGACTCGCCTCCAGGAAGCCAGTAGAGCCCACTTGCCTTTATGAGGAAAAATGAAAGTATATATGAGGCTACTACCCAGCCTCTTGCGACGCAGGTTATTTTTGATGACTATGTATAAGCGGGAGCATTGTAAAAGTGAAAGCAATGCACTGCAAAAACAGCAAAGGCCGAATTAGTTACCAGGGGGCATATTATCAAGGGGGTTTATCTCCGCTTTTTTGGCTTTAAAAGCCAAGAAAGCGGAGATAAAATTATCTCCCTATTACCTAGCTGTCGCTAACACCAGTTAGCGACAGCTAGTAGAAGATAGCGACAATCTTGGGCCCCGCTTTGCATGTCAGTGATATTTATCCCTAATGACATGCAAAGTGGGCGTGCCAAGATGTTAGCGACTGGAAACAGTCGCTAACATCGCTATCTCCTATTACCAACTTTTGGAGATATTCGTGCTAAGCGCGAATATCTCCAAAAGCTAACACCTGCCGCTGAGCAGTTCTTAGCCATGTTATCCAATGGTAGGTGGATAACATGGCTAAGAGCATTAGCTCGGTAATGCATGAATATCGCTGACTTTTCAGCGATATTCATGCATTTCGGCTGATTTTTATCACTAAGGAGATAAACCTTAATTTTTTTTTTTAAACCGTTTTTATTGCAGAAAACACAGTCCACAGCATATTCTTACATTACTCCTGGTCCGCTGACGCTAATGCGCCACTCTCGTATCACATATATTTTTCACACAGCCATTAAGCCCACAACCCGTAGGTCGGGCGGCGTCAATCGGTGGATCCCCCTTCTTGATATCCCTTGAATATGGTTGTTCTACTTGCCAGGAGTTCCTTATTCCGCTTTTAACTTTTTCGCCCCTTCCACCCCTGCCTCCAACTGTCCTTCAACTCCCTCCACCCTGATCCCCCCCTCCCTCCTCCCCCAACCTTCCCACCCACCCCGAGTGTTTTCCCCTGAGCTCTACGTTGATATACGTGTATGTGTACTGTCAGGAGTGACTAATGCACTATTGAGAATGTGCTCCCGGTATGTGTATGGGGGCCTCATCGCCTAATTCAGGGAGTCCCTCCTCCTCCTCCACTGTGCTGTCTCGCAAAGTCTGCACTAGCATCTCCCATTCCATAGCTGCCTCCATTGCTTTGTCATCCGACCTGCGGCGGGCTAGCTGGTATCTAAGTGTACTTTCACTCGCTGCCCACTTAAGCATCTCATTAGTCCATCGTATGAGCGTCTGACAGTTCTTCGATTTCCAATTTCTTGTTAATTCTCTTTTGGCTAAGATCAGGCCCATGTCTACAAATTTGCTCGAAATCCTATTCCTGGGTGTATGCGGAAACAGTGCAGCACACTTACCGCCTTGGTGAATTGTAACTCCCTGTCCGTCACACTGTTTAATGTCTCAATAATCTCCCTCCAATAGTCCCGTAGGTGTGTGCAGTCCCGAAGCATATGTCCCAGGTCCGCTCCTATCGTGTTACACCTAGGGCATGCCACGCTCACCACACCAAAATACTTCCCAATCTTCCCTGGTGTAAGGTAGGCTCTATGTAGGACGTAAAAATGTATTAACTGAAAACGTGCGTTCCTCGTGCTCTTCCTCGCCCGCCTCACTATCTGCACCCAAGTAGTATCAGGGATCTCTATCTGTAAATCTAGTTCCCATGCAGTTTTCAGTGCTGTTAGGGGTTGCAGCGTCTCGCGCAGCATCCTTGAGTAGAGGCACGTCACCGCTATATACGTGCCGGCTGCCATCATGGTGTATTGGCAAGCCATGGATGTGGTGGGCTCTTGGATCCCTTCCCCCCAATGTACCTGCATCGCCCGTATTATAGCCGCATGCATCAGGAAGTCCCCCCTCGGGAGGTCAAAACGATCCTGCAGGGTTTGGTATGGGATCAGCGCCCCATCCCCATATAGATCTCCCAGCATCTGCAGCCCCGCATCCTCCCATCCCTGCAACCGCGACCAATCCCCGCCATGAGGAAGTGCTGTCACCATACCCAGCGGTATTTTAGGTGCGTACATGTGTCGTACCCCCGCTCGCCTCTGTGCTCGGTTCCAGCAGAGTCTGTACGTCTGCTCTTCCAGCGATAGATCTCTGATAGTCAGCTTCTGCTGCAGGGCTATGAACGCCAGCACATGCCGGGGGGTACCCCTCTCTCTCTTGTGCTCCGGCCCTCAATACACCCTCGCCACCTCCTGCGTGAAAATCTGCAATTGAGCTGCCAAGTAATAGAGCTCGAAATCAGGGACCGCCAGACCTCCCTCATCTTTCGGACGAAGCAACGTGGTCAGAGCTATTCTACGCCTGCCCGTGCCCCAGAGGAAAGATATCAGTAAAGACTTCAATTGTTGAAAGATGGATCTAGGTATCCACACAGGCAGTGTGCAAAAGTAGTAAAGGAGGCACAGCAAGGCTATCATTTTCACCAGGTATATACGTCCCATCACCGAAAGCGGGAGGGTGGCCCAAAATGTCATACTGCCCCACAACGCCCGTATACAGCGGCCCACATTGCCCTCGAGCAGGTCCGCAGCAACGTCAAATCAAACTAGGCAGCAAAAACGCCTCCTGGTTCAACGAGGATCTTAAGAAATCGAAGAAACTCTGTCGCTCCCTCGAGAAGGCCTGGAAAAAAGACCCAAACACCAACACCAAGGACGCCTTCAAAAACGCAACCCGCATACACCACCAACTAATCCGATCTGCCAAGAAAACCGCATTCAAAGACTGACTAGACAACAACGCCCACAACAGCAAGGAATTATTCAACATCGTCAAAGAATTTACCAACCCCTCAGCCAACTCCAACGACATCACCCCCTCTCAAGCCCTCTGCGACTCCCTAGCTTCGTTCTTCCACAACAAAATCGCAGACATCCACAACAGCTTCGACAACCGACCCGGAGACCAACCCACCCAACCTTCTGCAGGACTTTCACCCCCCCTGAACATCCTTAATGACTGGAACCCAATCTCCACTGAGGACACCATCCGCCTGATGAACTCCATCCACTCAGGATCCCCCACAGACCCCTGCCCTCACCACATCTTCAACAAAGCAGACTCCATCATAGCACCACACCTCCGAGACGTCATCAACTGCTCCCTCAACTCCGCCACCTTCCCGGAAAGCTGGAAACACGCAGAACTTAGCGCCCTTCTGAAAAAACCCACAGCGGACCCCACCGAACTCAAAAACTACCGCCCCATCTCGCTCCTTCCATTCCCGGCCAAAGTCATCGAGAAAGCCGTCAACAACCAGCTCGCCGCCTTCCTCGAAACCAACAGATCCCTCGACTCCTCACAGTCCGGCTTCCGAGCCAAACACAGCACGGAGACCGCCCTCATCGCAGCAACAGACGACATTCGAACTCTTCTGGACAATGGAGACACAGTCGCCCTCATCCTCCTCGACCTCTCCGCTGCCTTCGACACAGTCTGCCATAGCACCCTTCTACAGCGCCTCAGAAACATCGGAATCCAAGGAAAAGCTCTGGAATGGATCACCTCGTTCCTCACTGGAAGAACCCAGAGAGTCCGCCTCCCACCATTCAACTCAGAGGCCACTGAAGTCATCTGCGGCGTACCCCAAGGGTCCTCACTCAGTCCCACCCTCTTCAACGTATACATGAGCCCCCTCGCGACCATCGCGCGCCAACACAACCTCAACATCATCTCCTACGCGGATGACACTCAACTGATCCTATCACTCACCAAAGACCCTAACACCGCCAAAACCAACCTACATGAAGGAATGAAAGAAGTAGCCGAGTGGATGAAGCACAGCCATCTGAAACTGAACTCAGACAAAACAGAAGTCCTTATCTTAGGCACCTCCCCCTCCGCCTGGGACGACTCTTGGTGGCCAGAGGCCCTTGGAAAAGCACCCATCCCGACGGACCATGCACGGAACCTGGGCGTCATCCTGGACTCCTCACTCTCTATGAACAGACAAGTCAACGCCGTTTCATCATCTTGCTTCAACATTCTTCGCATGCTCAAAAAAACATTTCGCTGGATCCCCACCGAAACCAGAAAAACGGTCACCCATGCATTGGTTACTAGCCGCCTGGACTACGGAAACACCCTATACGCCGGTATCACCGCAAAACTCCAGAAAAAACTCCAACGCATCCAGAACGCATCAGCCAGACTCATACTAGACATCCCGCGTAAAGACCACATCTCTAGTCACCTGAAAAACCTTCACTGGCTCCCCGTCAATAAGAGGATTACTTTCCGACTCCTAACCCACGCACACAAAGCACTTTACGAACTTGGACCCGAATGCCTCAACACACGACTTTCCTTCTACACCCCCTCCCGCCAGCTACGATCCTCCAACCAAGCCCTTGCTACCGTACCTCGCATCAATAAAACCACCATGGGAGGTAGATCCTTCTCCTACCTCGCAGCTAAAACCTGGAACTCACTCCCCACTCACCTTCGTCTCACTCAGAACCATCTAGCATTCAGAAAGCAACTTTAAACTTGGATATTCGACAAGTAACTCCCCACCCTTCTTCAAGCGCCTTGAGACCCTCCGGGTATGTAGCGCGCTATATAAATCTTTTGACTTGACTTGACTTGACATGATATATGTGCACTCCCAAATATTTCAGACAGTCAGGCTCCCAGTTAAGCAGTGGACGGGTGGCGGGTCTCGTTTCCTCCTGTCGTAATGGAAATAAGCAAGATTTAGACCAATTAACCTTTAGACCGGATAGCCTGCCAAATAACACCAGGAGTCTCTCTGCCCCCTCCAACGCCTCACTCGCATTCTCTAGGAATAACAAGAGGTCGTCCGCATACAGCGAAATAATCTGTGGACTTCCCCGATAGACTAGGCCCTTATAAAAATGTCCCTTCCTGGCTTCTGCTGCAAAGGGTTCTATCAGTAATGCAAATAACAGGGGGGAAAGTGAGCACCCCTGTCTAGTGCCGCGGCACACCGGGTATTGGTGCGATACGAGGGAGCCCACCCGTACTCGTGCCATCGCCGAGGCGTATAGCACTTTCGTCCAGCGTATGTAGCCATCTCCGAGGCCAAAGCTTTGCATGACCCTGTACAGGTATTCCCATTCTAAACTGTCAAATGCTTTCTCAATGTCAATCGATAGTACTACAGGCGTTTGCGTGTCTGGCATCGGCTCTCCCAGCAGGCGTATCAGTCGGCGTATGTTGACAGTTGTGTTTCAGGTGGGAATAAATCCAGATTGGTCACTATGGACCAGCTCTGACATGTGCTGCAATAACCTGGTCGCCAGTATGGTGCTCAGAATTTTGTAGTCCGTCGTCAGCATAGACAGTGGCCTATAGGATGCTGGGTACCTGCTCTCTCTACCTTGTCTCAACAACGGTATCATCAAAGCTTCACACATGGAGTCAGGCAGTCTACCCCGAGACTTAGCCTCGTTGTACACTACCCAGAGCCGCGGAGCCAATTGTTCTATATATTTGCTGTAAAATTCTATAGGCAGCCCATCCAAACCTGGGGTCTTGTTACGAGCCATATTCTTCACCACGCTCCTAATCTCTCCTAGTTCTATATTCTTGCCCAGGGCCTCCGCCTGCTCTTGTTCTAGTTGCGGCAACTGCAGTCCTTCCAGAAAGGCATCGATATTTTTATCCTGCCCTTCCAGCGCGCTCTCGTAGAGCGTTTCATAATACGAGCGGAAGCATTCCAGTATTTCCATTTGGGTGTCATGCGTAAGGCCATCCTCCCCCTCTATGGCTAAGATCGGGTGGCTACGCCTTGTGGGGTTAGCCAACCAGGCAAGTAGCGTCCCCGCCTTATCCCCCTCCGCATGTGCTCTTGTCATATAAGTGTTATGATCAAAGCAGCGGAGCCGCTCCTTTTCAGCGGCCACCGCTTCCTTGGCCGTGCATACGGTGCATACCGTCTCCTGCAATTCCGGATGATTGGGGCGCGCTATGTCAGCCTCCCGCAGAGTTCTCTCCGCCTACTCCAGATCATCTAGTAAGGCCTTGCGCGCTCCGGTATATTTCCCAATACAGTGGCCTCTAACAACACTCTTAAAGGCGTTCCACTCCATCGCTCTGAATGTCGCGGTGCCATCGTTTACTCCAAAGTAATGTGTGATCCTATCCCCCAGCGCTTCTCGAAACAGTAAGTCATCTAGTGTGTCCGACCTCAGTTGCCACAATGGGACACGTGAGGTCTCAGTTATCCAATTAAGGGTGAGCAGCAAGGGATTATGATCAGATAGTGTGCAAGTTAAGTATTCTGTGTTTGTCACCGCCGGGAGCACCTGTGGGGAGCATAAGAAGGTGTCAAGGAGGACATGGAGGTCATGCAGGCTAGAATAATAGGAGTGATCCCTCGCTGTCAGGTGTTGCACCCGCCAGGCGTCCTGCAACTCCCAACTCTCTTGCCATTCGAATCTACGCTTCACCAGACGGTGCACTGGGAACGCTCCCAGAGGCGGATGGGACCTGTCCAATACAGTATCTGTTACTGAATTAAAGTCCCCACCCATAACAATGGGGCCCGCTAAGAACCCCGCCAGTGCTCCGGAAAGTTTTGTGAAGAAAGACGATTGATCAGTATTGGGCGCGTACACACTACATAGCACTATGTCCTTGCCCTTCAGTTTCCCTTCAACTGCCACAAACCTGCCCTCTGGGTCTATTGTGTGCCTGATCACCTGGAAAGGGGTCCCCGCTCGTATCTAGACCAGCGTGCCCCTTGCAAATGCAGAGTATGTGGTATTGAACAGTTGCCCCCTCCATCTTCTTTACAGCGCAATGCCCTCCTGCTTCGGCAAATGCGTTTCCTGCAAGAGCGCAATCTGCACCCCTCTCCGAACCAAGTAAGCGTGCATTTTATGCCTCCTTGCCATCGTATGTAGTCCCCTCACGTTCCAGGTTACACATTTCACAGTTCCAGTACTAGCCATAGTCCCATGTTGTCCGATGAAAGCTAGCAGTAGTTTGCATCCAGGCGCACAGGGTCGCACTCTTCCTCCCCAGCCCCAACACAGCAATCCCCCCCCCCAACCATCCCACCTCGAGCCCCCCCAACTACTCTCGGCACCCTCCCCCCGACCCCACAATCCCCCTCAATCACTCCCGAACATCCATCCTACTTTATTGTGTCCTTCAGCATCGGTTGGCTCCGGTCCTCTCCAGGCATCATCCAAAGTCAGCATGAATCGTCTCCATTATCAAACGTCAATTAGCCCTCCCGACGTCTGCGGTGTCACCACTGGGCCCTTGGCACCATTTAGTTCTGATAGGTCCGTTTCCGAGCCAGTGGCATGGCCCTCCAAGTCCGAGCTCCCGCATGATCGAGTCCTCACAGTCCCCGACAAATCGATCACTGCTTGTAATTTAGCACGGGCAGTGTTCCCAAGGCTTGGAAACAAGCAACGGTCATTCCTATTCTTAAAAAACCCGCCCTTGACCCTACTAAACTAGAACACTATCGACCCATTTCCCTTCTCCCCTGGCCAGCCAAATTAGCAGAAGCGCATGCTAATTATATTTTATCATCTCACCTGCAGGAAGGGAATATACTGGATAATTCCCAGAACGGATTCCGTGCGGGTCATAGCACCGAGACTGCTCTTTTGGCTGTGGTGGAGCACATCAGGAAGCTGCTGGACCAGGGTCAGACGGCGGCACTGATCCTATTGGATCTCAGTGCCGCCTTCGATACGGTGTCCCACCAGATTCTTTTACATCGTCTGGTGGAGGCAGGAGTTGGAGAGGTGGTTTCGTTCCTTTCTTAAGGATCGAGGCTTCAAAGTATCTACACCTCCTTTTGTCTCTGCTTCTCGCCCTATACTTCAGGGTGTTCCCCAAGGATCGGCCCTTAGCCCTACCTTATTTAATTTATATGTTCAGCCATTGGCCGAGGTTGCCCATAGTTTTGGTCTCTCCTTGGTGTCATACGCCGATGACACGCAGCTGGCGGTGGCACTTAATGGCGATTCCAACATGGATGCCCCCACCTTTCAGTCAGCTCTAAAAGCTGTGGCTGGCTGTATGGCGAACAATCGACTCCAACTTAATGCCTCTAAAAACGAGGTCATTATTTTTGGTAGGGAAAGTGGGTTATGGGGAGATCAATGGTGGCCTTCTGAACTAGGCCCTGTTCTCACCCCCGTGACTGAAGTCAGAAACCTCGGGGTGTGGTTTGATGACAAGCTCTCTATTACTTCCCATACTAAACGTGTGGCTGGCACATGCTTAGGTACTCTGCAGTGTCTTCGACCTATTTTTAAGTTTTTTGATGCGGAGACCAGACAGATTATAGTCCAAGCCCTGGTTCTTACCAGATTGGACTACGCCAGCTCTCTGTTTTTGGGTCTAAATCAGGCCGAGCTATCCCGCCTCCAGAGGGTCCAAAATGCGGCGGCCAGGATGCTAGTCGGCCTCCCGAAGTTTGTCTCGGCTCGTCGAACTATCCAAGATCTCCATTGGCTACCGGTAGGGCAAAGAATTAAGTTTAAAGCTCTCTGCTTAACTTTTAAAATTCTTAAATTAGCCTCCCCTCCTATTCTCTCACAGACTATTCTTCATTATGTCCCTGCCAGAGCCCTCCGCTCTGCTGGATTAAATCTTGCCATTGTGCCACGTTTTAAAAAAACTAGAATGGGTGGACGCTCTTTCTCAGTGCTGGCTGCTGCCCTTTGGAACTCCCTACCAGCCCCTCTCCGTTCCATCCCTGACTTGCTTCCTTTTAGGAAGGCATTAAAAACCTTCCTATTCTCTACAGTTTAGGCCCTTTTCTTTGACCTTCTCTGATGTGTTGTGTTACTCAAATCTCCAAAGCGCCGGGACGCCACTTGACTGCGGCATCCGCGCGCTATATAAAATAAAATAAAATAACATAACATAACATAACATAACATAACATAACATAATGCTGCCCTCCTCTCACTGTCTGTGACTCTGTCGGTGCTTACGGAGCCTCTTCGATTTCCGGGTTGGTTGCCGATTCCGCTCCTCTTCGGCTCTGTATTTTGCGCCATCAGTACCAGCCTTGTAAGTGTCCCACCATGCCCAAGCGTCTGCCGATGTAGGGAAGAAGAGCGTCTTCTCATCCACCACTACTCTGAGTTTGGCCGGGAAAAGGAGCGAGTATGCTATGCCTTCCGCTCGTAGTTCTCGCTTAAGTGACAGGAAGGAGGCGCGCAGTTTCGGAGTCTCAAACGTGTAGTCAGGGAAAAGCGTTACCCTACTGTTGTCCACTTGGAAAGGGCCCATGTCCCTGGCCCTTAGCAGCAGCCAGTCTCGGTCCTTGTAATGTAACAGTTTTATCACCACTGGACGGGGCTGCTGGCCCGGTCTACGGGGTCGAGCTGGGACCTGATGCGCCCGCTCCAACGTAAGGAAACTCGGCGCTACTTCCGTCTTCAACCAGTGCTCTAGGTACCCCATCATGTCATCACCTTCGTTTTGTTCCGGAAGGCCCTCTAAGCGCACGTTGTTGCGTCTGTCGCGGTTATCCACATCTTCTGCTCTCCTCTCCAGTGCTTGTATGCGATCGAGCGCATCCACCAGCCGTCCCTCCATGGATTTGTGCTCAGGCAATATCTCCTGCAGGGTGTCTTCTGTACTTTTAACTCTGTCTTTCAGTTTATCATGATCAGCTCGCAGAAGCTCCAGTCCCGTCACCACCTGGGCAATATCCTGCTGCAGCGCCTTCTTCGTGGCCTGGATGGCTTCCAGGATACAGGTTTGTAGCTGCTGCAGATCCGCAGGGGCCTGTCTTGTTCCATCCGCCGCCCCAGAGCTCGCAGCCTCCTCCACTTTCCCCTTGGGCTTCCCCATTTGATCTGCGTGTTAGCCGCCAGCGCCTGCCTCGCCCTCTCGGATGGGGGGGGGAAACTTCTTCCCCACTCTCTCCCAGATAGTGGGAGCCAGCGGGTCCGCTCTTCAGGTGCAGTGAGTGGCGAGTGCCCGGCCTCCGGTTGCCCCCGATGCTCCTCAGGCAGCGGATCGTCGGCGTCAGTTAGCGCCAGTTAGCGCCTGTTAGCAGGGGCGATCCCAGAGGGCAGGTTATGTCTACCCAACTCCTCCGTAACCCACCTCTCCCACCAATAATGCCGAGCTTTATGAGAGATCTCCACCGGGGAAGACCTCAGGTAGAGAATTGTACACACGAGGACCACACCACACTTACGAACAGACACCACACCGTGGGTTTTGTTATCAACTTCTTTATAATCACATAAAAAGTATTATCACTCTTAGATACAATGATCGAGGGATCGCAGAAAGTCTCAAGTCTTTAGGGATGGGGTAGCGGGACAGTCTTAGGGTCGTAGGCCAGTACGGAGCGTACCCTGCGCACAGCTCTCAATCCTCGAGCCGGGGGATATGGATGATGGTAACCGCACTGGAGGTTCTACTCACTTGGTGATGATTCAACTCGGGTTGGTAGCGTCGATAGTCCAGACGGACTAGAGTGTTCCTTGAGCCGCGACGACGTTAGCAGGGCTCGCTCTGGAGGAAGTTCTGGGGGAGCCGCAACCACGCCAGCAGGGCTCAGAAGGTTCGGTAGAGGTCTTCAAGATTCAAGCTCGAGCCGCGACGAGGTCAGCAGTGCTCCGATGTTTCAGTTCCAAGAACGAGCCGCGACAGCGTCAGCAGGGCTTCAAGAGTTCACGAGGTTCAGTTCAGCCGTCATCAGATCAGCAGGGCTTCCTTGTCCAAGATACAACTGCCGCTAGTTCAGGGGCGGGCCTTGATATAGTCCAGTGGCCCTTTGATGTCCGGACCCTCACAGGCGGAGGTCCGAGGCTTTGGGGGCGGCCCATGGGTGAGGTCTGGAGGTTGGTCCTTTGATCCCTTTGAGGATGCGTCCGGGAATTCCCAGACGCCCAGCAGGTCTGGAGCCAGCACTCGGGGAGGCCAGAAGTGCAATCGAAACTGGCCCCCAGGGGAAGGCCAGAGGTGTGACAGAAACCAGTCTCTCAGGGGAGGCCGGAGGTGCCACCGAAACTCCTTGTCTTCTCTCACTAGGGTAGCCCTCACCCTCCCAACAGGGGCTGGCGCGTCTGGAGCCTACGCTGCGCTGGGGCTGGGGTCATGCTAGGCCCATGGAGTCAGGGATCTCGGGAAGGGAAATGGCTGCCGGGGGGCTTATGGGGCCTTGCGTGTTCAGGGCGCGCAGGCTAGGAAGGTGGCCGGGGACAGGCCAATGCGGGTCGTGGGCGTTTGGTCGGACATGGCCAGGGCAGCTAGGGGTTTCTAGGTACGGAGCTGGGCTAACGGGGAGCTGTGTCGCGGGGGGAAACCACGCCACGAGGCCAGGTCCAACAGCGCCGATATCCCACCAGTGCTGAAGCACTGTGCTTTCTCGGCCTCCCGTGGGAATGGGTCAGTACCACCTCAAATCTGCAGTGCCCATCCGGATTCGGTCGAGCCCGATGTGCCGGTCATGCCACCAATGTTCCCTACTAGTGGTCGCTCTTCCAGGATTCAGAGGACCGTTCGATACTCCGTGCCCTCTTCGCCCTCGCTGTGGCTCTTCAGTTGCTCTGCTGTGTGAAGTTTGGCTCAATGATTGGAGCGGCAGGCCCTGTTGCAGGTGTCTAGCCCGGGACCAGGGTTCGTTTCCCCGCCTCGGCGGGTCTTGGGCTCAGGGTTCCTCCTTCCCGTGTGTTGGTGTTGCCTTCCTGGGGGCATGCTTGGGTTCCCGGTCTGTGCTAGGCCGGTGGGTTTCCCTGCGGGTGTTTTTTCCATCTGGCTTCTATTTTCCGGTCCTTGGCTTCTCTGGGTTGTTCCCCTGCCTTGCTGGGGCTTGCTGGTTGCCTTTCTGGTGGGTTTGTCCCCTGCCTCGTGTTCTGGGGTGTGTGCGGGGTTCGCCCCTGTTGTCTTTTGACGCATTGGTGCTGTCATTGCATGGGTCATTTTTGGCTCCGGCCTTTCTGGCCCTGTACGCTCTTGTTCTCGTCGGGTCGGGCCGATTTTGGTGCCTGGTTCGGGAGTCTCCTGGGTCCGTCTGGTCCTGTCTGCTTCCTTTGGGTCTCGGGTTTGACTCTTCGGCCTTCTCGCCTGGGCTTCCTGCTTTGCGTTTCCTCCGGTTGGTGGTGCTCCCCTGTGTGCGTCTCCATCTGCTTCGGCGGTGGTTGGCTTGGACCCTGCTGCTGTTGGTCCTTGTTTTGCCTCTTGGGGTGCGGGTTTTGTGTCCTGCCCCTGCCTTCTCTTTCCCTTGCTGGTTTTTGTATCTGGTTTGGGGTCCCGGGTCCTGTTGGCTCTGGTGGCTCCCTGGGTATCTTGTCATGGCTCGGACTCGTCTTCGCCCTGCCCTTCTGTTCTTCACGCCTTTGGTGTGTTGCTGTCGCGCTCCTATGCCAGTCAGTTCTTCTTTGCCTCGCTGGGCTGGGCCTGGTTGTGGGCTGGCTGTCTGTTTGGCCGCCTGGGTGCTCTCTTCGGCGGCTCGCTCCCTTTTTTGTGTTTCTTCCTGGGCCGGTTTACTTTGTCCCTGAGCGGGGTGTTTCCGTGCCTGGCAGGTTGGCTGTTTCTGCCTCTTCTCCTCTCTTCTGGCCGTGGGCGGGCCTGTGGTTTTTCTCCTTTGCCCGGTTGGTTCTCCTCCGGGTCTCTTCGGTGTCGTTTCCGGCTCCTTCCTGGGTTCGTTTTCCCTGGTTCCTGCCTGGGTTCTCTCCTTGGAGTCGCGGTCCCTTCCGGGGGCCCTTTGTGTGACGGGGGTTTGTCCCCCTTCTGTTTCTTTTCGGCACCCTTTCCCATTTTTCCGGCTCTTGCCTGTCTGTTGGATGGCTCTGGTGCCGCTTCCCAGTTTTTCTGGTTCGGCTCTCTCGCGGGTTGTGATCGCCCTTGCGGTATTGCTGTGTTGGTCGGACTGGTTGTCTCTTCTGCTAGTGATTTTTTTTGTTGGGTCGCTGTGGTGGGGATGCCCCTCTGTTCGTTCGGTTCCTCTCTTTGGGCTTTTGCTCGCCTCTCGCTTTGTGCTGCCTGTTGGGCTGCCCTGGTGTGTTGGTCAGGCCTGCACTTTCTGTTCTGTTCTGGCCCTGGTTGCTGTTGCCCTTTTGGCTCCGTGCGGTCTGGTCCCGTGCCTACCTCTGCCTTCCTTCGGTTGGGGCGGTTTTCCTGGCGGCATTTGGTGTCTCTGGGATCCGGTTTGTTTTTCGGTCTTCCCGGTGTCTTCGGTCCCGGGTTGGTTCTCCTACTCGTGGTTGCCTCTCTCCTGGGAGGTCCTTCCACTTGTCCTGGTCTGTTGGGTTTGCCCTCTTTCGTGGACATCTCCTTCTGGTCTGTTGGTTTCTTGTGAGTTTTCCATGAAGCCGCTTGGCTTTAGTATGTGCTCACTATGTAAGTCATGTGGCGAGGGAGACTAACGAGGAGGTAATGCCCCGGTTACTTATAGTCTTCCTCGCCGCATGAGTTCCCATCCCTCCCTCCCTGTCTGGCTATCGGCTTCATGTTTGTGTTTGGTTGTTTCAGGCTGATGGTTGGGCCGGCCCGCCTCTTATAGAGGTCAGGTGGTAATGGGTCGGCCATCTTGGGAAGGGATGGGAGGCTAACTTTTTGCTTTGGAGGGTTCTGGTGTGGAGCTGAAGCTCACTATGTAAGTCATGTGGCGAGGAAGACTATACTTGGAGTAATGAAGATTACCGGTAAGTAACCGGGGCAATACCTACTTGTGGGTTTTGGATTCTTGCTAAAGGGTTCAGATGCATTTACATTCAATGTTACATACTAAAAAGCGGGCAACATACACGAATGCTGTCAGCTTGCAAGGAAATAAGTGAGGGGTACATCTAAATAACACTCTAAGTAGGAAAGTGGCTATTGTGATGCTCTTTGGAAACGTACGATTACATGACATCTTTAGAGCTACTACAAAGCACTAATTTTACACATTTACAAAACATTACTCTCTGTTCTTAAAGATCAGACAATATGCATAGGGCGGACAAGCAGTATTAAGAGTTGGATAGCCACCTGCCACCACCACTAACCTACCTCCCTTAAGGGCATTACTTGCTCCCTCATTCACATTACATGCATCAAGAATACGTTCATGATGCAAAAGTCAGCGGTATTGCACTATAACAACACTTTTCAGCTTGATGTCTGTTTAAGATAAACCTAGGGAATAGCCTATAATCTACAGGTGTCAAGCAAAAGTGTGGAATTGCACTCATGTTAACACTAATCAGTTGATCTTTTGAAGCAAATACATTGTCGCGCTACATTCAGCGTCAAGTGGATCCCATGAATATATTTTTGGGGAAGCTTAAAGAAATCAGTGAAACCATTTTCTATATCGTACAATTATACACATTATGTCAATCCGTACAAAAGATTAAGGTGCGATACTGTTACAGGTAAGGTTATTTCATTCAAGCTAAGCTTAGTCGCCTAGGCCCAATGCATTGGTGAGTAACTAGCTTTATTTCCAGGCATCTTTACTTGGAAGTAAATCTTGTACCGCAGGCAAGTCCAGAAACAAAAAAACATGCAGAGATAATTATAGTTGTATTTGTAATTTTGATTCTTTTACCTAATTACCAGCTTAGTGTATTGCACCATGGCTAGTCCAAGTTTCTGACTATTTACAAATCAGGTTACTGTCTGTGCTGCTGAACTCTAATTTTGAAGGGAGCCATATATTTCCTGACCGCCCTTTGATACTTGACTTCAGTAAGGCTAATGCCTGCCCAGTATGACTCTCTCTCTGCAGCTACCTCTTCATTAGCTGACTGCTGTCTCCATTTTGCATGTCACATTACATGCAGGGTTCCTCAGTGGCTATTTCACATCATTTTCTGATTGACTGACTCCTATTTTCTGAACTCTCTTGGTATAAACTTTTAAACAGTTGATGATCCTGTCAAAAAATTGTTTTCCTCTGTCGCCTCGCCTCACTTTCTCTTTAAATGTCTCATCAGTGTCTGACTCATCTTATACCATTATTAGTAGTCTGGAGGTTATTTACAGCTTTGCAGATGTAGAATATCCAGCAAAAAGCAGCAGATGTCTGATCCAACCTATTAGACTGTATCTAAATAGGACAGGTAGAAGATCTGCTTTTTGCCGAATGTCTCGCATCCTCAATGGTGACTGACCCTTGTTCCTCATTCTTTAGCTGTATGCCAATCTCTTCAACTGTTGAGTCCTGGCCCTTATGTCTCTCTGTGTATAAAGTTGGCTACTCTTTGTCTGACCTCTGTACCTCTCTTCCTACTCTAGCGCTTGAAGATACCCCTGGCAATGGCTCAGCTCTCTGCACTGTCCTGTACTTCGGTTCCTGCATGTCTATGAAGCGATGCCGTCAATCCTGCGAGTCTGTAGGAGCTTCACGGTACCGGTGGTTCCACAATGCCTGCTGCGAGTGTGTAGGGCCAGACTGCTGGGCCTATGGGAGCAAAGATGCCAGCTGTCAGTTCTGCCCCCTGCAACGGGTATCAGAAAGAGACAGTCAAGATGCGCCTAGGGAGAGTCATCCAGGTGATTCCAAAAATCCAAGCACCCCTTAATGCAAACATGCCGCAATCACAGTATCTTGTTGTTTTCCTGTTCCTGCTTCTTCATCCCTATTTACCTGAAGTTCAATCACTCCCACAGACCAGGCAGCAGTATACACCAGCTTCCTAAAGAACATATTTAAGCAATATTTTTATATCCAGTATACCATCACTTCCTTCTGCCTCTTGCACTTTTACTCAAACATATCCCAAATAATCCCTTCTCCCAAAACCCAACACTTTACTATCCCACTTTTTTGTACCTCTTAAACATCAACAAATATACTCAGGTGTCCACAGACATAACCTGTCTAAAATTCATTCTCCTGATTCCTGCCTCCTCTAAGTGCCTCAAATACCAAAACACTACCAAAGACCGAAGCCGTTTATGTCTTATCCTTTAGATTACTGCACTTCCATCACCGACTGCATTTTTTATAATTCACCCTCTCTGCCATGCCCCCTACTGATTTCTGCACCGCATGCAACTCAAATATTGCCCACCTTTCTACCCCAAAATACAGAAACCACCTCTTATTTTAAGTAATATTTTATTAAAAACATTTCAGCCGGTGCAGTGACTCAAAAACGTAGCAAGTACAATACCGTTCAATAGTCTGAACACACTGGAATTTTAAACCCCCGTCCCCTATACTTTCTCCATAAACCGAGTCTCAACTAACACCAACCTAAACATTACTCTCTGTGAAACAGAAGAAATAAAATTAAACAATAATAAATAAAACAAATCAATATGTTCAATAATATAGGAACATGAGCAGTTTAGGTCCAATCAATTTACTCATCTGAAGCAGCCCCAGCTCTTTCTCACTTCATATTTACTAGCAGGACTGCCTTTATAGACGCTACTTGGTGCATCCGATTGGTCCACTCTCTAATGAGTTGCGTAGCTCCTGTTTACCAGTGCCTCAATATAATCCAGAAGGCATTTATCAGAGAAATCAGCCTCCACTCCATGTTGACCTGGCATTGGCTGGTGGACCAATGGGACTCCTAGTATTGATGCTATCATGGATGCATTCCTTGCAAGTTCCAGTGTTATATCTATTTTGTGCAGGACAAATTGCCAAACTCATTATATCCTGGGATATTCCCACAAGTCAACCTCGGTTCCAAGACCTCTTCAGCACATCTCAGAACATGACCTGTCTTTCTTATGTACTTTGACTGGCAGCCTGTATGGTTGATGAAACACAACAAACCATTTCATGTTGTCATCTATGGAGTACTTCCCCCTTTGGCAACAGGATATCTATATCTGCCCATGTGTCTAAGGGAGCCCCATTTTATCCAATTCTATTGATTCTTGCACTGTGGTTATTCAAGTGCCCCAATCTACTCATGACTACAGTATTATCCAATTCTCATATTCATAATTTTCAGTCACCTAACATTGTTAACAATACAGAATTATTGTATGCATCTTCTAGATTGACCTTCCTGTATCTCATCAAGAAACATAACTTCCCTGTAATGTCTTTGCTTTAGAATGAGTAGTCTCTCTAGAGTTATCAGATGCATTCAGAACACAATCCTCTGACTAGCTAAATTAAATTAACGTAATGTCTCCTTCCCCATTCAAAACCCATAATCTTAACCCCTTGGACGCTCATGACGAGCTCAGCTCGTCATGATGTACACCTCCATACACTCATGACGAGCTGAGCTCGTCATGAACAATGGTAAATGTGGGATCCCAGCACCGGGGGAGGAAAACCCTTAGCAGCTTAAAATGCAGGGTAGACTACAAAGATGCTTTACAGGTCTGAACCATTTGTCTACTTACCTCTCTTCCCAAGCTATGAAATCAACCATGCAATACCTGTACCTTAATATGATTTCAACCTCCAGTTCCTATCTCGAAATCGTTTTATAAAGAGAGATGTGACCCTATCTGTGGATGACCTAACAAATTAACAAGGACCAATTGTAATTAAGATAAATTATTCCCTAAACCTGGTTTGATGAGTTGAGGACAACTAATTAACTACTATGGACAGATTAATTTTACAGGTACTAGCCAGGGATATTACAAGAGCTGGCCTAGTGGAAAAGGGAACTCCAGAATGGCAATTGTGAAAATCTGGATCGAAACAAGAAAAGCTCTTCAAAATCAACTCCAGAGTTTACCAGAGCTTTATAGTCTCCTAAGCAAATAACTTTTTTTAATAGCTAAACATTCAATGTTCACAATTTACTCAGAAGTTACTTCCCCTAACTAAATGAAATGAAAATATAATTGCTTTGTTTCAACACTTCAAAGACTCATTACTTTTGCTTACATAGCATTGCTACTTTAACACATTCAGAGTATCGCCTACCGCCATTAACATTAAACCATCCTTTGACAGCTAATGAATGAATGTCAATCCATCTAACATGAAGAATGTTTGAAATCACAATAATTATTGCATTCTTTCATTGGGCCATCATACTCTGCTGTAACTGAAAGCCTGAGAATGAAGAACGTAGATTATAAATCCTATTATATGTTCTAATAAGATTATTTATAGAGTGTATGACTGAAACTGAAATCACCTCTTGTGGGCTTAAGTTATTGTCTGTATCCATTCTCTCATTTGTGACAAAAATCCTGAGGATTCAGATTTCCAGCATTAACCCCTTCCATGCTGATGACGGAATCGCTCCGTCATCAGCTACAGTTGAGCTGTGCTGATGACGGAGCGGTTCCGTCATGGCCCGGCCGCCGCGCCTGCGCGGCGCTGATTTCGCGCCTGCGCGGGCGTTCTAAAGAGCGGGGCGGGTCATGACGGAACCGCTCCGTCACCAGCACAGCTCAACTGTAGCTGGTGACGGAGCGGTTCTGTCACCAGCATGCGGCGGCCGCGCGGCCGCCCCGCCCCTTTAGCGCTGCGGCGGAATAGCCGCCGCAGCGAAGGGGTTAACCCGCCATTGAGTTATTTGCAATGCATTATGATTCCATCTCATGTTGATTTACAAATTGTCTTGCAGAGTTTTCTGGAAAAAAATAGTTTATTGGGTAGTGTCTGAAGGGCACGCCCTTGGATAGGAATAGTTGTTCTAGTAACTTTGGTGTTTACCTTGTACATGAAGACCTGGGTTCTAATTGTGCCTTTCGTCAATTAAAAAAGAATCATGCTATTCCGGGTAGTTTAGTCTGTCTCAGTTTGTAAATAAGTGTAATGCAATTTGTGATGTGAAAAATAAATAACTACTGTATGGTACTGTCCGAATTACATACTCTCATATATTCTGTTATCTTTTTTCAACTGCACACAAAACACAAATATTTTGTGTGCAGTACCAAGTGTTGTAAATGCTCTGCTACAATAAAGAACTCGATGTAAAGTGGTTACCTGCTCAGTGGATGTAGCTCTGTAATAAATTAAGGGAATGTGTATATCTTCCATGATGTTAGCCATCTTCATATTGCCTATGTCTATGGACCTAAATTTGAGCAACTCCAAAGGGCATTGTGAACAAAACTCGAATGGAGCGGGGACGTAAAGGATAGTGGTTTGAGAGCTCTGATTATGTTTATTAAATCATAGAGAGAATTCAATTGCCAAAATATTTATTATGAGTCCGGACAAGTTTCATTACTAAGAGGTTATATTCTTTCAAGTGTGAGGACTTCTTTCCAGATTCCATAAGACGACTGGGAGTAATGAGATCATAAGGCTCAATATACAAAGACGTTCTTGGTGAGTGGACGTGGTTATTACTTTCAAGAAGACGGTCACACCTATTCATGGAAATTAAGATTTGAGAATCAGACCCATAATGTATAACTTTAATCTTCTTTAGGGAACATGACAAGGTGCCCTATTCAATCAGCTCGATGTTTAATACCAAGACATGGGTGCCAGTCTGAAGGGAAGATGCTGGTCCTGCATAGTAGCATTGCATTAAACGTAAGACTCGATAATGATATTCTCTGAGAGAATAGAGAACAACCAACATTGCCAAATAGAATGTATAAATGCTCGGAACCCAATGAGAAACATGGATTTGTGCCATTCTATATTGAAAACAAAGCATCAACGTGGAATATCATCTTCCTTGAAATTATATTACGGTAGTATATATTCAAGGATTGAACTTCAAAACAATACACAAAATTATTAGGTCCTGGGGATGTCCACACAAATTTGAAAACATGTGGGGCTCTTGGGGAAATGAGGAAGAGGAATTGGAGTGGGTTAGGGTGGTGGCAGGGTTATGTAGTCACCACTCTAGTTACTAGGGTGATCATGACCGAGCTTAAAGCGGAGGATGACGAACAGGGGGAGGAAGCCAGATGGAACGAATTTTGTAGCACAAGGCAATGGAGGTGAATAAGTGGATGTGGATGGACATTGTGATATGATTGTGGACTTCGATTCAACAGTTAATAGATTATGTACAGAGTTTTTGGTTGTGAATCAAGTATTCATTAAACAAATATAAAAATGATGAACTATTTTATGTAATTCACAAACGGATATACATTTTTTTTATTTTACTAGGAAAGTTGGAGCTTTTCTAAATTCAATTGAGGCCACTCATTGTCCAAACTATACTTTGTTTGATGCACTTGCTCTGCTATCACGAACCAATTTAAGGATACTAATTTAATTTTTAGCCTCTAATTTCGAATTCCTTCACATTTACAAAATGTTTTAAGATCTTCAAATTTCAAATTTGCTTCATTATTTGTGTACACTTGATTATGTTATTAATAATGTTTATTTTCTATGCAGTCACGGACCCCATGAGTAGGCTTTGTGACCAGGGGCCGCTGACCACAGGTTAAGAAACACTGTATTCGAGAATTTCTGTACAGCTGAATACCCCAGGTATAGTGGAGCAATTTACATAGAACTAAGCATCAAGTGTTAATAAGGTACAGTAACACAGAGAGCATTTAAATAAGGTGCATATAGAGATGACATAGTGTGGGATTTTTTATAGGAGGAACTTTATAAGTAACGTATTGTAAATAGTTTACTGAATATACAAAACATACAAGCTTGCAGCATACAGGAAATTACTTAGCTACGGTATGGCATAACGAAATATAGTGTCGTTATAAGTAAGCGATATTTCAGTGAGGCGGGGTGTCGATGAATGTGTGATTGAGAAATTAGAAAGTGAAGAGAAGGATTCTTTCTTGACCATCTAAAATCAGTTGGTTGGAGCTAGGTGTGGTACATGTATACATGTCAAAGGAGAGTTTCCTAGTAAAGTAGCCAGGTTTTATTGTAGATGTATAATTGTGCTCACTTTTTCTGGTGATCTGAAGAAAAGATACATGGAAACCTACTTGAAGTGGGAGGAGTGTGGTGTCTAAAAGACCAATAAGAAATGTGTTCAGTCTTCCAATGTGGACAAGGCTGAGAGTTCTTACAGTTGTTTGGATAGTGTTGGACTTTAGAAATGGTGATATTGCACAGAAGGCAGATTTGGTTTCAGGCTCTTTGAGGTTTTTGTTGGTGTGACCTTTGGCATGGCGGAGAAGAGGAGAGAGAAATGGGGATGTTGCATTGGTCATAGCCCAGTAAGGTCTGAGCATGCACTTTTTTTTACTGTTGATAAGAACCAATTCTGTTATAATAGTGTTAAGTTTGTTGTACATATCAGACATCCATGAATGAATGGAATGTAGCCAACCTTCAGTAGTGGGATCCATATCGTTCACATATTGGTGGAGGATGATATCATATTAGAATACTGGTACTTAAAGATGATTGATCTAGAGGCCCATTGCCTTGGAGTGCTCCATATTTTGAATTCACATGCTGTGCATTATTCTGCCATCTAGTGAGCGGGTCTGGATTTGTCTCTTTTAGTCACTTTTCTCTCTTTTTATTTTGTTGTGGGCCACATTCCTACCTGTCTCTTTGTCCTGGTAGCCATATTCAGATTATTTTTTTTCACCGTTGGGTTGGAAGCAGAGGCAAGAGCACCAAGGAATGAAAATGTTTTCATCCAAAGTTCTATGATGTCACCAAAACCTGGAGGATTTTAACTAAACTGCAGACAAATGACAAGGAATTCAAAAAGGCATTGAAGAAATCTGAAATTCGTCTAAGAGTTTCTGAAGGAAGTACCAACCATTTGGGTCAAAGAAAGAGCAAGAGGTATGGATCACATCCCATTTAGATTTTGAACCAACTGCCACCCCAAGTTTGCACAGAAGAACAACAGACAGATGTGTGCAACCTTTGTTTCATGAAAGACCACAAATCAAAGGAATATGCTGCTTTTCAGGCCAAGCCCCTGAAGTCGACAGAAGTGGGCACATCATGCTATGGTGGTCTACCAGCAAAAACAGGTTGCTTACAGATCTGGTCTTGTCAAGCAAAGAGGAAAACCCCAAAGAAACTGTATTGGCACAAGGGGTAGGGCTCTGACACAGAAGAAATAGTTGAGGTTGAGTAAGAATAGTTGCAGAAAAGAATGGTGATAGCCAGAAAGGCCAGGTACCACCTCCAGGGCATAGGACAGCTGAACCGAAATATTCAGCCTTGAGGCACACAAAGGCAACCTTGGTGCTGAAAACACTGGAGATTGAAAAGAGACAGAGGCAATAAGACGTCCAAGAGTTGAGACCAAAATACAACTTCTGAGGCAAGTCCTCAGAACTGTCCTCGACTCCAAAGTGTGAGCAAGATCACAGGAGGGATATGCTCAAAAGTCAAAAGGAAGAAACAGAGCTTCGAGATGGAGGCCATACTGAGGAGGAAGAACACATTTGATGACTCCTTGAAAACCTTCAGAATCCCTTAAAAGTCATCGACAGAAAAGACCAATGTAGGAGAACCCATTGAGCTGCATCCTCCATCCACACCAGAGCCCCACCAAGAGGCAGAAGAGGAATTCTTTGAATATGAAGAGGAACCAGAGGAGGGGCAACTCAAGAATAAATCTTTCCAAGGAGAAGACACTACAGATGAGTAGCTGTATCTCTACACATATTCAATGTATACTTTGAGTGGAATGGTGCACCAGGAGGATATGTCTCTTTCCAATAAACTTCAAGATGATGTATCTTTGTAGAAATAAATTCAATCCTTTATTATCTTCTGTAAAACAGGCATTTTCACATGAAAAGATCATTCAGCCAACGCATTTCGTTCAGTAAAAAAAAAAAATTCTGAACTTCTTCAGGGTTTATCAATGTCTTGGAATCAGTGTCAGAAATAAGCTACAAAGAATTTCCCAATACATGTATGGTCCATGGGGAATGTGCTCCCATCAAGTATACCCGCAAGAATAAATCACCTGACACACAAATCCAAAAGTCTAAAATGATTGAATTTATTTCTACAAAGACACATCATGTAGTATTTTATTGGAAAGAGACATATCCGCCTGGTGCACCATTTAGCTCAAAGTGTCAGTTTCTATCTGCGACGCACTGTTACCAATCAATGGCGGGTACAGGATTGCAGTGCACAGGACCTCACTTTATTTAACACGGAAAGAGGTGCAGGATCTGAGGTCCGCTGTTGGTTCTTTGGACATATTCAATGTATTAAGGAGTCAACTCCTACCCATCCATACTTTTGCACCAGATGACAGCACTGTATACAGCTTAAAGATGAACAGACTGGTTCTTGTTTTCACCAGGAAACACTTCTACCCTTACAGGAAAAGAACCACTATGTGTCCAGACTGTACAGCATCCTGGACCAAAGACAGGAGGCCTTTTGCTGTCACACTAAAGGTAGAAAAGAAGTGAAGGCGCTCTACCTGGTTACAAAGTTACGTCAGGGGCAAAGTGGCAGAGGCTTCACTCACAACGGCACATAAAATAGCAAATGCACCAGCCACTATAAGACCCAGTCCTGATAAGCAGAGAAGACAAGTGAACATGGTGGGCCCCAAAAGTGAAAGATCATCAGCAGCACAGTGGTGCATCGCCTACTCCAGTGCACTCCTAAACATATATGCCTATTAACAATGGGACAAAACTGAGGACCTAATGCAATATGTAATGCAATATCTCATGAGAAATACAGGAGTGAAAACTGTACTTCAGGAAGGCAAATAAATAGCCAACACTTGCTAAACGTCCTCACTTAAAGCTGCAGACATGGTCAGCAGACAGCTTTGCAAGGCTCCCACTTTCAGAAGCAAAGCTAACAGTTTAAAAGGAGATGCAAGCCTCTCCCATAAACATGCCTCTCACAGGGGACAGCCTCTTTGGCACCACAGTGGATGATGCATTACAGCACCTGAAAAAGTACAAGACTGCTTAGGTAATCTCTGCTCACTCGTCAGAGACGCCTCTTTAGGGCAAATGAAGGTGAGGATGCACCAAAGGAAGGCCCAAGGCAAGTCCTTCTGTACCAGTCCATGCCTGAATGTCGCCAGGAACCCAGAACTTCACTGCTTTAACTAGAAAATCTAATTCCATAACAAAGCTATACTACTCCTCCGCAAAGCTTCAACTCTACAATTCTACCCCCGGTACTCTGGCGTCCTCCTCTAGCACTGCCCTGGCCATTTCCCTTCTATCCAAGAAGGGCCTGTCACTTGTTTAACATGCAGGTTCCCCCGTTCCTCTATTCCCTCTCCGCTTCATGCTGTTCTAGCTGCTAGGTCCGTATCAGTTAACTCCAAGTGCCCAACCTCTATAAAGAGTTAGAAGTCCGATCGACTGTTCGCTACTCCCAGCCACATGTCCCTTTCTACACAAGTGCTTTAAATAGCTCATATTGTAATATCAGACCAATGTCAAAGCATGCAACAAAACTTTGCGGCTTGTTGATCCCCCTATCTTCAGACGTGTGTTTTTTAACTGTAACTTGGCAGAGTGCAGCCATGGTACCATGTATTCCACTAGCTCTCCCAGAGTCATATCAATTGCTAAATCTGGAAAGAGACACTAGACCTGGGGAGGCGTGGCTATCGCTTTCAGAAACACAGTCAATATAGTAGTAAATCGAGACCTTGCTGGCTGAGTGGGTAGAAATTATTATTTTTAGAATTTAACTCTCAGCTACTGATTTTTGGAAGGACGCTTTGATTTACCATCCGCTGGGAGCAAAGAGTGTCCACTTCAAGCAGAACACATTGCTCCATATATTCTGGCTTCCAAGCACTAATGTACTATTGGAGGATTTTAATTTCCATGTTGAAAATACTTAAAATTATGAGGTAGCACAGCTTCTAGCTGATATGGAGATGTTGGGCATAACTCAGATCATGGTGGGTCCCACCCACTCGGCAGGTCATACCTTAGACCTGATCTTTGCCAATTGTGTGTAGGGTGCTTTGGACGGATCATTACCTGATAGTTTTCCATATGTCTAAGTCAGGTGAATCTGTATTACCCAAGAAAGAGAGCAGGCTGGATTAGAGACAATAGAAATCAGTCTCACTTTTGCTATGAAATTTTCTCCCCCTGTGCTTCTGTGTGATTCAAACATGGACATTGCTCTGGGCAGTTTTCATGACTCTCTCATTCAGGGCTTTGACCAAGTCGCCCCCCTCAAAAGGTTGAAAGGCAATGGCATAAGACTAAATCCCTTTCAGATAAAGAAGCACTAAAATTGCTGCTTAAAAGCTACCATCATAATATTTAAATTGAAAATTGGGCAAGCAGGAAATTGTACAAAAGCTCTTTTTAAAACACTCAACGACTTTATTGAACTGTGTGCCTGTGTGCATGATATCCCAGCTTTTCGAGAATTATGCGTCACACTGGCCAATTTCTTTGAGGGAAAAATACAAAATCCATGCAAACTTTCTAGGACCTGGAGCTAGTCTGAAAACACACCTGATTCCAATCTGCCCTCTCCTATGACCACTTACCATTTGGAGAGCTTCTCACCATGTACATTAGAGCAGACTGCTCTAATCTGCCAAATCTAGATCTCCACTAGACCTGTGTCTACCTAGCATTACGGAGAGCATCACCAGCGTAATTGCTCCTTCCTTCATGTCCCTCTTTAACCTCTCCACATGCAAAACTGTTCTAGTCTTCCCCATCTTAAAAAAACCAAAAGCTGGCCTAAGCAGTCCATCTGATTACCATCCCATTTTACTATCCCCTCTCCTTGGCAAATGAATGGAGGACATCATAAACAAGCATCTCTCTACTTTCCTGGAAAAACACAGCTCCTTGACTCCCAGTCTGGCTTTACAGCGTGCCACAGAACAGACGCAGCGCTGATCGCTGTCACTGACACTATTAGACTGTCCCTGGATATGGGCACCTCAGCAATGCTAGTACTTCTAGATCTAACAGTGGCCTTAGATATAATCTCACATAGGATCTTCAATTGTAGGCTGCATGACGTTGAGGTTTATGGAAAAGCGCTCAAATGGTTAATCAACTTTCTAAAAGATCGTACCCAATCCATTTCTCAGAACATCTTTAAATCTCACAACATGCCCATTGACAAAGGGGTACAACAGGTATCCACACTTAGCCCTATGTTACTTAACGTTTATGTTACCCCTCTTGCACTGTATGTGAAATAACAATCCCAGGCATACAGGCAAGGTAATGGCACACTAGATTGAGGCAAACACATAACTAATTCAATATGAAAAAATACATTTTTAATATAATAAAGACATACAATAAAAATCAATACATTGATCCAGATTGATAAAATAACATTGTACTAATACATATGTTTCACAATAAAAAGATTATTATATTAAAAATGTATTTTTTCATATTGAATTAGTTATGTGTTTGCCTCAATCTAGTGTGCCATTACCTTGCCTGTATGCCTGGGATTGTTATTTCACATATATTGTTTGCCCTGTCCCAGGATATTGATCCATAGCAGGGGGTCCTTGTTTTTGTCAAAGTTGCACCCCTCTTGAACTGATCATCAAGGCAAGTAGTTTCGGGACAATCTCATACATCGATGACAGCCATACCAGCCCTAAAAGCTCTCCACTGGCTGCCGATCCGTGAAAGGGTCAAATTCAAGGCCTTATGTACCACCCACAGAAATCAAGGGCCCCCGATGCTTAAGGCCATGCTCTACCCATATAAACCCAACAGGTCCCTACGTTCCTCCCAAGGTAACCTGGCTACTGTCCACAGAGTCAAGAAAGCCCGCACTGGAGGGCGTCGCTTTTCGGTGACAGCTGCAACTCTATGGAACGCCCTGCCAACCCAGCTACGTACCGAACCTAACCACATGAAATTCCGGAAGCTACTTAAGACTCACCTTTTCCCGCAATAACCCTGACCCTTCTACCCCTTTGCTTCTCCCCTCAGCTGTCAATGCAATCTCAGCGCTGGGACGCTCCCGGGCAGCCATGCGCTATAGAAATCCCGCTTTCATTTCATTTCATTTCACACAATTGGCCATCTCTTTTGACCAAGAAGAGGTCAAATTCCGCTTTTCTGACTGTATGAGAAAAATATCCTCCTGGACGATGCTGTCTTACACATTGTTCACTATATGGGAATACTCCATAATACCTGCAAAGCAAGCTCAGGCAGCAGAACCCAACCTGACTATTAAGATGTAAAGACAACCCTTATTGCAAAGTCTGCAAATTCCGCCAATTCGCATGGCCAGATATGCCGGGAGATTGTTCTCCTATCTTGCTCCCTTCCACTGGAACAAACTACCTTTGCATATTCAATTATGCTCCTAATTTGGAAAGTTACAAAAACTTTAAAAAACATTGCTATTTTATTCACTTGCTCTAGCGTAATTGGTGTTGCTTGTCTGTATTAGCCTAGCACCAAGCCACTCCTTCGGCGATGATTCGTTATGCGCTATATCAAATGTGGTTAATATAACATAACATAAGGAGGGATTACACCCAACAAGAGAAGCCCACAACGGGAGCTTTACAGCTTTTCACATCCAAATCACAAAGTGCCACACCAAGCGCACCATCACAGTTGTAGTACTCTTCACCATTGAGAGGCAGCTTTTGTGGAAGACCCAGAGGAAGAGGAACAACTCCAACAGGGTCGGACCCTCCAGTAAAAGACTTACCAACAGGGGTACTTCTAAATAAAACACTTGTACATTTGCAGGATCATATGTTCCACCCAGGAGGGGAAGGAAATCGCCTCTGACACATGCATACTGAACATAATTCAACATGCTTCCTGCATAACATTGTGAAAGGGACCTTCAACAATCAAACCAAAGACAGAGACATGCAACAAAGAACAGCGGCATCTGTGTTGAGAGGTCACAGATCTCTTCCTCATGAAAGCAATAGCAAGGGTTCCACTATCAAAGGAAAAGAACTAAGGAGTCTATTCCTTTTACTTTCTTGTACTATAAATGGACAAGACACTCAGGCCCATCTTAGACTTAAGCGTGCTGAACAATTTTATAAAGACACAAAGATTTAAGATGACAACACTACAGGAGGTTATCCCATGCCTTAAAAGAGGGGCCTTTATGACAACTATAGACATCAGGGATCAGTACCTACACATACCAGTGGACACAAAATGTTCCTCCTTCTCATAAACAAGGTACATTATCAGTTCAAGGTTTTATCCTTTGGGATAAAGTTTTCTCCATGGGTTTTCACAAAGTGCCTCGGTATAGTAGCAGCAACCTGCAGAGACAGCAAATTCATGTTTACTTGTGCTCCTTTTGACAGGGCAATATGCTGCACTCACAATGAGGTCAGCCAGTGGCTAAAGCAGGTTGACTTATTGCCCTATGCTGTATGTTGTAGAGACCAGAAGACAAATGTGAATGACACTGTAGGCCAATGGATGAAGACAGCTGGTCTGAAACCCCCTAAAAGTAATTATATTACATTTATAAATTTGGAAAAATCAAAAGGTCTTTCCTAACATCAAACCTAATAAGAGAGAAGGGACTAAAATAAACAATTCCAGAACGCAACCACTTGATGTTGGAATAATGCAAAACGTGAATCCAGAAATGCAGGGTTTACCTTTGTCAGTGATCTAAGGAGCATTGTCAACAACTGTCAGATTTGCAATTTTGATGCTGCAGCCATGACAGAAGTGTATGATTACTGGGCTTGCATAGGCAATGGCGGCTCCTCCATTAGGGTGAAGGTGCATTGCTCCACTGTGGTGTGCCTAAGCAGCAAAAGCAATCATAAAAAATTAAATGGTAATAAAAAAACGTTCTTATAATTTTTTTTCAGCCTGTAGGCTGACAGCCAAAGCCTCAGCAGGCCAGGGCTTCCTTGACATCAGCTACAGCTGGGTGGAACAGTGGTGAGCAATGTAAGTGTGCATGTCCGTTTGCCTGGTTGTCTTACAATGGCCAGCCAGGCATGCGCACTTAGGCTCATGGCACCTATTGGCTGATTAGCCGTGCTTTTAAATCCTGATTAATTGATTGAAATCTCTCCAACCTCTGCACAGCCAACAGGCACAGGCTCCCAGGGCCTGACTGAGCGCCAGACCAGCTCGCTTCGACCAATCCAGGCGCTTCTCTCATGCTACCTATTAGTATTACCAGCATGAGAGCTGCATCTGGATTAGTGTAGGGGATCTCACAAGGGTCTGGGATCCTCTGCACCAGCCCATGGACTGACGGGACAGGACTGAAGTACAGCAGCGAGGCGGCTGCCGGCGGACAAGTAACTTTTTAAATTTATTCTTTATTCTCCCCCACACTACTCGCCACTTTCCTTAGACAGCAGCTGCCACTGGCAATAGGTTTTGTGAAAAAGACAGTGCTGTTGTTTTTTCTAGGACCATGTCCAGGCAGAAGATATGAGGAATGAGGCGGCAGTAGTTTGACTTTATTCTGTAAACAGAGGATAAAACTTGTGTTTTTAGGGTGGAGAGGAAAGTTCATAGAGGGAGTAACACCTGCCAGTGAGAAAGACTTTATCATAGATGACCAGAGTCATTTGTAAGTTTGCAGGACTCACTTTTGAGGGACCAGAAGCTGTCCAATATGCTTGTGAATGAGAGCAATAGGAAGGAGTGGTGGTGGTGTGTGAAAGGGCTGCATTGTGGAAGTTGGCGACAACAGTGTCAATGCTTTAGCCAATAATGTGAATTCTATTGATGAAAAGGTTTATATTATTGGTTATTTTCTCAGTGGAATGAGAGATGCTGAGAAGTGAAAGCAGGTTTGCGCAGGGCTTGATTCCCTTGAATTGGGTAAACAATGTTAGAAATGTGCCACCCTGATGATGGAATAATTGTGAAGCAAAAGCTTTATTAACAAAAAGAAGAAAAAAGAAACTGCTCAGAAAAAATCCTTAAGATGTCAAGGGACTCTAAGACTCTAAGGGGGGTATTGTTACACTCATGCTCTCAAATAAATTGTCCCTATGTTACTTTTTTAAGACTTGGAGACAATTCTGGAGCCACCTGCAAAATTGTAGAATAATGCATGGCATGTGCATCTACAACTCATCTCAAATTTCAAAAATTTAATTGATGGTACTATATTGATCAGGGCAGTGCATCTCAAGTTCTGCATGGTCACCACAGTATTGCAGATCTTTTCAACAGATATATTCTGATGACACTCAAAATTGTCGCTTACTACGCTTATCCTCTCGCTCCAACAGCATGTGGCAACTGCATTACCTATTCTGCATTTGAAGGTGACGAAATGTCATTTGAACACAGCAATAAACTGAAAACATCTTCTTTCTTTATATCAGTCTACATAAAAAATATTTCCCTTCACAATGCACCAAGACAGCATCCTTCCACCCCTGGGAATCCTTCATAGTGTTCTTTCCATCTCAATTGCTATATCTGCCACCTACCACCTAATTGGTATTTGCTGGATCAGTCCCAACCTCACATTCTCAACCTCACTTTATACATGATATGACAAAGATGAACATACTATTCCCTGTGCCACTGTTAGTCTCACACATCACTTCTTCGAATTTATGGGGAAAAGTCCTTATCTTTGCTACCCCTACATTTTTCGACCTTCTAGGCTTACTCTCCACACTCTTTGAAGAAATTAGGAGGACTGTCTCACTGTACATAATGGCCTTGTACAAATGTTGTGTTGTTTCTTCTAAATTAGTATGAAACGCAACCCCCATCTGCAACCTAAATCGCCTTCCTTAACATGTCTAGTCAACTTATCCTGTAACAACCCTAATAATGAGCGAGTGGCTGAATCCAAATAAGTACTCCATGCACCTTTTTTTGGTTTAGGCTATTAACTCTCCTATTGAACAAACCAGTCAAGAATCTCCTCATGGTTCCTGAAGACTACCAACAGAAATGGCACCTGATACACCACAAATGTCATCTGGACTGATATGTAAAACCACTGCTGTACTTACCTCTTCTTATTTCCCACATTGTTCCCATCATAGTTTGACTTATAATCTTCTGTTCAATGTTTCTGTAACATTGGTGATCTTTCTACAGCATTTCAGTTTCAGATACTCCTAAAACAACAACAATGCAAAAAGGTTTCACCTAGAGAAGACACTGATATTGAGCCTGATCTGCTTGCAAGTTGGCTTACGACAAATCTGCAAAACAACTTCACCTTATTCACAACAGAGCAGCTAGATGCAACCTAGGTCTGAAATATCAAGACATGAAGGTTGTCTCTAAGAGGTTCATTCTATCCCAAACTTGTTTTTACTCAAATCTCTCACTTGAAACGCTTTCCTAAGTCATAAACTATGGAGTTTCACTATGGATTATTCCTAGTGGATTGTAGCTATTAACATTCACTAAACGACTGATCTAAGCATCTGTGTGGCCAACACAAAAGTATATATTTGTGAATACAGTATGAATGTTCATTCGACTATGGACAAAACATGTAATTCAAAAACATGGCACATTATGTGATTAAAACAACACTAACAAAATGCATCTGTAGCTCCCCGAAAGTAGTCGCCCACGAATATGAGTAGCTCTAACAAATGAGATTGTCTTTGAGATATATTATGATTTTTGGGGTGCTGGAAAAAGTGGATGCACAGTTGATGACATCTATATGCAGACAGTGGGATCTAGCTGCGGAAGCTTAGGGAGGCACTGTCCACTGTCAGGAAATATTGTGGCTATATATTTGGCAATAAATTGCATTTTGCCACAAACAAATCTAAACGCAATGGCAGGTATAACCCCACACAAACGTGCGCAGTGAAATCAAGATGGTAAACTGAGGCCTGTGCCATAGCAATAATATTGACACCGGGCCTCTCAAGAGACACTGAGGTTGTCAACAGATAAAAGCCTGCAGGAGGCTACCTAGTAAACTATTTTTCACTAGTGGAGGGGCAAAAGGGACCCACGTTGTTTAGAGGAATGTGACACCTGGAGTCTTGCATGGGGTGCTGTGCTGACGAGACACCTGAGAGAAGCAGCGGAGGCAGCAGCGTCCCGTGCAGGTGGAAGTAGGGCCGGGTTGGGGGGATTTGAGCGACGACCATGAGGGAAAATGAAATAAATCATACAATTTCTGTTGTCGTCTGTCGATACCCCCTGCCACCCACCTGGACACACCGCCCCACCGCTCTTATCTGCATGGGGCGCTGCTGTGTGGAGGCTACCTTTAAGGTAAACAAAAAGCCAAAACTAAGCCAGCAGGAAGATAAGATGCACAAGAGCTATCCAAAGAGGAGTGAAGCCATGAGTGGGGAAAGGAACAGACCTGCAGAGTGTGGGGAAGATCTGGAAGTTACATTGCTTGCACCACTGTGCACAGTGGATGTAGTCACCAACTGTAGAAATGCCAAAAACCCAAGGCAAACATTGGAGGTGTGGGTGACAGAATGAGAGGAACAGGTAACAATTGTGGTGGTATTAATATTGCCAGGCTCGTGATGGCTGCAACGTCCGAGGCTGGAGGCATTGAACAAGATTCAAGGATTTAGTCTATCTTTACGGAATCCTAAGGACTCAAGAAATCAACAGAGTGAGGTAGGAGAAATTAACAACTGGGCGAAAATGACTCACTCAGGTCAAGAGTCTCAAGACATTGGACAGATGATCACAGCCATTAGAGGGTGGATTGTACAGTGCTAAGTAGATGCATCAAGCAGAGATCAAGAATCCTGTCTCTGGGAGAGATGACGCCGGGTGATCCAAGAGGCCACACTGTTTCTACTGGAAGAGATTGACAGGGGTACCAGATTTACCTGGGATGGGTAGAGGAGATTATTCTGAGTTGCTGTACCTCAATATTATTATATACATTAATGCCTCTTACCTTATTGGAAATGCTTAATTTTCCCCAGGAGCAGTGCTTTCATTTGGCTTTGTCCCGGGGTCTCAGTAATTAACAAGCATTGGCATAGCCAATAGGTCTCGCTTTTGGGACCTTCTAAGTATTTAGTTATGCAGCACAATATCCTTGGTGCAACGATATCAACTGTTCCGTGGCTAAACACTTATAAGGTCCCAAAGGCGAGACCTATTGGCTATGCCAATGCTTGTTATTTTTTGTTCTTGGGGCCATGGGGGTGAAGGGTGAGTGCCAGAGAGGTGAGGAGTGAGTTCCAGGGAGATGAGACGTAAGAGTCAGGAGGGTTAAGGGTGAGTGTCAGGGAGGGGAAGGGTGAGTGCCGAGAAGGGGAGTATGAGTGGCGGGGTGAGGGGTAGCTGCCAGGCCAGGGGGGTGAAAGGCTAGTGCCACGGAGGTGAAGGTTGAGTGCCAGGTCAGGGGGATGAAGGGTGAGTGCCAGAGAGATGAAGGTTGAGTGCCATGGAGGTGGAATGTAAGAGCCAGGAGGGTCAAAGGTGAGTGCCAGGGAGGGGAAGGGTGAGTGCAAGGGGTGAAGGGTAGCTGCCAGGCCAGTGGGAGGAAGGGCTTGTGCCATGGAGGTGAAGGGGGAATGCCAAGGGGGCGAGGTGTGTGTGGTTGTGTGTGTGGGATTGTGTGTGGTTGTGTGTGTGTGTGTGGTTGTGTGGTTGTGGTTGTGTGTCTCTGTGGTTGTGTGTGTGTGGTTGTGTGTCAGTGGTTTTGTGTGTTTGTTTAGGTGTGTGTGGTTGTGTGTGTGGTTGTGTATGTGTGTGGTTGTGGGTGTGGTTGTGGTTGTGTGTGGCGGTTGTGTGTGGTTGTGTGTAGTTGTGGTTGTGTGTGTGTTTGTGGTTGTGTGTGTGGTTGTGTGTGGTTGTGGGTGTGCTTGTGGGCGTAGTTGTGTGTGTGGTTGAGGTTGTGTGTGGTTGGGTGTAGTTGTGGTTGTGGTTGTGTGTGTGGTTGTGGTTATGTGTGTGGTTGTGTGTATGTGTGGTTGTGTGTATGTGTGGTTGTGCATGTGGTTGTGTGTGTGGTTGTGTGTGTGGTGGGTGGGTGTGGTTGTGTAAGTGGTTGTGTGTAGTTGTGTGTGTAGTTGTGTGTGTGGTTGTGTGTGTGTGTGTGTGGTTGTGTGTGTGTGTGGTTGTGTGTGTGTGTGGTTGTGCGTGTTTGTGGTTGTGTGTATGGTTGTGCATGGTTGTGGTTGTGTGTGTGTGTGGTGTTGTGTGTGTGGTTGTGGTTGTGTGTGTGTGGTTGTTTGTGTGTGTGGTTGTATGTGTGGTTGTGATTGTGTGTGTGGTTGTGTGTGTGTGGCTGTGTGTGTGTGGATGTGTGTGTGTGGTTGTGTGGTTGTATGTGTTTGTGTGCGTGGTTGTGTATGTGTGTGGTTGTGTGTGTGTGTGGTTGTGTGTGTGGTTGTGTGTGGGTGTGGTTTGTGGTTGTGTGTTTGTGTGTGGTTGTGTGTGTGGTTGTGTGTGGTTGTGGTTGTGTGTGTGGTTGTGTGTGTGTGGTTGTGCATGGTTGTGGTTGTGTGTGTGGTTGTGGTTGTGTGTGCGTGGTTGTGTGTTTGTGTTGTTGTGTGTGTGTGGTTGTGTGTGTGGTTGGGGTTTTGTGTGTGTGGTTGTGTGTGTGGTTGTATGAGTGGTTGTGGTTGTGATTGTGTGTGTGTGGCTGTGTGTGTGTGTGTGGTTGTATGTGTGTGTGGTTGTGTATGTGTTTGGTTGTGTGTGTGGTTGTGCGTGTGTGTGTGTGTGTGGTTGTGTGTGGGTTTGGTTTGTGGTTGTGTGTGGTTTGTGGTGTTGTGTGGTTGTGTGTGTGGTTGTGTGTGTGTGGTTGTGTGTGTGTGGTTGTGTGTGTGGTTGTATTTGTGGTTGTGTGTGTGTGGTTGTGTGTGGTTGTGGTTGTGTCATTGGTTGTGTGTGTGTGGCTGTGTATTTGTGTGGTTGTGTGTGTGTGTTTGTGTCTGTGTGTGGGTGGTTGTGGTTGTGTGTGGTTGTTTGTGTGTGTGGTTGTGGTGATTGTGTGTGTGATTGTGTGTGTGGTTGTGTGTGTGTGGTTTTGTGTGTGTGGTTGTGTGTGTGTGGTTGTGTGTGTGGTTGTGTGTGGTTGTGTGTGGTTGTGTGTGTGGTTGTGTGTGGGTGTGGTTTGTGAGTGATGGTGTGGTTGTGTGTGTGTGTCTGGTTGTGTGGTTGTGATTGTGTGTGTGGTTGGGTGTGTGTGGTTTTGTGTGTGTGGTTGTATGTGTGTGGTTGTGTGGTTGTGTGTGTGGTTGTGTATGTGTTTGGTTGTGTGTGTGGTTGTATGTGTGTGGTTGTGTATGTGTCATTGTGTGGTTGTGGTTGTGTGTGTGGTTGTGTGTATGATTGTGGTTGTGTGTGGGTGTGGCTGTGTGTGTGTGGTTGTGGGTTTATGCGTTTGTGGTTGTGTGTGTGTGGTTGTGTGTGTGATTTTGTGGTTCTGTGTTTGGGATGTGTGTGTGATTGTGTGTGTGTGGTTGTATGTGTGTGTGGTTGTGTGTGTGCCATTGTGAGGTTATAGTTGTGTGTGTGTGTGGTTGTGTTAGTGGTTGTGTGTGGTTTGTGGTTGTGTGTTTGTGTGCGGTTGTGTGTGTGGTTGTGTGTGGTTGTGGTTGTGTGTGTGTGTGGTTGTGTGTGTGTGGTTGTGCGTGGTTGTGGTTGTGTGTGTGGTGGTGGTTGTTTGTGTGTGGTTGTGTGTTTGTGTTGTTGTGTGTGTGTGGTTGTGTGTGTGGTTGTGTGTGTGTGTGTGGTTGTGTGTGCGGTTGGTTGTGTGGTTATGGTTGTGTGTGTGGTTTTGTGTGGTTGCGGTGGTGTGTGTGGTTGTGTGTGTGTGGTTGTGTGTGTGCCTGTGTGTGGTTGTGTTTGTCTGTGGTTGTGTGTGTATGGTTGTATGTGTGGTTGTGTGTGGTTGTGGTTGTGTGTGTGGTTTTATGTGTGGTTGTGTTTGTGTGTGTGGTTGTGTGTGTGTGTGTGTGGTTGTGTGTGTGGTTGTGTGTGTGTGTGGTTGGGTGTGTGTATGTGGTTGTGTGTGGTTGTGTAGTTGTGTGTGTGGGTCAGTGTGTGGTTGTGTGTGTATGTAGTTGTGGTTGTGTGTGTGTTTGTGTGAGTATGGGTGTGTGTGTGGTTGTGTATGTGTGTGGTTGTGTGTGGTTTTGTGTGTGTGTGGGTGTGGTTTATGAGTGATGGTGTGGTTGTGTGGTTGTGTGTGTGGTTGTGGTTGTGTGTAATTGTGGTTGTGTGTGTGCGGTTGTGTGTATGGTTGTGTGTGGTTGTGGCTGTGTGTGATTTGTGTGGTTGTGGGCTTGTGCATGTGTGGTTGTGTGTGTGGTTGTGTGTGTGTTGTGTGGTTGTGGTTGTCTGTGTGGTTGTGTGTGTGATTGTGGTTGTGTGTGTGGTTGTGGTTGTGTGGTTGTGCATGTGTGGTTGTGGTTGTGTGTTTGTGGTGGTGTGTGCGGTTGTATGTGTGTGTGTTTGTCTGTGTGTGTGGTTGTGTGTCGTGGTTGTGGTTGTGTGTGGTTGTGCATGTGGTTGTGTGTGTGGCTGTGTGTGTGTGATTTTGTGTGTGGTTGTGTGTGAGGCTGTGTGTGTGGTTCTGGTTGTGTGTGTGGCTGTGTGCAGTTGTGTGTGTGGTTTTGGTTGTGTGTGTGTGTGGTTGTGTGTGTGGTTGTGTGTGGTTGTGTTGGTGTGTGTGGTTGTGTTTGTGTGTGTGTGTGTATGTGGTTGTGTGTGTGTGTGGTTGAGTGTGTGTGGTTGTGTGTGTGTTGTGTGTGTGTGTGGTTGGGTGTGTCTGTGTGTGTGTGTGTGGTTGTGTGTGTGTATGTGGTTGTGTGTGGTTGTATGTGTGGTTCGGTGTGTGGTTGTATGTGTGTGTAGTTGTGGTTATGGGTTTGTGCGTGTGTGGTTGTGTGTGTGGTTGTGTGTGTGTGTCATTGTCTGGTTGTGGTTGTCTGTGTGGTTGTGTGTGTGGTTGTGGTTGTGCGTGTGGTTGTGTGTGGGTGTGGCTGTGTGTGTGTTGTTGTGTGTGGTTGAGGGTTTATGCATGTGTGGTTGTGGTGTGTGTGTGTGTGTGTGTGTGTGTGTGTAGTTGTGTGTGGGTGTGGCTGTGTGTGTTTGTGTGTGTGTGTGTAGTAGTGTGGTTGTGCTTGTGTGGTTGTGCATGTGTGGTTGTGGTTGTGTGTGTGGTTGTGTGTGTGGTTGTGTGTGTGTGTGTGGTTGTATGTGTGTGTGGTTGTGTGTGTATGGTTGTGGTTGTGCATGTGGTTGTGAGTGTGATTATGTGTGTGTGGTTTTGTGTGTGGTTGTGTGTGAGGGTGTGTGTGTGGTTATGGTTGTGTGTGTGGCTGTGTGTGATTGTGTGTGGTTGTGTGTTTGTGCGTGTGTTGTTGTTGTGTGTGTGTGTGGTTGTGTGTGTGGTTGTGGATGTGTGTGTGGTTGTGTGTGGGAGTGGCTGTGTGTGTATATGTATATGTATATGTATGTGTCTATTAAAGCACACTGCTGCCCTGAGGCGTTGTGGTGCTGTAGAACGCTGGGGAACCCGTCCTGACTATCCCTGTGAGATGGTCCCTACTGGGTATCTCCAAGGTGAAACCAGGCATCCGCGATGAATGCGGGGGGCCGTTGTAGAGATGAGGCAAGCTAATGCCCAGAGTTGCTGAGTGTGATCCCTGGTTAGAGTAGGCACCGAGGCGAGAATTATCGAGTCCGCTGACCCTGGTCCACGACCCTGCCGCGTCAGGAATTGAACCCTGGTCCCGAGCCATTCTCTGCTTCCGGGTCTGCCGCCTCTAACCAGTGAGCCACACTACTCCAACCACACTGTGTGTGTGGTTGAGAGTTTATGCGTGTGTGGTTGTGGTTGTGTGTGTCTGGTTGTGTGTGTGGTTGTGGCTGTGTGTGTTTGTGTAGTAGTGTGGTTGTGGTTGTGCGTGTGTGGTTGTGGTTGTGTGTGTGTGGTTGTGTGTGTGTGTGGTTGTATGTGTGGGTGGTTGTGTGTGTGTGGTTGTGGTTGTGTGTGGTTGTGCATGTGTGTTGGACCCGGCCTCGTGGCGTGGTCCTCGCTGATCTCCGCAGCTCCGGATCTACGGGTGGAACTGATTCCCATCCACCCAGAACTGTACATGACACTTCTACCCCTGACCTGAGACGATCCCCAGACCGCGTTCTTGCACCCGTGCACGTGACCATCAAACTCCATGTTTAGCCACCCCGGCTGGCCGGCCACCTGCTTTCCTTTCGGCAGCCCCTGGCCACTCCTGGCTACAGCCAAGCATGCTCGTTCGGCGCGCCCAGATCCGCCCGGGGGGTGAACGACTCCTCAAGTACCCGAAACCAAGACCTCCATCGCACCTCCGGCCCCCTTCCGAGGAACTGGTTTCCCTCACACCTCTGAAAAGTCCCTGGGGGCTGGTTTCGATCACACCTTGGACCTCCTAGCGGGCTGGCTCCAGGCCTTGATGGGCGTCTGGGATCCCCTGGACGCATGGTCCAAAGCATCAAAGAACCAACCGCCAGACAATCGGGCGCCTGGCCCTCGGACCTCCGGCCTCCTGCCTCTGAGGGTCCGGACATCAAAGAGCTCCAGTACTATAAGACAGCCTGCCTTCCATCTAGTCGGCAGTTGTATCTTGGACAAGAAAGCCCTGCTGATCTGATCGCGGCTAACTTTGAGGAGAACAGACTCTGACCCACTGAGCCCTGCTGACGTTGTCGCGGCTCATCCTCGAACCTACGGAACGGAACCATCGGAGCCCTGCTGACGCTGTCGCGGCCCCCTCCCGAAGTCAAGTCAAGTCAAGCCAAAAATTTGTATAGCGCGCTACATACCCAGAGGGTCTCAAGGCGCTTGAAGGAGGGTGGGGAATTACTTGTCAAATATCCACGTTTTAAGTTGCTTTCTGAATGCTAGGTGGTTCTGAGTAAGGCGAAGGTGAGTGGGAAGTGAGTTCCAGGTTTTAGCTGCCAGGTAGGAGAAGGATCTACCTCCCATGGTGGATTTGTTGATGCGAGGTACAGTGGCAAGGGCTTGGTTGAAGGATCGTAGCTGGCGGGAGGGTGTGTAGAAGGACAGTCGTTTGTTGAGGCATTCGGGTCCGATTTCGTAGAGTGCTTTGTGTGTGTGGGTTAGGAGCCGGAAAGTGATCCTCTTATTGACGGGGAGCCAGTGGAGGTTTTTCAGGTGGCCAGAGATGTGTTCTTTACGCGGGATGTCTAATATGAGCCTGGCTGAAGCGTTCTGGATGCGTTGGAGTTTTTTCTGGATTTTTGCGGTGGTACCGGCGTAGAGGGTGTTTCCGTAGTCCAGTCGGCTCGTGACCAGAGCGTGAGTGACTGTTTTTCTAGTTTCGGTGGGGATCCAGCGAAATGTTTTTTTGAGCATGCGAAGAATGTTGAAGCAAGATGAAGAAACGGCGTTGACTTGTCTGTTCATCGAGAGTGAGGAATCCAGGATGACGCCCAGGTTCCTTGCGTGGTCCGTCGGGATGGGTGCTTTTCCAAGGGCCTCTGGCCACCAAGAGTCATCCCAGGCGGAGGGGGAGGTGCCTAGGATGAGGACTTCTGTTTTGTCTGAGTTCAGTTTCAGACGGCTGTCCTTTTGTTTGCGTGCTTCATCCATTCGGCTACTTCTTTCATTCCTTCATGCAGGTTGGTTTTGGCAGTGTTAGGGTCTCTGGTGAGTGATAGGATCAGTTGAGTGTCGTCGGCGTAGGAGATGATGTTGAGGTTGTGTTGGCGTGCGATGACCGCGAGGAGGCTCATGTATACGTTGAAGAGGGTGAGGCTGAGTGAAGATCCTTGTGGTACGCCGCAGATGACTTCAGTGGCCTCTGACTTGAATGGTGGGAGGCGGACTCTCTGGGTTCTTCCGGTGAGGAACGAGGTGATCCATTCCAGTGCTTTTCCATGGATTCCGACGTTTCTGAGGCGTTGTAAAAGGGTGCTATGACAGACCGTGTCTAAGGCTGCGGAGAGGTCGAGGAGGATGAGGGCGACTGTGTCTCCATTGTCCAGTAGAGTTCGAATGTCGTCTGTTGCTGCGATGAGGGCGGTTTCAGTGCTGTGCTTGGCTCGGAAGCCGGATTGTGAGGAGTCGAGGGATTTGTTGGTTTCGAGGAATGCGGCGAGCTGGTTGTTGACCACTTTCTCGATGACTTTGGCCGGGAATGGAAGGAGTGAGATAGGGCGGTAGTTTTTGAGTTCGGTGGGGTCAGCTGTGGGTTTCTTCAGGAGGGCGCTGAGTTCGGCATGTTTCCAGCTTTCCGGGAAGGTTGCGGAGTTGAGGGAGCAGTTGATGACGTCTCGGAGGTGCGGTGCTATAATGGAGTCTGCTTTGTTAAAGATGTGGTGAGGGCATGGGTCTGTGGGGGATCCTGAGTGGATAGAGTTCATCAGACGGATGGTGTCCTCAGTGGAGATTGGCTTCCAGTCATTGAGGATGTTCAGGGGGGGTGGGGGTCCTGCAAGGGTTTGGGTGGGTTGGTCTTCGGGTTGGTTGTCGAAGCTGTTGTGGATGTCTGCAATTTTGTTGTGGAAGAATGAGGCTAGGGAGTCGCAGAGGGCTTGAGAGGGGGTGATGTCGTTGGAGTTGGCCGAGGGGTTGGTAAATTCCTTGACGATGTTGAATAATTCCTTGCTGTTGTGGGCGTTGTTATCTAGTCGGTCCTTGAAAGCGGCTTTCTTGGCATTCCGGATCAGTTGGTGGTGTATGCGGGTGGCGTTTTTGAAGGCGTCCTTGGTGCTGGTGGTTGGGTTTTTTTTCCAGGCCTTCTCAAGGGAGCGGCAGAGTTTCTTGGATTTCTTAAGATCATCGTTGAACCAGGAGGCCTTCTTGCTGCCTAGTTTGATTTGTCGTTTTTTCAGTGGTGCTAAGATGTCGGCGCTGTTGGATAACCATTGGGTGAGGTTGGTGGCTGCTTGGTCTGGGTTTGAGGAGTGGGCTGGGGGGTTTTGAAGAATCGATGAGGAGATCTGGTCGATGGTGATTTTGTTCCAGTTTCTCTGCAGAGTGGGTTGGGGGTGGTTGTTGGAAGTGGGCTTGTTGTAGGTAAAGTGAACGCAGCTGTGGTCAGTCCAAAGGAGAGCTGTGGTGTGGCTGAAGGAGACATGTTTGCTGGAGGTGAAGATAGGGTCGAGTGTGTGACCTGCGATGTGGGTGGGGGTTGTGACGAGTTGTTTAAGTCCGAGGTTGGCGAGGTTGTCCAAAAGGGTGGTGGTGTTGCGGTCGTTGTTGTTTTCAAGGTGAAAGTTGAGGTCTCCCAAAAGGATGTAATCCTCGGAGGGGAGCACGTGTGGAGTGATGAAGTCTGTGATGTCTTCACTAAACTGTGCGCGGGGTCCTGGTGTCCTGTAAAGGAGGGTGCCTCTGAGTGTGGTCTTGGGTTCGATGTGGATCTGGAAGTGAAGGTGTTCAGAGATGGCGAGATTGACGTCTGAGCTGGTTGAGATGTGGATGGATTTCTTATGGACGATAGCGATACCTCCTCCTGTGTGGCCAGTACGGTCCTTGCGTATGATCTTATAGTCTTCCGGGATGGCAATGGTGATGTCTGGGGCTGATGTGGCGTTCATCCATGTTTCTGTTAGGAAGGCGACTTCCGGAGAGATGGTGTCTAGTAGATTCCAGAGGTCAATGGCGTGCCTGTGGACCGATCGGGTGTTCAGCAGGATGCATTGTAGGTGGTTGGGGTCGGATATCTGTTGTGTGTTCGTAGATGAGGAGTTGTTCTTGGTGCCGTCGAACTTGCAGGAGTTGCAGGAAAAGGGTCCATGGGTGTGTCCAGGAGCAGCTTGGACGCAGTTGGGGGAACGGCCGGGGTTGAGGGCTAGGAGGGTGGTGGCATCGTAAGTAATGCGGGAGGGGTGGACTTTACGAGGACCAGGGGCTCTGGCGCTGGGCGCGGTCCAGGCGCGGACGGGCGTAGACGGGCTTACCTTTGGCGCACCTTCGGCGCGAATGGGGCGCGGTCGCTGCGCGTAGACGCTGCGCGTGGGTGCAGCTGGCATATATGGGAGGAGGGGGAGGGGCGAGGGGGGCTCAGCTGGGAGGCGGGGCGGGCTCTAGAGGACGGCCTTGCAGGGAAAAACAACAACAACCAAATGGCGGCGTGTGGAAAAGCACGAGCAGCAAAGCGCCAATCACTACCAATAGAGCGCCACAGAAGAGAGCAACGAAGGCACACTCAAATTAAAAGCGCAATAATTTCAATTGATCTCTGCAGACAAAATGAGGCACATTTACATCAAATCGTTACAATGCAGAATAACGCGCTAAAAGTAAGGAGCCAGATCTCAAGCGCAACTCTGTGCAATAATCGCGTTGTCAATGTCAGCGCAGGAATTTCAAGCGCAGTATAACGATACCACAAGCAGTTCGAGCAGGGACACAAGAAGGACACAAGACCTGAACCATCGGAGCCCTGCTGACGCTATCGCAGCCCCCTCCCAAAGGACACGAGACCTGAACCATCGGAGCCCTGCTGACGCTGTCGCGGCTCCATCTGCTTACGAGTACGACGGAGTACTCCTGACTAAACCCTGCTGACCTCGTCGCGGCTTGACGAACTCTCTGGTCCGGCTGGACTATCGACGCTACCCTCACGATCATCTTGAACCAGAAGTGAGTAGGACAGCAAGTCCCATCGCCAGCCCCCGTAACCCCCAGTTCGAGGATTGAGAACTGTGCGCAGGGTGCGTGGCGTACCAGCTGGCCTCCTAAGACTGTCCCGCTTCCCGACCCCTCGTTACGAGACTTTTGCGATCCCTCGATCGCTGTGTTCTGCTCCTTACTTTTAATCCTGATAAAGTCCTTCTTGATAAAGAATCACGGTGTGGTGTCCGTTCATAAGTGTGGTGTGTCGACAGTGTGTACGATCAGTCCTCCCCGGCGAGGACTCCCCTTCGATAAGACTCGGCAGTTATTGTGGGAGAGGAGGTTCCAGGTGGTTAGGAGAGTCCTCTTGACCCCTGGGGTCACCGCCTTCCAACATTGGTGGCAGCGACGCGATACGAACCTACGTCTGAAGATCGTACCACTGACACACTACCTGAACCTACACGCAGCAAATGCACAAGAAAAGAGCAACAATGACGACTACAGAATCTGGTGTAAAGACAACCTTCGACAAGGACCTCCTGGAAGATTACACACATAGAGAGCTGAAGCAGTTCTGCAAAGAACTGAGTATCCCGAGTACCGGACTAAGTACGAAGGAAGATTTCCAGAACGTGCTAACCGCTTGGGTAGAGTCTGGAGCACCTCTTCCCCCAATCGAAGACGAGGGGAGGAGGCCACAGACCGAACCCGGTACACCGACCGGTGAGAGAATCCAGCAACCGACCCGGAGCCCAGCAACCGGGAGAGAGCGGTCATCAGAGGAGATGGCCGATCGAGAATGTGACCGAAGCCATGAGCTCGAACTGGCACGCCTCAAATTAGAGGGTGAACTCAAACTCGCAGAAAAGAAGTTGGCAGTGAAACAGTTGCCGCTCCAGGGAGAGCTAGAGGAGAAGAAGCTCCAGAGGGAGCATGAAGGTCAGAAACTTCAGCTCAAGCACGAGCGCAGCCTCAAAGAACTCGAATTGAAAGCCAGAAAAGAAGCAACCGGATCACCGGGCCTTGGGGAGCAGATGGTCCCCAAAGAAACAAAGGTGCATATCCCCAAGGACGTTGTAAGGGAATTTTACAAAGGAGACGACACCCAGCAGTGGTTCAAAGCATACGAGGTGGCCATGTCCGCTCACCGGGTCCCGGAGAAGGACTGGGGGGGCCGGCCTATGGAGCCGCTTCCTCAGCGAGGGGAGAGACACCCTGCTGGACCTACCGACGGCACACATGATCGCCTACCCACACATGAAAGACGCTCTCTTATTCCGCTATGGCCTAACGCCAGAAATGTATCGCCAGCGGTTTAGGGAGTGCAAGAAGATTCCTGGCACCACATGGGTGGACTATGTGAACTACTACACCCGGGCCCTGGACGGGTGGATCAAGGGCAGCCATGTGACCACCTTCGAGGGCCTAGTCGACCTAGTGGCTTACGAGCACCTGTCCGCAAATTGCTTTGTGGAACTAAGACAGCATCTCCTGGACAGCAAGCTTGCCAACCCACGGAAACTGGCTGTGGAAGCCGATCGCTGGGTGGCCACCCGAGTCCAGAAGGGGCCCGGGGGAGACCCCCCCGGAACGACCAAGGATCTTCCCGCCAGCGAGGTGGGGGAGGTTGGGGCAAGCAGCAAAATTCCCAGTCAGGGCCTCAGCGTAGTCCCCCCAGAAACCAGACCCCGCGCTCTCCTCCCGCGATGAGAGCCGCTCCGAGCGCAGGACCCCCGGGGCTCCGCCCCAGCTCCACGTGCTTCAAGTGTCAGCAACCCGGGCACTATGCCGGTGACCCCCGATGACCCCTGACCCCGAAATCCACTCCCACTGGGCCCTCCACTAGACAGATATCCTCAGTAGCCTTAGAAGAGGAAGAAATAGAAGAACAGGGGGAGTGGGAACCCGCAGCCATGGTCCTAGCCTCCCTGGGGAATAGTGAGATGATCCCCGGAGATTATCTGCCCGACAACACCGAAAAGTACCGCCAAACAGTGAAGGTTAATGGGCGCAGCATAGGGGCCCTTCGGGATACAGGAGCCAGCATCGCGTCTGTTAGGTACACACTAGTTCCTGAGTCCATGATCATCCCCCACACCTCCTGTCGGGTGATAGCAGCCGATAATTCTGTCCGCACCTGCAGGATAGCCCAGGTCCCGTTTGAGTGGGAGGGGGTCTCGGGCGATCTGCGGGTTGCAGTTCGCACGGACATGCCTGTAGACTGCCTCCTGGGGAATGACTTAGAGAGTTCCCAGTGGAAAGAGGTAGAGAGAAGAACCCATTTACCCATGTTAGGACTGCCCCAATGGGCCTGTGTGAGCACATGGGCCATGACCGCCAGAATGCCCAACCCCGAGAACGAAGAGCCTGAGTTCCCCAGTTCAGCCCCTGTTGTCCCCGTGGGCGGCGAGCACCCTACGGTCCTCGACCAGCCCTCCCTCGAAGAGAACACATCCGACGAAGGTCCCCTCGGACCCGCTGTCGAACCAGTCCCGACCCTAGCAGATCTCCCCGAGTTAGCCCAGTGGCGCCAAGAGGGAGGACCGTCCCGAGAGGAGTTCTGCCAAGAGCAGACCTCCTGCCCTGCCCTAGAGGGGCTCCGCCGACAGGCCGCAGCCCAGGCCGCTGGAGACCAGTCCGGCTCCCATTACCTTTACTGGGAAAACGGCCTACTGTACAGTGAACAGAAGACCGCGGAACTAGGGTCAGCCCGTGTGCTGGTGGTACCCCTACGTTTCCGAGGACTCCTCCTCAATCTGGCCCACGATGTACCTCTGGCAGGGCATCTGGGCCAAGATAAGACCTTCCAACGACTAGTGACCCATTGCTACTGGCCCCACATGCGGGCTGATGTGGAACACCACTGCAAGTCCTGCCCCACGTGTCAGGCTAGCGGCAAAAGCGGAGGCAAGCGCAAGGCTCCCCTCCAGCCCTTTCCAGTTGTCAGTACCCCCTTTGAGAGGGTGGGGATCGACATCGTCGGACCTCTGGACCCCCGGACCTCCTTAGGCCACCGGTTCATTCTGGTTCTGGTCGATCACGCCACCCGATACCCCAAAGCCATCCCCCTCCGGACCGTGACGGCCACAGTCGTAGGCCGGGCCTTCATGGGGATCTTCTCCCGGGTGGGATTCCCCTGGGAAGTGGTAAGCGATCGAGGCACAAACTTCATATCCCGGTACATGAAGTCCCTCTGGCAACAGTGTAGGGTGTCCTACCAGTTCACCACCCCCTACCATCCTCAGGGCAACGGTCTGGTTGAGCGGTCAACTGCACCCTGAAAGGGATGATCATGGGTCTTGAGGAGCCCTTGCGACGCAAGTGGGACGTCCTCCTACCCTGCCTCCTGTTCGCATACCGAGAGGTACCCCAGAAATCCTTGGGGTTTAGCCCTTTCAAGCTGCTCTATGGGCACCACGTCCGGGGTCCCCTCAGCCTGGTCAAGGAAGGCTGGGAGGCAGCCCCCCCGAGCACACCCCGACGTATTCTCCTACGTCCTGGCCCTCCGGAACCAGACGCGGAAGTTTCGCGAACTGCCCGAGGCCAACCTGGAAGCCAGCCAAGAGGAGATGAAAGGCTGGTACGACCAGAATGCTACTCTGGTCGAGTTCCAACCAGGCCAACAGGTTTGGGTCATGTCCCCAGTGGAACCTTGTGCCTTGCAGGACAAGTGGACTGGACCCTTTAAGGTGATAGAGCGCAAGAGCCAGGTCACCTACCTCGTTGATACAAAATCAGCCAGGAACGCCCTGAAAGTGTTACACGTAAACTGACTCAAACCCCATTTTGTGCTGTCTGAGTTGGGATTACTCCTTGCCACCGACGACGGAGAGGAAGAGGAAACGGACCCTCTACCCGATCGCCTGTGTGCAAAGGATCAAGATGGCTCCGTAGAGGGAGTGAGTCTCTCCTCCTCCCTCACCCCCGGGCAGCGTGAGGAATGTCGCCACTTGCTGGGACAATTCTCAGACCTCTTCTCCCTCACTCCCGGCGTCACCCGTTGGTGCGTCCACGACGTGGACACCGGGGACAGCCCTCCGGTATGGCACAGAGCCTACCGAGTCCCGAACCGAGTCCGAGCCTGCATCAAGGCGGAGGTCGACAAAATGTTGGACCTAGGAGTGGTGGAAGCCTCCGATAGCCCATGGGCTAGCCCCGTGGTCCTGGTTCCGAAGGCGGCCGCCCCCGGCACCGTTCCTGAGCTGAGGTTCTGCGTCGACTACCGCGGACTCAACGCAGTCACCCGAACCGACTCACGCCCCATCCCCCGAGCTGACGAACTGATTGACCGCCTAGGGTCGGCCCAGTACCTCAGTACCTTCGATCTCACCAGCGGCTACTGGCAGATCGGCCTCACAGAGAGGGCCCAAGAAAGGTCTGCTTTCTCCACTCCGGATGGCCATTTCCACTTCAGAGTCATGCCCTTCGGCATGAAAAACGCCCCTGCCACCTTCCAGCGACTGATCAATCCGGTCCTGGCCGGGTTGGAAAGTTTCAGCGCAGCCTACCTAGACGACATTGCGGTGTTCAGTGCTCACTGGCCCGAGCACCTGCACCACCTCTGGGAGGTGTTGGACGCCCTGCGTCGAGCAGGGCTCACCATTAAAGCTAGTAAATGCCAAATAGAACAAAGCTCAGTGGTATACCTAGGGCACCAGGTCGGCAGCGGCCTCGTGGCCCCCCTCCAACCCAAGATAGACGCAATCAATGCCTGGGAGACCCCCACGACCCAGACCGAGGTGCGGGCTTTCCTAGGGCTCACAGGGTACTACCGTAGATTCATCAAGGGGTACAGGAGTATTGTAGGCCCCCTCACCGAGTTGACAGCCAAGACCAACCCCAAGAAGGTTATTTGGACCCCCGCCTGTCAGAAGGCCTTCGAAGAGTTGAAACAGGCCATGTGCACCGCTCCAGTCCTACAGGCCCCTGACTACTCCCGAGAGTTCGTGGTTCAGACCGACGCCTCTGAGCATGGCATCGGGGCCGTGCTCTCCCAAGTGGACGACAAGGGGATTGATCATCCGGTAGCCTTTATCAGCTGGAGGCTACTACCCCGGGAGCAGAGATGGAGCACCATCGAGCGAGAGGCCTTCGCAGTAGTCTGGGCCTTAAAGAAACTGAGGCCCTACCTGTTCGGGACCCACTTCCGGGTCCAGACCGACCACCGTCCTCTCCGGTGGCTCATGCAAATGTGAGGAGAGAACCCTAAACTGCTACGCTGGTCCATCTCCCTCCAAGGGAGGGATTTTACTGTGGAACACAGCCCTGGTGCCGACCACGCCAATGCCGACGGCCTGTCCCACTTCTTCCGCCTCAGCTAAGAGAACCCCCAAGAGGATGGGTAGTTCTCCTCGTCTTTCAGCTGGAGGGGACGCATGTTGGACCCGGCCTCGTGGCGTGGTCCTCGCTGATCTCCGCAGCTCCGGATCTACGGGTGGAACTGATTCCCGTCCACCCAGAACTGTACATGACACTTCTACCCCGGACCTGAGACGATCCCCAGACCGCGTGCCTGCACCCGTGCACGTGACCATCAAACTCCATGTTTAGCCAGCCCGGCCGGCCGGTCACCTGCTTTCCTTTCGGCAGCCCCTGGCCACTCCTGGCTACAGCCAAGCATGCGCGTCCGGCGTGCCCAGATCCACGCGGGGGTGAACGACTCCTCAAGTACCCGAAACCAAGAACTCCATCGCACCTCCGGCCCCCTTCCGAGGAACTGGTTTCCCTCACACCTCTGAACTATCCCTGGGGGCTGGTTTCGATCACACCTTGGACCTCCTAGCGGGCTGACTTCAGGCCTTGATAGGCGTCTGGGATCCCCTGGACGCATGGTCCAAAGCATCAAAGAACCAACCGCCAGACAATCGGGCGCCTGGCCCTCGGACCTCCGGCCTCCTGCCTCTGACGGTCCGGACATCAAAGAGCTCCAGTACTATAAGACAGCCTGCCTTCCATCTAGTTGGCAGTTGTATCTTGGACTAGAAAGCCCTGCTGATCTGATCGCGGCTAACTTTGAGGAGAACAGACTCTGACCCACTGAGCCCTGCTGACGTCGCGGCTGATCCTCGAACCTACGGAACAGAACCATCGAGCCCTGCTGACGCTGTTGCGGCCCCCTCCCGAAGGACACGAGACCTGAACCATCGGAGCCCTGCTGACGCTGTCGCGGCCCCCTCCCGAAGGACACGAGACCTGAACCATCGAAGCCCTGCTGACACTGTCGCGGCTCCATCTGCTTACGAGTACGACAGAGTACTCCTGACTAAGCCCTGCTGATCTTGTCGCGGCTTGACGAACTCTCTGGTCCGGCTGGACCATCGACGCTACCCTCACAATCATCTTGAACCAGAAGTGAGTAGGACAGCAAGTCCCATCGCCAGCCCCCGTACCCCCCAGTTCGAGGATTGAGAACTGTGCGCAGGGTGCGTGGCGTACCAGCTGGCCTCCTAAGACTGTCCCGCTTCCCTGACCCCTCGTTACGAGACTTTCACGATCCCTCGATCGCTGTGTACTGCTCCTTACTTTTAATCCTGATAAAGTCCTTCTTGATAAAGGATCACGGTGTGGTGTCCGTTCATAAGTGTGGTGTGTCGACAGTGTGTACGATCAGTCCTCCCCGGCGAGGACTCCCCCTCGATAAGACTCGGAAGTTATTGTGGGAGAGGAGGTTCCAGGTGGTTAGGAGAGTCCTCTTGACCCCTGGGGTCACGGCCTTCCAACAATGTGGTTGTGTGTGTGGTTGTGTGTGTGTGGTTTTGTGTGTGGTTGTTTGTGAGGTTGTGTGTGTGGTTATGGTTGTGTGTGTGGCTGTGTGCAGTTGGGTGTGGTTATGGTTGTGTGCGTGTGGTTTTGGTTGTGTGTGTGTGTGGTTGTGTGTGTGTGGTTGTGAGTGTGTGGTTGTGTGTGGTTGTATGTGGTTATGTGTGTGTGGTTGTATGTGTGGTTGTGTGTGGTTGTGATTGTGTGTGTTGTGGGTGTGGTTGTGGCTGTGTGTGGTTGTGTGTGGTTGTGTGTGTGGTTGTGTGTGGTTGTGTGTGTGTGTTGTATGTGTGGTTGTGTGGTTGTGGTTGTGTGTGTTGTGTGTGTGGTTGTGTGTGTGGTTGTGTGTGTGTTGTATGTGTGGTTGTGTGGTTGTGTGTGTGGTCGTGTGGTTGGGTGTGTGTGTGGTTGTGTGTGTATGTGTGGTTGTGTGTGTGTGGTTGTATATGTAATGTAATGTAATGATGTCTTGTAAAGCGCCTGCATCACCCCACATGGGGTATCTCCATGCTGTAGACCGCTGGGGAACCCGTCCTGGCTTTCCCTGTGAGATGGTCCCTACTGGGTATCTCTAAGGTGAAACCAGGCATCCCCGGCGTATGTGGGAGGGCTGTTGTGGAGATGAGGCAAGCTAATGCCCAGAGTTGCCGAGTGTGATCCCTGGTTAAAGTAGGCACCGAGGCTAGAATTATCGAGTCCGCTGACCCTGGTCCATGACCCTGCCGCAACGGGAATTGAACCCTGGTCCCGGGCCATCCTCTGCTTCCGGGTCAGCTGCCTCTAACCAGTGAGCCACACCACTCCACCATATGTGGTTGTGTATGTGGTTTTGGTTGTGTGTGGTTGTATGTGTGTGGTTGTGAGTGGTTGCGGTGTTTGTGGTTGTTTGTGGTTGTGTGTGTGGTTGTGTGTGTCGTTAGGTGTGGTTGTGGTTGTGTGTGGTTGTCTGTGTTTGTGTGTGTGCGTGTGGTTGTGTGTGTATGCGGTTGCGTGTGGTTGTGTGGTTGTATGTGTGATTGTGTGTGTGATTGTGTGTGGTTGTGTGTGTGGTTGTGTGTGTTGGGTTTGTGGTTGTGTGTGTGGTTGTGTGTGTGTTGTGTGTGTGGTCGTGGTTGTGTGTGTGTGGTTGTGTGGTTGTGTGTGGTTGGATGTGTGTGTGGTTGTGTGGGTGGGTGTGGGTGGTTGTGTGTGGGTGTGTGGGTGTGGTTGTGTGTGTGTGTGTTGTTGTGTGGTTGATTGTATGTGTGGATGTGTGTGTGTTTGTGTTTGTGTGTGTGGTTGTGTGTGTGTATCTGGTTGTGTGTGTGTGGTTGTGAGTGTGTGGTTGTGTGTGGTTGTATGTGGTTATGTGAGTGTGTGTGGTTGTATGTGTGGTTGTGTGTGTGGTTGTGTGTGGTTGTGATTGTGTGTGTTGTTGTGGGTGTGGTTGTGTGTGTGGTTAAATGTGTGTGGTTGTGTGTGGCTGTGTGTGTGTGTGTGTGTGTTGTGTGTGTGGTTGTGTGGTTGTGGCTGTGTGTGTGTGTGGCTGGGTATGTGTGTGGTTGTGTGTGTATGTGTGGTTGTGTGTGTGTGGTTGTGTGCGTGGTTGTATATGTGGTTGTGTATGTGGTTTTGGTTATGTGTGGTTGAATATGTGTGGTTGTGAGTGGTTGTGTGTGTTTGTGGTTGTTTGTGGTTGTGTGTGTGGTTGTGGTTGTGTGTGTGGTTAGGTGTGGTTGTGGTTGTGTGTGGTTGTATGTGTTTGTGTGTGAGTGTGGTTGTGTGTTTGTATGTGTGATTGTGTGTGTGGTTGTGTGTGGTTGTCTGTGTGGTTTTGTGTGTGTGTGTGTGTTTGTGTGGTTGTGTGTGTGTGGTTGTGTGTGCGGTTGTGTGTGTGTGGTTGTGTGTGTGGTTGTGTGTGTGGTTGTGTGTGTGGTTGTGTGTGTGGTTGTGTGTGTGGTTGTGTGTGCGTTTGTGTGGTTATGGTTGTGTGTGTATGGTTGTGTGTGTGTGTGTGTGTTGTGTGTTTGTGGTTGTGTGTGTGGTTGTGTGTTGTGTGTGTGTGTGTGGCTGTGGTTGTGTGTGTGGTTGTGTATGTGTGTGGTTGTGTGTGTGGCTGTGTCTGTGATTGTATGTGTGGTTGTGTGTGTGATTGAGGTTCTGTTTGTGGTTGTGTGGTTGTGCGTGGTTGTGGTTGTTTGTGGTTGTGTGTGTGTGGTTATGTGTTTGTGTGGTTGTGTGAGTATGGTTGTATATGTGGTTGTGTGTGTGTGGTTGTGGTTGTGTCTGGTTGTGTGTGTGTGGTTGTGTGAGGTTGTTTGTGTGTGTGGTTGTGGGTGTGGTAGTGGGCATGGTTGTGTGTGTGATTTTGTGTGTGGTTGGTTGTGTGTGGCTGTGTGTGGTTGTGTGTGTGGTTGTGTGTGTGTGGTTGTGTGTGTGGTTGTGTGTGCTTGTGTGTGTGGTTGTGTGTGGTTGTGTGTATGGTTGTGTGTGGTTGTGTGTGTGGTTATATGTGTGTGTGGTTGTGTGTGTGGTTGTCATTGTGTGTGTGGTTGTGTGTGTGTTTGTGTGTGTGTTGTGTGTGTGGTTGTGTGTGTGGTTGTGGGTGGTAGTGGTTGTGTGTGTGTGGTTGTCTGTGTGTGGTTGTGTGTGTGTGGTTGTGTGTGGTTGTGTGTGTTGTTGTTGGTCTGTGTGTGGTTGTGTTTGTGATTGTTTGTGGTTGTGTGTGTATGTGATTTTTGTGTGTGTGTGTGGTTGTGTGTGTGTGGTTGTGGTTGTGTGTGTGATTGTGTGTGAGGGTGTGTTTGTGGTTGTGGGTGCGTTTGTGTGAGTGAAGGTGTGGTTATGTGTATGGGTGGTTGTGTGTGTGTGTGGTTGTGTGTGTGGTTGTGTGTGGTTGTGGTTGTGTGTATGGTTGTGTGTGTGTGGTTGTGTGTTTGTGGTTGTGTGTTTGTGGTTATGTGTGTGGTTGTATGTGTGTGTGTGTGTGTGGTTATGGTTGTGTGTATGGTTGTGCATGTGGTTGTGTGTGAGGCTGTGTGTGTGTGTGGTTGTGTGTGTGTGTGTGTGGTTGTGTGTGTGGTTGTGGTTGTGTGTGTATGGTTGTGTGCGTGTGGCTTGTTGGGTTGTGTGTGTGGTTTTGGTTGTGTGTGAGGTTGTGTTGGACTTGGCCCTTCTGCGCACTTTCACTGTGTTCCAGTGGGAAGTGCATGTGCACTCTGAGTGCGTGTGGTGACATTGGCCTGCCCTCCCATAGGAATGCATGGGGAATATGTGTGTCCCTGGTAGTTCCTGATGCATGGGGAGTGCAGATGCGAGTTTGGTATGTGCGGACTCGTGTGATTAAATTCTGCACAATTATGTATGCGGCGTGATTGTGTCTAGTGTGGAAGTACAACTTCTAGAAGTTGGCATGTTTGTGTAATTTGTGTGTGGCTTGTGATTGGCTGGAGCTGGCTGGTGAGCCTGGCTCCATGAGTCATGATGGGTCTTCCCCGGTGGTGAGTGTTGAGAGTAACATGCTGATGTAAGAGAGGGGCTGCACCTAGGACCTGAATAGAGCTAGGCTTTTCCCTCACAATGCTGGCCCCTTGTGGAGTGTCTGATGTCCCTGACCCATCCTGTGAATAGAGAGAAGGGCTGAGAAAAAACAAAGTGCTCAGGAACCAGTTATATCTGGTTCGCCCCTTGCCTGCACCTTTAGACAAAGGAATTTTGTGTATAAAAAGAGGCTGTGACCTCTTGTAAAATGTTCTTGTTTTTCCCGACTAGAATCTACCAGGGGCGTGCTGCTGCTGGAGCCCGGGGGAAGGCTTGCCTCCCTGGGCCCTGCCCAGCCCCTGGATTACTGATGGACTTGGTTGCTGGGGGCCCTTTTCTTCCTTTAGGGGTCCTCCCTTGGGGGGCTGCTGGTCTCTGTGCCCCCTGGTAGCCTGGAAGCACTTTATTTCTAAAATATTACTTGTGATTCCAAGCGCCTCCCCAAGGGTCTGGAAGTGAGCTGGCCCCCTGATCTGAGTCCCAGGAATAGTGGACTCTGCCTGCCTTTATCTGACGAACCTGACAAACTCTGCCCCAGCTGCTGGAGCCACCAGCCGAGTGTGTCCCGCATTCCTGAGCAGACGTGGAGCGGTGACTGTGGCCGCCTGCCCCGTGTGACCTGTTCTGACCTCGAGCCGTGTCCACACCGTCGCTGGGCTGCTCACACCCCTTTCACCCCCCCTCTTCCGAACCGCACTGCTCGCCGCATCCCCGCTGGGGAGAGAACCTGTGCACCACCCGTTCGGCCCATTCAAGCATACTGGCCTGACCTGTGCGCCGCGCACCTGACATCAGCAGCCCCTTTAGAACCGGAGTACGCACCGTCCACCTAAAGTGTACCCCTTTGAATGCCCTATGAGATCTGGCACGCCGTACCGGCTTGAAGCTAGCAGCCGAGTACGACTCGCACAGTGCCTGCCAAGTATCCTGAAATACGCGGCGTATGCCAGAAGCGTACGCAATCACAATAGCCTTCATTGCCCCCTACTGTCCGTTTGGCCGTATGCCTCGTACCTGCTTGCAGAGTCCGCCTCGCACTCCGTGTGAGCAACGTGCCTCAAGTCCAACAAGTGCGATGGAGGTGCACTGACAACCAGCCTTGCCCGTGATCTTGCGAGCCGTACCGGCGTGTTGTGACCGGCCAGGTACGACTCGCCCTCCACCTGGCAGTACAGCATTTGCCCCCGTATGCCTGAAGCGTACCATCTGTCTCCCGTACGCCGGAAGCGTACCATTGTGCTTCGTGCACCTGAAGCGTACCCTTGACCCGCACCTTGTCCCCAGGCAGCGCCGCTCCTGAGGGCCGCACTGTACTGGAGTACACGCCGCCCTGTGCCGCTGCTGCCTCTGGGGGAACCTCCTGACACTCAAGGACGTCTGCCGCCAGCCAGACCGGCCCTGTGAGCACCGCGTCCCGGGTACGCCTCGCAGCCCGCGTAGGACTGCGCATCTTCAGGTACTATGCCCGCATTCGACTGAAAATTCCAAACTGTCATTTAATTAAAGGTCCTGCATTCGGGGAAGGTTGAAATCCTTCAAGGCAGCCAAGTCACAAGAAAAGCTCATTTTGTATCCAAGCAACTTCACACGAAGGCCTCATTTTGAATCGATTGACAGTTTTAAAGAAAGCATTGTTTAACATCACTGAAGTATTTTTAGAAAGCCTCATTTTTGCGCATTATTGAAACGTGATAAGCAAGCCTTGTTTTCCTCACTGGAACATCCAAAGAAAGACTGGTTTTACCCTTTTGAAGCATTCTGCCGAATTTAAAGACCCTTACAGAAAGAAAGCCTATACCCTTAATTTAAAGAAGAGTATTGTGTGCATCCCTAAGCGAATGTTATTTGTGGTCTTCCCCAGCTGTGCAGCACTTAGTGCCAGCTGCAGCGTTTAGGCCCTGTTCTGTCCCCAGCTGCCCAGCAAGTAGTGGGCAGCTGCTACCGTTTAGGTTTTGGCGCAGTGGAACAACCTGAATTTTGATGTGAGTTATGTGCTTCATATGATTTCTGCGCTAAATGTGATTTATGTGATATTATCATTCATGCGCTAATGCTTTGGGTGTTAGGAAATGTACTGTGTGTAGTATGTTTTGCGCACCCTGTGTTCTGACACCTCTGAATGTGGTTTTATGCATTACGTGTCTTGCCTACACCCCTAAAATGTATTTTCATGCTTAGGTGGTTGTTTTATCTAGTATGGGTTATACAAGTGTGTTCATGATTCCCTGCGTGATATTTTCCTAATGTTGTTAGGGTTGCGTAGGTGGTACTTACTGTACCAGTGGTTACTGGTTGTGTGCTACGTGATTATTTGGCGCTACAATTGTTCTAGTTCTAAAAGTGCTTATTCCTGACAGTGGTCCGTGTGGCCCTGTCCCATGTATATAATCCCCAGTAAATTCTGCCCGTGCCTATGGAACATTGTAAAGTGTGTGTTTACTATCTAATGTGTTTTGTAATACAAAGGCTATATTTACATATACCTTGTGTGGAGTTCCTTGTGTTGGGGGCCTGGGATGTTGTTGCTGGTGGGTGTGTGCGCAAATGCTTTACACATCGCCTCTGAGATAAGCCTAACTGCTCGTGCCAAGCTACCAAGAGGGTGAGCAGGGGTTATCTTGGCAGGTGACGTCCTTGCCCTGACTTAGAATGGTGGTTTCTGCCTGGCTTTGGCGCATGCCTCCGCCAACCAGAAATTCCCATGTCTAACAGGTTGTGTGTGTGGTTGTGTGTGGTTGTGGTTGTGTGTGTGTGGTTGTGGTTGTGTGTGTGGTTGTGTTTGTGCATGTGTGTGGTTGTGTGTGTGTGTGGTTGTGTGTGTGTTTGTGGTTTTGTGTGATTGTGGTTGTGTTTGTGGTTGTGTGTGTGTTGTGTGTGTGTGTGTATGTGGTTGTGTGTGAGTGGTTGTGTTTGTGTGTGTGGTTTTGTGTGTGATTGTGGTTGTGTGTGTGTGTGTTGTTGTGTGTGTGTGAGAGCGTGTGGTTGTGTTGTGTGTGTGTGTGTGGTTGTGTGTGTGTTTGTGTGGTTATGGTTGTGTGTGTGTGGTTGTGTGTGTGGTTGTGTGTGTTTGAGTTTGTGTGTGTGGTTCTCTGTGTGTTGTTCTGTTTGTGGTTGTGTGGTTGTGTGTGTGTTGTTTGTGTGGTTGTTTGTTTGGTTGTGTGTGTGGTTGTATGTGGTTGTGTGGTTGTGTGTGTGGTTGTGTGTGTTTGTGGTTGTGTGTGTGGTTGTATGTGGTTGTGTGTGTGTGTGGTTGTATGTGTGGCTGTGTGTGTGGTTGTGGTTGTGTGTGTGTGTTGTGGGTGTGGTTGTGTGTGTGGTTGTGGTTTTGTGTGGGGTTGTGTGGTTGTTTGTGGTTGTGCGGTTGTGTGTGTTGTTGTGGGTGTGGTTGTGTGTGTGGTTGTGTGGTTGGGTGTGGTTGTGTGTGTGGATGTCTGTGTGTGGTTGTGGTTGTGTGTGTGGTCGTGTGTGTGGTTGTGAGTTTGGTTGTGTGGTTGTTTTTGGTTGTGTGTGTGTGGTTGCATGGCTGTATTTGTGCATGTGGTTGTGGTTGTGTGTGTGTGGTTGTGTATGTGGTTGTGGTTGTGTGTGTGGTTGTGGTTGTGTGTGTGGTTGTGGTTGTGTGTGGTTGTGGTTGTGTGTGTGGTTGTGTGTGGGGTTGTGTGTGTGGGTGTGTGTGTGTGCGCTTGTGTGTGTATGTGGTTGTGTGTGTGTGGTTGTGTGTGTGTGTGTGGTTGTATGTGTGGTTGTGTATGGTTGTGATTGTGTGTGTGGTTGTGTGTGCGTGGTTGTGTGTATATGGTTGTGTGTATGTGTTTGTGTAGTTTTTGTGTGTGGTTGCGTGTGGTTGCATGTGTGGTTGTGGTTGTGTGTGTGGTTGTGGTTGTGTGTGTGGCTGTGTGTGTGGTTGTGTGTGTGACAGTAATACTAAAAGCATCTCAAAATAAAGGAACACAAACATCGAGTTTGGAGAAAGAGAAAGCATGTTGTAAGTCAAGCGGGTGCAGCAAGGCATTTACACAACAACAAAACAAGATCATTTAGCGAAGGCTAAGTGCTGAAAAACGATCCACACAGCCCATCATCGTAAGAGCTCTATTGCAACCAATGTGCACTCAAACCTGCCCCCTCCTTTTGAGCTGCAGCCCATATTTCATGAGTTATAACCGCTGCACCCACCATAGCGCTTTGAGATCTAAAGCGCTACATAGGTCTAATCGACTAACCAGTCGCCAACATGCTGTGCTTTAAAGAGAATGTGCCAAAAGTTTCTAGCTCCCTCATCATGTCCTCATGAAAGCGCCACCGAAAGGACTCCCTGAATGGTGCAATGGACATGAAGCAGCCGCTACGATCAGAAATAAAAACTGTGAACGTTGTCCAATTTCATGTTAACATTTCCTTAATGTTCCGTAAGTCACAAAACAGCAATACTAAAAGCATCTCAAAATAAAGGAATACAAACATCGAGTTTGTGGAAAGAGAAAGCACATTGTAAGTCAAACGGGCGCAGCAAAGCATTAACACAACAACAAGACAAGGTCACTTAGCAGAAGCGCTAATTCTACATATAACAAGCCCAGGAGTGGGACATAAAAAAAAACACGTGAGTGGTTCGCCTGAAGGTGGCGGCTGCGAGACGCACTCTGTGGTGGGAAGGGGGAGGGACTAGCAAGACAGAGAGGCAGAGCGAGGGGGGTGGAGGAGCATGCTGTAAGGCTTAATGAGCTATGAAAGAAAGACAGATGGCAGCACTTTGAAAACTCACCTACTAAAGTCTCTCCGAGCAGCACATGCGCTGGTTCAGCGAGACCTAAAAAACGAACATTAAAACAGTTCCCTGTCTGGTCCTATATTCTTGCATTTAACTTTACAGGCAAAAACCTTGATCAATTTCTGAAAAACGAATGTAACAAATGTTAAGATAATCCATGTCAGTGACTTACTTCCTATTGATAATTCACATGCTTACTTAATATTGCTTTCCCTGAAAGTAGCAGCTATTTCCAGGATGTTGTGTTTGTGTTTTTTAGTGCAGCATGTTATAATTGTATGGTGCATACTTTGAACTGATCCAGCTAGTTTATAATAGGTCACAACTGAGAGTTCTGAAGTTGTGGCTGAAGGCACTGCGAGTTTCGCACATTGCTTTACAGTGGGTCAAATAGGTGTTCAGAGCACCTGGTTATTAAATCCTTGGCCTCGCTGCAGAGCATTGGTCACATATTCCAGCTGCAATTGTGAATCTGTGCAAATGTGTTTGAAGATGGAACACACTTGCCAAATTATTGACCGGGTGACAGTAAAAGAAAAATGCAATTCTTACAAGTGTGTTGTGTGTTTAGGAGGTGGTGAAGTGAAGGAGGTGCGAGGAGGTGCATTCGGGAGAGGGTAAAGAGAGGATGCTGGAGAGGAAAGTGGTGTGAGATATGTAAATGAACGAGATGTGGAGAGAAAAACGATGTATGAGTCCAACATGGAGTGAACAGGGTTAGTTGAGACACTCTGAAGACCAGAACCCCTTTCACAGGCCTCAGAAATCCTTAATTCTTAGTCACACAATGTCAGAATTGAAACAATTTTAATATTAGCTATTTATAACAAAATTACTGTAGTTCATTTGTTTTAAACAGCCAACAACCACTGACAAAGCCAATAGTACTGACTGGTTTTAGGTGTGTCATTAGTTGTGTTATACATCTGGGGCAATAACAGAAGGCACACTATGGGATGCACAGAAAGCTAGGCCTGATTTAGATCGTGGTGGACTGGTTACTCCATCACAACAGTGTCAGATGTCCAGTCTGCCAAAATATAAATTCCAATATATCCTATGGGATTTATACTTCGGGGGGACAGGATATCTGGATATCTATCACCATTGTGACGGAATAACAGTTCCACCAAGATCTAAATCAGGCCTTTAGTTAACGTTTTTGACCCACGCCCATAATTACATAGGCCAAGCACCTTTTAGAGACCCCCACTTTTTTCATCCGTAAAATGTAGGTGCCTAATATACTGAGGACCTACAGTTGGGATAGAGAATAGTATTGTACAGCCATGTGACCAAAACTACAAACTCTTCCGCACTTTCTTCACTCTTCTCTTGTTTGAAAAAGGTGCAAAACCTTGACACCCCCAACCACATTATTGATTTCCCCATAGTCCTCTGGCCGCCTAGCCTTCTACACTGCATCGTCTATCCTCTTACTTTTAATCCTGCTTGTCCCCTTGTTGTAAAGTTCAACAGAGCCTGTGCATACTTGGCTCTATTTTGTAATACAAGTTTATTATTATTATATTTCTTATATAGCGCCAGAATCGACCCCCGAAGGGGTATCTCCGCGCTTGCCTTGGGAACCCGTCCTGGTTTTTCCCTGTGAGATAGCCCCTACAGGGCATCCCCAAGGTGAAAGCCAGGCATCCCGCCGTGGGGGGGCCGTTGTGGAGATTAAGCAAGCTTAATGCCCAGAGTTGTAGAGTGTGAACCCATGATTAGGTCAGGCACCGAAGCGAGAATTATCGAGCCCGCGGACATTTGAGCTCAACACCCTGCCGCGTCGGGAATTGAACCCTGGTCCCGGGTCTGACCTCTGCTTCAGGGTCTGCCTGCTCTAACCAGTGAGCCACACTTCTCCAAGTTTAAGCTTGATATCTTTAGACGGTGACTTTTTACATGCTTTGCAGGTACATGATAACATACTTTGAAAGTATTCTGCCTGCAGCACATTTCTTTGTAAGCATTTTATCATGACATTTGTACACTCTGTCCAACGCTAAGCAGAAGTGAGCACGTTGCCCTTGCTTTGGTTGTCCAGTTGGAGGAAGCCCTGATTCAGAAAGGCAAACAATCACATCAGCGTTGCACCTCTGGCACAGTACAATCGGAACAAGGTTTGATTATATAAACCACCTTTGAGCCATGTTACTCAAAGAAACACTTCAACAGATTATCCTGGAATGCTTGCCTGTGACTGAGATTCAGCCCTGCTGACTCTGATCTCTACCCTGCAAAGTATGGCAGCCTGTTCTACACCAGACTGGCTTTCTGATGCATCTTACACAGGTGTGGGGAGTTGGGTTGTCCCAAAGGATATGGCAGAGGGTACTCCCACTATGCTCTCATTAGTATAGGTAGTATTAGGTATCTGCATATATTCATATAATCAGTGTAACGTCATAATGGTTTAACTATTTATCTTTTTCACCATTCTTATAATGCTGGTAACAATGCTTTCTTTTCTTCTGCTAATCATTGCAGCTCATATTTGTTACGCAAGAATACAGTTACTTCAATAAATGTTTGAAAGGCTACTTTGTACATTTCTTGTGTCTCCCTTTGAGCATGCCTGATTAATAATTAAAGGGTAGATTTGTTTCCATGATTTCCTTGGGGAATTAGGGTGGTCATGTTTTGATTTTGCAGACACCATCCAGTACCCAGTAAGGTTAGGGGTCCAGATGGCGCATTTTGAGCTAGCTAGGAATATGTGCAACGTACTCTGATGATACGCATGGACTCAGTCCCAATATTCTAACATTTATATTGTTTGGATACACAGTCCTACTTGATTTGTGGAGCCATATGACACCTTATTATGTTGGTGGATCCACCAACTAGATTAGTTGGGACCTCCCTAGTTCAAGCTTGGAGTCTTGGCTTCCTCTTTTTAGTAAAGGGTCGAACCCCTATTATCAGCTTAACAACATGAACATCTAAGAATATGGACCTTATGGGCAGAATACAGAATTTGCTTGGCAGATGGTATTGTTATTAGAGGTGTGATATTTACCTGCAATGTCAAAGTTTTCCTACCTTTTTGTTATATGATGTTAAATATACCTAAAATGCTAATAAAGAGGAAATGAACAAATAGATAAATTGTGTTTATCTCTGAATTATAGGTTTACTTTGCTGCAATTAGAAAGTAAATGATGTATATTGTATTTCAAAAAGTACACTTTTTGGAGACAAAGCCCAACCAACTTGGGGAAATATCTCCCAGCTAGCATAATAGTTAAATAGCTCTTAGTTCACCAATGTTTCTCTGTGTTCCATCAACCCCTGTGCGTGGAACCTTGATAGTTTGTAATTCCGAAATAAAATACACACCCAAGCTAATGGAGTCAATAAACTCTAACCACGTTGAGAAGAGTAAGACATTACAGAGCCGCATTTTACAAGAATATCATAGTAAGAACATTGTCTGACATGAACATTGTACTCTAGATAATATTTATAAAAATATCGCCCCACTGAAGTTAATAATAGAACATCAACACTTAGTGGGACAATATTTTTGTAAACATTATTCAGGACACAATATTTATGTCAGTGTATTTTTCTGTATTCTATAGTCTGACATAATAGAGCACAAAATAAATAACTACTCAAGATTTAAATAAGAGCCAAAATATTCAAAATCCGCTCTACTCCTTATCTCCATCCTCGTTGTCGGGGTAAGATTGCTTACATCACTGCCAGGGCCATGAAAATGTGTTCTTACATTTTCTCACTGTAAACTATTGTTTGCAGCATATGTTGCAGGTCACAGATGCTCTACTATCACCTGCAATCTAGTATTGGGTTCATAACACTACTTCTAGTGTTTCTCCTAAAGGTTGTTTTTTCGTTTCAAGCGTTAAATGACTACCAGGAGGGGAGCTATGCTAGCTCATCAGCCAGATTGCAATGCTTCCACATATTAGTGGCCAACCAGATATCAGGGAGATTTGGAGAACTGATCGGAGAAATACGTTTTTTGATGTCGCATGAGAGATGTGCCTTTCAGGGAGCCAAGGTCATATGAGAATGGCTCCAAGTAGAGCGTTGCATGGAAAACATATTTTTTTGTTTTACCCCATCGACCATATGAATTTGGCATTGGTATGTAATCTGTGACTTACTGGAGAGCAGGATGAATTACAGTGTTCAGCTTGTAATAAATTCAAGTCGAAAATGACTCGACACCATAGAACGTGGGCTCACAAGGCCACAATCAGAGATGTTTTAAGGCATGGGCAAAGTGGGCAATTGCCCAGGGCCCTCACCTTCCAAGGGCCACTTGTTACATTCAGCAGTCCCACATGAAAAATCAGCGTCCTGTATGAAACTTGAAATGCTGGGCAAGTTTAGCAGAGGTTTAGCCTGCTTGCTTGACCTGCTAAAATGTAAACATCCCATTTTCACAAAGTTGGCTCGATGCCAGTAAAATAATCTAGATCTCAGCTTTATTTATGCTTGTCGAACAGCTGTGGCTCCTCCGAAATGGAGGAGGAGTGTCACCGCCCCAAAACGACAGAAAAGGACAAATAAAAAACTTGTTTTGTTTCTATTTTCCTGGCGTCTTGGGGGCCGGGGCCTGGTGGGTGACAACACTGAGGGGAGTGGGGTGTGCACTCCTTCACTGCTCATGGCAGTTTGGCCGGCCGTCTCAGGCCTGCCAAACCATGATCCGCCATTATCACAAATGGGGTAACCCTATATAGTCAAACGGACCTTGGTATCATGTAGTGCAGGAAAACAGTGGTCCTAGACTAATGTAACAAAAATCATACAGCCTTTCATGTCACACCCCAGCCCAACTGTCAGACAGTTCATTTTACTAAATTGTCTAACGTTCCATCAAGGATACAATAATTAGCAATATGTAAACAAGCATTTACAATGCAATAGGTCTCGCAGCATTAAAGTTTGAGTTACTGGCATTGTAAATGACAATGCTTTGCATTATTTTTTTATTTTTATGTGCAATTGGTATATAAACATTGTTTGTGAATGGTTAGCTGTGAGGTGAGGTTAGAGGTGGTTGGCAATGAAACACAACGCCTGTCACTACTTCCTGGATGGGGAGGAGGGAGTATAGAAGCCCGTTTGGTAGTGAGATGCAGAGTCATAAAGCTAGGCAGAATATTTTCTCTTTCCAAAGGCCATGACAATTGATTGTGCCAATGTTTGTTTTTAACTAGCCTGTGTGACTACAAAAGTTATCCAAACGTATGCAAATGCGCCAACCCCACTACACTGAGGCATGTTTCCTGTGCATTACACGCAAAAAAAAGCCCAGGCCGATTCCTCGCCCTGCTTATTTCTTATTCATTTTATTTTGTTCATTCTTATATAGTGCAAACTCGACCCGAAGGTATTTATTGGAGCGCTTTACGAGAGCACCAGATGCATTGCACAAGGACACATTCCTTTTTTGGTATGCACGGGGAGATTAAGTGGTTTGCCCAGAATCACAGGATGTTGAGCGGACGCCATCCTCGAACCTGGTTTCCCAACTCCAAAGTCGACAGTTCCGGCCGTTATGCCACATCGTTGAGAGAGATCGAGAGTGAGCCCTACTGAAAGGGACAAGGCGCTGCACGTACAAAGTGTCAATATGTAGATTGTAGGCACACACTTCTGAGGGACCGGGTGAGGTATGCCACAGTGCCACCCAGCCCTCTTCCACCCCCTGCGCGGGCATCACCGATGCCACCTCACAGCCGGCCTCAGGGTCCCCACCGCTGCCCTTTGATGTTCCCTACTGAGCTGGAAATGTAAAGCATCTGCAGCGCACTTTGATGGTGTGTGTACTTATAGCACCAATGTGTAACCTGCGGGCCAGAGGTCAGCGCGCTCGCATGCTGGCCTGCTTTGTGCTGGAGGGAGCGCGGATTGTAAACGGGAAGAAAAGCCCTGCAGGGCCGGGCTGTAAAACAAGCAACAGAGGATGTGTGACTCGTAAACCTCACCGCGTGCTCCAAGGGTGAGGGCGGGCCTCGTCCAGGCATGAAGCTGCAGTCACTGTTAAACCCAACGCTGTGGCTGTGCGTATAGCCCACTGTCCCTTTGCCAACTCCCCATGGCCCAGTTTGGTATGATGCAGCCATATTATCACAGCAGGGTAGTGTGTCTAACAAAAACAATGTTTGTGTGGCAGAAAATGCCCCCGGAATCCCGCCGCGGCTGCACCTGAAGTCAGGCAAGGTCGCTTGTGATGGGGGTGGGGCCGCGTCCGGACCGGAAGAGGAGGCAGGCGTAGTAAATGCGTCTCGCAGCCCGGGGCTCCTGTGAGCGGTGGAGAGTCCCGGGGCCGCCAGCAGGAGGTTGCGCAAGTGTTGCGGGGCTCCCTTGACCAAGAGGGAGCCCCGGGAAAGGAGCTGGCAAGAGCCGCAGCGTCAACTCTGCGGAGGGGGCACGAGGCACATGCCCGGTGCCTGCCCCTGCCGCGTGCTGAGAGCGGAGTCCCCCGAGATTGGCCCAGTAAGTTCAAAAGGGCTGAGGGGTGTCTCGGTGCACTCGTGTGTGTGTGCTCGTGTGTGTATGTATGTGTGCGACGGCGGAAGGGGGGCTCGGTGCACTCGTGTCTGTGTGCGCGCGTGTGTGTATGTGTGAGGGGGATGTGCTCGTGTGTGTGCGCATGCGTTAGCTGGGAGAGGTGTGGCTGTGTGGTACAGCTTTCCAGGAGAGGAGACAGGAGCTGGCCACAGCGAGCGTGTTTGCGTGGACCGCTCCATTCCCCAGCGCACGGCCAGCTCCTGTCCTCTCTTCTGGCCAGACCGCGCTTTCGCGCGGTTCAACGCCAGGAGACCTAAAAAGGCATTTGCTGACATTTGACCTCTGGCTTTGAATGCACAGCAAATATGACAAGTTTATAACAAGGTTTAAAGGCATATGCTCCTTCACTTTCTAAATAAATAGAACACCTGTTATTTGTTATTTACTAGCTCGAGTTCTCCCTAAGAGGGGCCAGTAGGCTCTAAAAATAACTTGTCCTAATAAAATATGACTCGCCATAGCGGGTGGGCAATTAGCGTTTTCGAGGTTTTCAAATTCAACGTGGTTCGAAACAGGGGACCCCAAAATATGCCTTGCCAGGGCCCTAAACATCTTCCAAATGTCATAGGCCACAATCAAAAGAGACATAACAAGGAAAGCAATGAAAGAATGGGGGTATGTTGGGACAGTAAAGTCCCCTGCATGGTGACTGACGCACAACCTCTCCTGAGTGCCCACGCAGCAGTGAATTCTGGATTCTCTATACCAATTTAATTATTAGCAAGCACAGATCATATGTGTGCGCCATGACCAAGGCCTGTCTCATGGACTGCAGTCTTGGTAGACCAGCATGGGGGCACAAAGTGTTACCTTGGTAAAGGGCTACGTAGTTACTAAGGGATAAGTAGCACAAGTTGGTGATGGCAGCCTACCGTTTTTGTAACAGAGAACAGTAGAAGCAGACAGACCTTTTTACATGTATTTCTTGAGTGAGGCCTACTGGCCCACTCCTGAAAAATTCTACTTCTGGACACCTAACTCGCCCTTGGCCTACATCATGTTAGAATGTAGCTCTGTGCAGAATGCTTGGGATTATACGTGAGTGCTTTAATGTATGTGTGCCTGTGTGTGATATAGTACACAGCCGCCTATAAATTCCATATCACAGGGCATTGGAGAGGCATGTGGAGTTGAAGAAGTAATCCCAGACAGATTTGTGCATTGCCTGCATTCCTGATGGTAAAAGGAAGAGCAAGGCTCTCCTCTGCACTTCTAAGGGGTTATTTGATAACAAGAAGGTCACTGGTCAATGGGGTCTGGGCACATCTCAGGAAGGAGTTGGAATTGATAAGAAAATAATGAATTCTATGAGGAAGACCTTGATTCAAGCTCTGGCCATCAGCCACCTGGATTATTGTAATGCCTTATGGACTTCCATTAATGAGACAGTGATTCATAAGTTGCAAGTAGTCCAGAATACTGCAGCACGTCTCATAGCTAACCCTCCACCCAAGACGTCGTATTGTCCTCTTTTGCATTCTCTTCATTGGCTGCCAATTAATAAAAGAACCATTTTTAAAATCTGTTGTCTGAAACATAAATCCTTAAATGTCAACGTCCCAAGTTATCTGTCTGCAAGGCTATTCTACTACTGACCAGGTAGATCATTAAGATCTAGTGATAAAACCCTGCTTATTGTTCCTTGAATAAGAAAGTCTCATTCAGGAGGCAGGTCTTTTTCTTATTTAGCCCCTCTGTATTGGAACAAGCTTCCGCTCTACTAACGTCATTGTACGGATCATCTTAAAATTAGAAAAATTCTTAAGACAGAACTACTTTTGGCCTAGCAGTTTTGATTCTGTTTATAATCTTGGCTGCACCGAGATACCACTCCTGGGTTATTTGTGCACATTATAAATTAAAATAACAAAACAAAAAGTGTAGTGCTGGGGGCCCTTTGTAACTGTTTGATAGGCATATGTCAGTGAGGCTGACATCCTGGTGTCATCCAATAGTCACTATCAAGTTTAGAGGCACTCTTTCTGTGACAGAATCACTCCTAGACTCAGGAACAGGACAGAGGAGTGTGCACATCAAAGTAGGAAACCCCCACAACACAAACTTCAAAGACTAAGGGTCAGATGTATGAACACTTTTTCCCATAGACATAAAATGGGTAAAACCCTTTGCTACATCTGGCCCTAACACACTAAATCTGCGTCTGGAAATAGATTAAAAAAGGGGGATATAGGTATATTGACAAGAAATCATTCGACTCATTAAAGAACTGAATCAGATTACAGTAACAGATCTAGATGTTACCCCATTGGTAGCCCTATTGGGAAATATGTAGGAAGGTTATTGCAAAGGCGCTATTAATGGGCAAATGTAGAGTAGCGGTGAGAGTGGCGATACACCGGAAGGGTGTGTTCATTCCGACCTGTATCACCCCGATTTTGTGATCTCACTACATAATCCATAAATTCAGAAACATATGGTACACTGCTGCCAGAGAACTCATGCCCCAGGGATATTTGGGCTCCGCTCCACTCCTACCTCTCTAAAACAGATGATTGTCAGTAAAGGTAATTTAAAAAAAAAACTATATTATTTTTTTCACAATATTTTACATGGTTGCAGCTTCAGCAATTGGCACAAGTATCATAATTGCAAATTACATGTCTACTGGTCAACCAAGGGTGTGGCAGTATACGCGAGTAGCGGGATTGGCTATTGGTCACCCTGCTATGGCCGTGCAGTGTTGTGTGGCTCAGGCGGGAGCGGGCACTGTGTGTTGGTCTCTTTTTTAAATTTCTTTTCCCCCTTGGGGTTACATCAGTAAAGGTTATAGTTGTGCACTAAATGTATAATACTCCCCTTATGGACTGTTTTGATTTGTACACTGTAACTCGATTACTTCAAAAGTACCACTACTTCTAAATAATAACACTGTAGTGGAGGTGTCTACTATGTCAATTTTTGACTTGCGAAGTGTTCTTATATAATGCTGTACAGACTGAATTCTTTTATCACCTGTAACTTATTTTTTTAATGAAATTTTTTTTTACAAATATAAGTCAAACTAAAGCTGTGCATCAGCGTGGAGAAGATCCACATGATTCCTACAGGTTGGGACCAGGCCTGGGGAGTCTGCCGATCTGCCTGCTGGGTGAAGGGCTATCACCCAGGACAATCAAGGCCACTCACCCTGGAGGCTGCAGCATCAGCGTCTGCCTGCCTGCCGAGACCAGAGGACCGTGTGAGGAGGAGGAAAGCACCTGGAATAAATGAGGTCCATTTGGGATCCTGTCAAATGGATCTCTGAGGCAAAGTGTTACATTTAATTTCACATTGGGTACGCTGCAACAATAAGGTTACGGTGAAGATTGAGGGCCATCGCCCTGATGCCTCACTGTGACGAGAAGAGGGCCATTGCCCTGTGCAGTGCTGTGGCCTGAAAGTGGCCATTACCTCATGTACTGTTCACAACCTGTGTATGCCAGGTGGGGGCTGTGTAGTGTTGTGCACGAAGAGAGTCATCACATTATCTGCGTTGTTCGTGACCATATATGTCAGGTGGAGGCTAAGGTGAAGAATAAGGGTTGTTGCCCTTATGCAACACAATGCAGAGAAGCGGGCTATTGCCCTTTGTCATATTGTGCCGGAAGACGACCATCGCCTCTATTGCACTGTTTGTGATGCCCATATTCCAGTTGGGGGCACGGTAAAGATTAATAGCTGGCTTCCTAGTGAATCACTGTGATTCGAAGAGGGTCATCACCCTGTGAAGTGCTGTGCCCCTTAGGGGGCCTTTGCCCTGTATGCCACTGCTCGAAACCCCTGTTTGCGAGGTGGGGGCCACAGTGAAGAGAAGGGGCTGTCGCCCTGTGGCATTGTGTGACATTGAAAGGTAGCAGGTTGTGACCAGTGGAAGCAGAGCATCGATTTGATCATGAGTTACCGCTAGACTGGAGGAGCTTCATGGACACCTGTCACCTTTCCTGTAGTATACAGACTTCTGATCACTGCCAGTACGATGACCTATAATCAGACCTTCTTTAGCACCACTCCAGTGAGTGCAGGTAAAACTGAATACTGGGCGGTCAGGCCTCTGGGGAAGTTTTTTCTGACTAAAGCGCTGCAGCACTAAAATATTGTTCCAGGGATTGTGTGGAGTTATAGAAATATGCTTGGGATCACAGAACCTTAGTAGGCAGGGACTGAGTCATCCTACCACCTGTGTGCCCATGATCCTGGGACCGACTAGCTACAGTGTTTCACTTGCCCTCTTACTCACTCACTGAGGAACAATGATTAGACATCCCAGAACACGACCCTTGCAGGACACACCCTTTCACTCTCACACTCGTGCTAGTCCACAATAAGTTCTGACAGAGACTCAAGGAAAGTTTAAAATGTTTATTTTAACTATTGTGCTCGAATATGCAGTATACGTGCCAAAATAAGTAATGAAATGTCAAATACAATAAGCATAGCAAGTAGTCCATAAATCATAAACCGAGCTGTCATTACGTAAGACAGGGTAGCTTAACCTCTCCCCTTCTACTGAAGTAAAACAGTTACATATAAGAAGATCTCTACGAGTTATCAGCAGACCCCGTACCTTAGCATACATAGATGCAAGTTCTACATCTCAGGTTCTGTCATGATCTTTTCCCTGGAAAGGTCCCACTCCAAGTGTGTGTGTTTCCTGTCTGTGAATACCTATATGACAAAAGTACTTGTTCCCAAACAGATGCATTTGCGTTATTTTGTCTAGATGCTAGGGCCTGACCAGAACAGAACAACAAGGGGCATTGTTATTTGACCTTGTCTACATGTTCAGACTAAATCCCAATGAAAGATCAGAACGTAAAAACAACAACATGATCTGTGTGAAAGGACAATGTGTCACAAAGCAAAATATGTTTGTAAAGTAACGTGTGCAAAGCAGAGGACAGTCTGAAACATGCTCATGCTAACATAGGAAAACGACAATGGGCCTATACGGGACATATGACAATACTTTGACTTTTTAAAAGCCATTGTGGAACTACTAGGTCTTATACACACTAGTAGGTCCTAGCCTTAATGTTGCCTCATGTAAATGGGAATAACCACAGTCCTTAGACAAGGAAGTGGGATTCAGGGGCTGACCCACACTACTACTTAGAGTGAGGTACTGAAGGGGTTCTATGCCCAGTTGCTCAAAGCCCACAGTAGGCCTGGGCCCAGGACATCAAGAGTAAAATGCCTCAACCCACACGGTTGGGCTCAGTAGCTCTGCTTGCCCATTGACCCTCTTAAAAGGCTCTGACAGGAAAAAGCATAGCCCTTCTGGTTTAGTTGACCTTGAGAGAGGAGATGGAAGGGAGCCAGCCCACATATGAGTTTAAGATGTCTGATTCCAACCACTGTTCCAAAGATAAAGCCTGTTCTAGACCACTAGTGCAAGGTACACAAGCTCCACTGTAGGCAGCACACTCAGAGCATGCCTCAGAGGTGGAACACAGAAGAATATCTTGAAAAGAGAATCTTCTTCTAAAGAAACATTGACTTCACGGTACCAAGCAATCTCACCTAGAGGATGAAATTACGAGTGCATGAAGAGCTTCAATCATTGAACTTGAACTTGAAAACAAGATTGGCCACGAGACAACAAAAAGAGGTATTGCAGCCAGACGAATCTTGGCACTGAACAAGGAAAAAACAGACACTTCTCCATCAACAATGGAGGAAATACAAGACAATCAACGAACGAACACTGGAAAAGCCTGACGTTGTTGCTATTTTTAAGTAAGTGATGGCATACATATTCTCATGACTAAATTAACAAGAAGGGGAGAGAGGGTTCACAGGTGGATTCGTACCCCCTGGTCAGTAGTTAATAAACAAAAGGAATTCACTCTGGTTGGGAACACCCTGTGTTGTAAAATACCCATCACACACCAAAAGGACCCTTGGTGTTATGGTTCATCGTCGGGGTCTTCGCACCCCTCTACAGGATGCGGCGTGCTGCGACTATGCGGGAGCACTAATAAGGACTATGCATGGTGCATGTGGAGGTATATTATGTGAGTGGTGAGGTTTAGACGGCGAGTGACGTTTAAAAAGGGCCTGGCTCGTGGGGTAAAAAAATTGTAATCTGCCCCCGGGCTGGCACTATTAAAAACGTGCAGTAAACGGAGGTATACTGTGTAGGACTATGTGCAGGACTATGTGTTTGCTGGTTCTGTCCAACCATTTGATCTTCTTGCTCAGGACAATGGCTGCTGGGAAGCAAAAAAGTGTTCAGGAGGATGCAGGCAAGTGTGGGGTAGGTGTTGTGTGGGTCTACTTTGCAAGGCATGAGTTTACAGGTATGGAGAAGCAGGAAATGAGGGTTATGGGGTGCAGGAGAAGCAGCAGGTGGTGCAGGAGAAGGCGCTTGTGATCTGGCAGGGATGGCCAGGCAGCCGCACAGTGTGATCCATCCATGGCTCAAGACATGGAGGGCTACAAAGTGGTAGCATCTCAGGCTTTGCCGAAAGAGTGAAGAACCAAGGGTTCTGGTGCCTGACATAAGCTGGGTGCCCAGTTTTGTGCTGCACATCCATGCTGCAGCTGCAATTAAGAATTTCTGGGACAAAGATCCTGGGGGCAGTCGGTGGGGCTGGGCAGGGCCAGAGAATGAGGAAAGAGAAAGTGGGAGGGGTTGAGAGCAACGTGGGGGGGACACCAAGGTGGGAAAAAGGCTATGGAGGCATGAAAGAGTGAAAAGTTAGAAGCGGGAAAGTGAAAATAGAGGCAGAAGGTGAGAAGATATAGTAAAAAGAAGCAATAGTAGCAAAAAAAAGCAAATGTACAAGTGAGCAACGAGTGGAGAGAGTGGAAAAAAGTGGGGCAAAAGGAGCAGCAATATCACAAAAAATGCAGCAAAAAAGAGAGGCTAATGTGAGAGTGAGAGATTAAGTGAGGGGCAGAGGGAGTGGGAAAATGCACAAAGAGGCAAGCGTAAAGAAGTGGAAAAAGCCAAAAAATCCCCACAAATTGAGAGCTAAAGACATATTGAGAAATCGAGTGAAGAGCATAGAGAGTTAGAAGAAGCACAAGGGGGCAAGCACTGATAAGCAAAAGGTGGAGATGGAAAAGGGGGAGATAGGCAATGAGGCACAGGAGAAAAGGAGACAGCAGAAAAAGCAGGAGGGAGGCTGGGGGACTTCTGGCCGAAGCAGCAGAGTGAAGTGAGGTTTAAAAAGTGTGGGCCTAGCAGAAGAGCTGAGGCAGTCATGTAAAGCACTAACTAAGTCAAGGTCAAGCAATGCCTTCTCAATGGTCACCATTAAGAAGGTGTGGGAGGAGGTCCTTTGGGTAATGGATGGGTGGGTGGAGCCGGACTGGTGCGTGCACCGGAAGGCGGTGGCTGGAATGACCAAGTGAGAGTGTGGTGCAGGTGTAGCAGAAAGATCTTAAGAAGGCTATGCAGGTGAGAAGGAGCAAGAGAGATACCGCTGAGAAAGGGGCAGAGAGAGAAAGCACAAAAAGAGGCAGAATGTGAGAAAAGAGAGACAAAAGTGGTAAAAAGCAAATATGCGAGTGACAGCAAGTGGAAAGTAGAGAGAGTGAAAAAAAGCAGGACTAAACAAAACAGACAAGTGGCAAAAGTGGCAGACAAATAGAGGCTGAAGTGAGAGACTGAGTGAGAAGCGGAGATTGTGAGAAAAATCTCAAAGTTGCAAGTGTAAAGGAGCGGAAAAATTGGCAAAAAGTGGCAACGAAAAGAGGGCTGAATTGACAGTGAGAGATCGAGTGAAAAGCAGAGAGAGTGAGATGAGCAAAGAGGCAAGTACTGAGAGGCAAAAGATGGCGAGTCAAAAGGGACATTTTCTAGCAGAGTTTTTGAACATAAGATTAGCCTAGTACCATCCACAGTGAGCTAGAAAAGTGAGAAAGTCCTTTGTCATTTTTGCAGCAAAGTCTTTAAGCATAGGATTAGCTATATATATTACCTATTGGCGGTCACCAGTAGGTAGTTATAGTTAGGACCTAGTTTCCATAGAAAAAGTGTTTTTTTACTTCTATATATCTTTGGCGCCAGTTGACAAATCTCCATGAAACTTTTCCAAAAATGTGTCAAAGTAATTCTTGTTGTGCATGGGAAGTTTAAGGGTGATCTGTTAAGTGGGGGCCATGAAAAAGGGGGCTAAAAAAGTGTGTTTTCCCATTTTAATTCCCATAGGACGCGTAGTTGAACCTACAGACCGAACCGCTGGACGGAATTACACCAAATTTGACAGAAAGGTAGATGCTGTTATGCAGATTGTGCTTTTTGTTAATTGGTGCATATCAGTTCAGTAGTTTTTGAGAAATTTAGTAAGAAAAAGTTAGTGATATCTCTGGTCGTGAAGCCTTCGAGAAAACAGATGAGCTAGTGCAGGAAAATGCACAGCTCTGATTGTCTGCCAACACTTCAACCAGGAAGTGCTGACAGCCATCTTGGGACTCGGTTTCACAGATTCCCCCCAAAAAAGTGAAAATAAAGAAAAGAGGGCAGGGTAGGAATAACCCGACCCTCAAGCCATGGTCTTATGGTCCCTGCGGGACCCCACCATGCAAAAAAAGTATTTTTGTTAGAAAAAAAATTACAGCAAGGTCGAGACAAATTCGAGGTAAAAACTTTTGTGGGCTCTCGCACTTTGTTCATTGTGGGCCAGATCCTGGGATCATTTTTTAATAATGAAGGGGGGGGGGCGCACGGCCCCCATACTGTGGCTGATATTGCGGGAGGGACCATCACCTCTGATTTAGCAATGAATGAGAGGAAGGGCCATATGGACTTCCACGGGGCTGCCACCTCCCTGGGCTTAATCAGATAGTATTGTGGGGTTCCAAAGACCGCAGCAATATTGGTGTGTGGGACTTACTGGAGGTAACAGGAGGAGTTGTTGGCCACCAAGGATGTCCCTGGAGGCCAACTACCTGTTCTCTTACTCTTAGTAAGTCCCACACTGCGGGATTGCTTAGAGGTATTCGTGGCCCCACCCCCTTCCTCCACCACACTGAAAACACACTTCCTGGCACAATACTAGTTGGGGATAAAGTCCGCTTGGCTGCTGAGGGTCCTTAGGGGTGAACAACCCCTCCTGTTACCTACAGTAAATCCCACACAGGGGGATAACTAAGACGTCTTCGGAGGCCATTCCCCCTTTCTCCATCACTCTGCAAACGTGTCTCCTGGTGCATTACTGATTGGGGAATTAAGTCCTCTTAGATGCTGAGGGACGTTGGGGGCCAAGAAGTCCTCCTGGTACCTCCTGAAAAACCCTACACAGTGGAATTCTTGAGAACTGGTCAGAAACCCCACCTCCTTTCTCCACCATTCTGTAAACGTGATTACTACCTAAAAAAAATAGAAATTTACTGAAAAAAACAAAGGTCACTGGGATGTTGTAGTTAGGAATTAGCTTTTAAAAAAACCTCCGAAATTCACTAAAAAAACAAAGGTTACACAGACATTATAGTTAGGAAATGGAATAAAAAACATTAGAAATGCACTGAAAAAACAAAGGTAACGGAGACGTTATAGTTAGCTCAAGTTTCACTGTTACAAAACGAGTGAACTTCAACAGTAATAGTTAGCTGAGCTAACTATAACTCACTACCCCATAATGCACTGCTTATAACCTCATATGTTACATCACTTATGACATGGCCAGTGACATCATTGATTACATCATTCGCAAAATCACGAAAGCACCAACTCATACCCCATTGAACATTCATACATCCACTCCCACAGAACCATTCACAAGCTCATTCAAAGACCCATACCAGTACTTCCACACCCACTCACTGATTTATGGATCTGCACACACATGCCCTCACTCACCCATACAGTCACTCATACACCCATACACTCACTAATACAGCCACTGACCTGTCCGCTGATATACCCATATAGCCACTCATACACAGAGTGAGTCACCCATAGAGTTACCTACACACTAACTCACTCGCCAATACAGTCAATCACACAGCTCACCCATAGAGCTAAACACATACCCACTTACTTACTCAAACATTATCATTCACTTGTACAGTCACTGACACAAGCCCACACGCATAGCCACTTTCACATTCACTCAACCTTACAGTCACTCATATACCCTATCACTCAGATATGTTGTCTTTTACATACTTAGTTACTCACCCCCATATACCACTGACACATCCACTTACTCACCAACACAGCCATACACATACTCACTCACTCATACAACCTCTCAAACATGCACTCACTAACCCATATAGGCACTGACTCAACAACTCACTCATCCATACAGGCAGTCACACACCCCAATACCCACCCACTCAGACACCCATACAGATACTCAGACAATCACTCACTCATACAGCCACTCATGTACCCACTCACACACCCATACAGCCACTTAGACACCAACTGACTGTTAGGGTGTGTCCTTTGCAAACAGCCTGTCCATTAACTATTCATTGAAGTCAGCACTAAAACTATTTGTATCTTACTTTATTTTGATACATTAGTCCATTAGGCAAGGATCAGCATCTAGGTAAAACATCTGTATTATGTTTACTGAATAATTATGTTCTTATGTTTCAATTGTATGCCCATGTACACAATTGGTTTTAGCAATGCTTCTTGTTTAGTGTTTGGTTTCTGGTTTTCTAAAATACAAACATGCCCCACCCTTGGAGTCTTCCTCCATGTGTCAACAGACAACTTCCTTTTGTCGTTCCCATATGCAGCAAGCAGCCCCACCCATGAGCGCCTATAAAACACAGCGCATCCCTCTAAGCAGCGCTTGTGTTCGTCGGCTTCAGTCCCGTTCATCTGCGCTCCAGAGAAGCTCCGGTTTCGCTTACCTGATTCAAAGACTCCAGAGGCCCTCGGCTGAGGCGGCTTCATTTCCTGAGATCATCCGTCTTCTCCTCGTTCTTCATCATTCCATCCTCCCGTCTTCTGGACATCGCCTTCCAATTCTGTTCAATCCTTCGTGACACCTGATATAAAACAAAGGAAAAGAACGGTAATTACGCAGAAGAATCCTAAGGTACGTACCTTAAAAAATTAAGTAGAAGGACTTGCTTTCTTCAAAAGACTTTCAATCAAAGCAAGACATTACGAAAGCCTAAGTCAATTACGGAACAATTAATCTTACACTTGCCAAGACCTCGGAACTGCAGAAGGAATTGCACATTGTTTAAAGAGTTACGAGTGTTTAATTCTTGACAAAAAGATTACTTGAACTATTTTCTGATTATCATATGGAAAAAGAACCTTGGTTAATAACGACAAAGAGACATTTGGTAAAGGAACAGTGTGCCGAATAGAACAGCTGTTTCAGGAGATATTAGAGAGTAAGCGCTGAGTGCAAAAAGGGGTTTTAACTTTGACCATGTAAATGTCTAGTATGCTTTAATTGATGTGTTGGCTTATCTCTATTTTCTCGCCACAGTTCTTTAGGAAAGAGAGAATTACATCTTCCTAAGAGCGCCCTCATCTGGTGTGCCTGAAAGCCAGATCTGTGAGGTACATTCTAGTAAGTTAGTGGATTTTTGGACAGAAGAATAATTTCTGCATATTGGTGTACAAGTAGCAGTCATTAATAGAGAACTAATACATATATGTACATGTTATTTTCTCTCTCTCGTTAAAGATAAAGCTCCATAGACAAGATATTCCTAGCTCTGACACTGGAGAAAAGTGGGTTAGAAGAAGAGCTCGAGAATCAAAGGAGAGCTGATATCTTTTTTTTTTTATCCACTTCCCCTTCCCTTGAGCTTATTTCTCTTCCACTTATTGCTAACGCTGTGTGGGGGGCCAGAGGTTTGAGAGAGGGTGTGCATTGTCGTCTCATCCTTCGAGCAGAACTAACTGGGAGCACAGGTGAGTGAGACTTGACACTGACAGACTGATACAGACATTCACACAACCAGTCACTCACCCATACATTAACTGATACACATACTCACACACTTACACAGTCAGTCACACACCCACTGAATCATCCACTCAGGCACTCATACACCCACGGATTCACTAATGCACCTTGGCATTGTAATTGCATTTATATAGCACTTACTACCCCTGACGAGGTATCGAAGTGCTTTTTTGGCGAATAGCACGCTAGTCTGGAACTCATTAAGGATTAGTGGCGAATTAGTATAGTGAAATGCAAAAATTATTTGAGCAGTGGATATGTTAGTCTGATATTTAGATTGAGAAGCAATTTGTATAGGGAAATATGAAATTAATTTGAGTGGTGAACATGTCAGTCTGTTATTGCGAATGAAACTAGCCTCTTCAAGGAGCCCCTGTACTCTTCTCACTGATAAAAACTTCATAATCCACCAACGTGCTGATGACACAACTTAGTTTGGACTGTTCCCATGGGGCACAGGGTCAAGAATGATTTGCATATGGCTGGGTCCAAACTGGGGTGGCGTGGTGGGCAAAAGAACGATGGATTTAACCCAGATCTTTTGACTGGGGGAGAATGTTTGCATTGTCAGCATTCCGTCCATCATTTGTTTGCTGTAACACTTTTCGCCCTAAATGGGATGGGTATGCCCATAAGTGGGTCCCTTGCTCACTATGCCACTGGATTCAAGCTAGCCTGGCTGTAGAAGGGTGGCATATTCTGAAAAAGGCCCCAGGATCCTTTTTCCGGTCCAGGGAGGACCTGGCCTGGCAGTTCGGTCTGGACTGTACCCATGGGACAAAGGGTCTAGACTGATTTGCATATGCCTGGGTCCAAACTGGGGGGGCATAGTGGACAAAAGAACAATGGATTTAACCCAGATCTTTTGACTGGGGGAGGATGTTTGCATTATCAGCATTCCGTCCATAATTTGTTTACTATAACACGATGACACAACTCTGGCATAAAGTCTCCTTCACTATAGAAATTCATTTCCTCAAGCACTACCTGCACCTCATCCACACCTGGTGGTTGTACAGCACCATCCCAAAGTGTAATGCCACTAAAACTGAATTCCTTCTATTTGACGACAATAGGCAACAATTTGTTCAAATATGGATTGATGACATTGGTCTGGATGGACTCAAACACCCCCTTTTCACCAAAGTTAAGTCACTCATGTTCACCAACCCCACCCTCTAACACATAAATGAGAAAAGCAATATAGATTGGTACCAGTTGGTTATTTTTTAACTAAAGAAAGTGAAAATGCTACAGCCCAGAAAAGCACTTTAGAACGGCTACTCGAGCTATCTTACTCTTGAATTTATATGGTATCAATTCCTGGTTCTCTGAACTCCCAGACATCCCACTGGCACCTCTTAAGTGCACACTAAATGCGGCATCTTGCTTCTTTGATAGTACAATGAAATATGACATAACCCCCACATTGAACGAGTTCCACTGGCACACTATGCAGCCCACAATACCTTTGATACCAGTTGCATAAGCTACAAAGTCATCAAGACTGGCACCCTGACCCTCCTCTTCACAAGCTCATCAATCACCCTTCTCACTCAGCACTCCCACATCCAGGACACTACAGACTATAGATCAAGAGGTGCCACAAAAAACGCAGCAACAAGCCTTCTTAATCTACGTGCACAGTATCTGGAACAACATCCCTTTAATCCTCAGGACCACCATTGTGGTTTGTAATTTTGGAAAGAAATCAAAACGCACCTCTTTAAGGGAAAGTCCATTGTGAGTCAGTAACCAGTCCAGCTGTCTTTCCAGAACCCAGTATTTTGACCTCAAATCTATCTCTGTATCACTGTCTTTGACTGTGCACCGCATTATATTTCCTATTACCTAGGTTTGTGTTATTAAACTGCCACATATAACATATAACAGTAGGACCATGCCTGTATTTGTTCAACTTCTGTGTAAAGGACATTGTACAATGGTATAGCTCTCTAGCGATTGAAAACATTTGAATCTGCACCACGTGGATAGGGGTTTGTAGAAATTGGATACGTGAATACTATTGTACCCTCACCTAAATAATTGGGATTTGTTCGCCACATTAGGATGCACAATGATCACTTTGATCTCCCGGATCCCGACTCTTTGCTCAGGAAGTTTTGCCCAGAACTGCATTTATGAAGGAAATAGGGGTGGGAGCGCCCACATCAAGTGTAACTATTGCAGCTAGTTTGTTCTCAGTGGCAACTGAGTGTCCCTTTTTTTTCATATGGAGTGTCCTCCGTGAATTGGCAGAACACAACTATTTAAATGCAAGAGGAGAGAAATGTAGCAGCACACTCTGATAATACAATATAAGGGCACGTTATCGTATGTGCTAAAATCGCTCAACAAGCACAAAAGGTGCTTCAATCTAAGTAATATGTATAAGGCAGTGATGAGAAATAGTGTTGAAAAAGGACAACATGATAGTATTTTAACAATCACAAAACAATTCTAATGCCCAAAGACACACCGATTCCTCTAAAATGCAAGAATGTAGTCAGGTCTAGCTTAGCTTCCCCAATATGAATAAAAGAACACGCCTAGTATTGAAAACATGTCGGCAGGAATAAGCACAGATAGGGAATCCACATAACTAGATGATAAAACTTCCCATAGTGGAGTGCACAAAGGAATTTGAAAGTTGGTGTCGGGATGATTCCCCAATTAACAATGCAACCCATGAGTGGCAGATTGAGGGCTTCCAAAAAGCAACTCCCTGCTCCATTCTGGCCGCAAAAGTAAGTGGTTGAGTGCAGCCTGTCGTGGGAAAATCACCATCATTACTTGGGACAAACTAAATACGTTGCTCCTGCTGATCTATTGAAAATCTTAGGGGCAGATTTAGGTTTCCTGGTGCATCCTTGCAAATTAGCAGGGATGCGCCAGGAAAGATGTGTGACGCAAGTTTACCCATGAGCCATCACAGATGCGCTGCATTTACAATGCCGCGCATCATGGTGCAAGGATAAAAAGATGCGTGTCGCATCTGCCGGCGTAAGGTTGGCGCAAATCTGGAGTTGTGTTGCGGGCGCGACGCAACTCCAGCACTGTTCCAACCTGGCCTATCCTCAACATGGTGTGTCACGCCTTACGCCTGCTTCAAGCAGGCGCAAGGTTTTGACGCAGCAGAGTCTGAAAAGTGACTGAGTGAAATCTTCTAGATTTCACTTAGTCACTTTTCCGAGGCGTTCCTGCGACGGAACCCACCCCCCTGTGCTGGAACGCCCACATGCAACCTGACGCAGGTTTCATGTAGCGCAGGGCTTTACAACGTGACGCATCTCCATAGATGCGTTACGTTGTAAATAGGGCGCAACGTGGTGCATGGTTTACACCGCCGCTGCATTACAGAAGTGACGCAACAGCGGCGCAAATGTGGCGCACTGGGCTTTTAAATCTTCCCCTTAGGGCTTTATTACGAGTCTGGCACATAACAGACCACGGGACCAATGAGGGCACAGTGGTGGCAGTCCCTCAACTGCCCACCACAGCCTGGGACCACCGCAATCATCAGGGATCAGAAATTCCTGGCGGTGGTGCAGGGTATTGAGGCCAGAATGTGCTTGGTGTGGGTTGCTGTGGCTGTGAATATTACTTACCACTTCTATAGCACACAATCTGCCAATAGCATGGTACTGCAACTGTCCAAATCTGACTCAGAAATCCCTGAGATTTTTCCTTTCCCTCATCCCACTAGAATGCATAGTATGCAGGGGGCCCATCATGCCTTTAAATGTCTCCTTTTTGATACAGAAACATGAATAACCCTAGCCTAATTAGTGGAGAGGCCAGGAAAAGGAAGGGCAAGGCACTATCATGAGACTGGGTAAAAGGTGGAGAATGAGTGCTTGTGGGTGTTATCTATGTACACTGAGCTTGTGCTTTTACATTCCCATATAAACATATTTAAAGTTTTGATAAAGCTATACTACAACCCATAAGACACAGTGTGATTATTTTAAGTATGTCATACAATACAGGTTTCGACTCATGCATGTGAAACCCACTTTAAAAGCGGTACAGAATCTTTAGAATGTTTGTTCTTAGGTTCAGATAAATGATTCAATATTTTGGGCTTGATTTGGGTAGTCCAAAAAAAGCTGCACTGAAAACAATCTACTCTAGCACTTACAGGTGTCCCCCCAGATAAGGGAATACAGGCAAAAGAGGCCAAGAATTAGTCTCCCGAATCATCCAAACATGAGTGAGCAGTTGTTACATGATTTAAGAGCAATCTTAAGAGTAGGACTACATAAGGGTTTCCCTTAAAACAGGAAGAGGTTTCGGGTGCACACATATCAGGTGGATGTATGTCGTTACAACGCTGTCACAAAGTCATGCAGATTGACTAACCTTATATATCAGGTACAGCAGGAGCGATGTAGTTGCTAATTTCACTCCTCCCTAGGAACGGTACCTCTAGTGAATTTGAACAATATCACTCCCCTAAGAGGACCTCACCCAGGGAAGGGGAAAAAGTGGATAAATAAAACATAAAGGACTGGCAGCCATAAACCATTGACAGGACTCGACAACAAGAGAAACCCCAGACGTTGGATCCGTATTCAAGTTCCTGCATAGAGACACAAGAACACAAATAATTGCACTCCTCTCTGGATTACAATATCAAGTAAATGTGAATGTGTAGAAACTCACTTACTGAAGAAGGCTGCCACAATCATTCCATCAGAAAAGGGCAAAACAGGAAAAATAAAGTAAATTCAAAAAATAGGGAACAGCCCACAAACCCCAGGTTTGTAAAGATATTGGTTCTCTATCAGCAATAAAGCTCAGTCATAAGTGAACAGCTACTTATCTTCCTTCAAGTAGTTTTTCTCTGTTTAGCTGATTGGAACCGAAAGACAATGATTCTTGCTCCCAGTGTGCTCCGAGAACCAAATCCGAGCTTCTCAACAGCTCTGACAAATCCAAAATGTTCAGCCGCTATCCATGCTCCAGAAACAAGTATTATCATGAAACTAGAAGAGCAGAATGAATGCTCAGTTACTTGCTCCGTATAGCCAATGTTCAAATAAGAAAAGTATATCGCAGTGAAAAGAACCACGCTCAAAGTCTCTGCAGCCGCTATAATGGAGAGCCTCTGACTCAGCTCAATCAGCACGGCTCCCAGAAGAGTTCAAAGTTCACCAAACGCCGCGGAGACAGAAAGCGAAGGAAAAAATACCAGCGTGCCTCCGCTGCGCTAGTCCAGTCGAGAAACTATAATCCAAAAGGCAGAGTATCATCGTACTCCGTCAACAAGGGTCCAGGTTAGATACACGGGAAAAGGCAACATCACAGGTGACAAGCACCGAGGGCTTACCGGAGGGCACAGATATAGGAAGCAGGAAGAAAGAAAGTGGGAGAGAGCGAAAACAGTCTACACAACAAGCATTCTGGGACATGTAGTCTCACTAACTGTGTCTAAAACGTGACAAACGCATACTTTTACAACGCATACCTTTACAACGCATTTTTTACACCGCAACATCCATTACAACGCATTTCATTACAACGCATGCCATTACAACGAATTCTTTGAAACTACCTTTACAACGCATTCCACTACAACGCATACTACATTTACAACGCATACCATTACAATGCATACCATTACATTGCATGTATGGTATTGGATAGTGTAGGGGTAAAAATTACTATTCTAACTCCAGGGGGGTGCAACAATAAGGTAAGTGTTGGATAGTGTAGGGGTAAAAAATACTATTCTAACTCCAGGGGGTGCAACAGTAGGGTAAGTATTGGATAGTGTAGGGGTAAAAATTACTATTCTAACTCCAGGGGGTGCAACAGTAGGGTAAGTGTTGGATAGTGTAGGTATGCGTTGTAATGGTATGCATTGTAATGACTGCGTTGTAATGACATGCGTTGTAGTGGTATGCGTTGTAGTGACATGCGTTGTAATAGTTGCGTTGTAATGGCAAGCGTTGTAATGGATGATGCGTTGTAAAAGTTTTGTTGTAAAGGTAGTGGTTGTAAAAGTTGCGTTGAAAGTGTTGTTTCTCGTTTCAGGTGCATAATGTACCGCCAGTTCCTAGAGGCATTCTCCCTCAGTGGGACTCTCAGTGGCGTTTTAACACATTTTACATCACACCACTGTTTTTAACTTTTTATGAGCATTAGACTTAGTTGGTAATTACATATGATGCAGAATACCACACGCTATTACTGTCTGTGGAAAGGATTCATTAGAAGGCCTCTCATCAATTATCTGACTGTCACATAAGTTCGCGATGCCATTTCTCTCCATGGCCAACATATCGTTTGCATGGGCTGTGCATTCACATCGACCTGAAGCTCACTAAATAAAAGACTGTACAATAGTTGGGTTAGTTGGATAAATGCTATGCGTTGATGGGCCAAAGTGTGTTCCTGTATCATCGATAAACATGGATTATCTGTCTGATTTGAGTACAAGCATTGGCTAAGTCAATATGCCCAGCTATTTTGTAAGGTTTATATTAGAAGACAACAACTGTGATTTTTTTTGTTCTATTAAGTAGTTTGTGACTGTATGCGTGCATGATTGAAGGCTTAAATTTATTGTAGTTTAGATGAATGACATAAAAAACTAAATATTACAAGAAATCCTCCATTCTCACCAGCAATTAAAAAAAATGTAAGCATCCTTTTTGATGCGGAAGACTAGACCTAAAAGTCCAATAGCATTAGGTGAGAGATGAATACTGCACAGATGTGACTGACAAAGTCTGAAGCCAATGCCGGCACGAGAAAGGCCAAAAGCAATGGCTGGAAGGATTAGACCCACAGCCTACATTCTACTTTCAAATGGAAAAATAATCAGAAGACAAGAAGAACACCATTAAAACAAAAACAAAAAACTTACCATATTGTTCAGGGAAGACGAAGAAAAGCAAATGTGGGACGGTTTAACCTCATCTTCTTTTGCTCAGACACTCTATATTCAACACTCATAAACCTTTTAAAAACACTCAGAGTCAATGAATGATCCCATCAGTGATGTCATTTCAGATGCCACCAGTGATGTCATCAGTGATGTCACTGACTATGTCATGAGTGAAGTAATATGTGAGGTCATAAGAAGTACATTGCGAGGGCATGAGTTATAGTTAGCTCAGCTAACTATAACTGCTGAATTCCACTGGTGTTGTACTAGTGAAACTTCAGCTAACTGTAACATCCCTGTACCATTTGTTTTTTTTGTGAACAAAAATATATATATACATGCATACACACACATACATGTATACACACACATATATATACACTCACACACATATGCACACAAATATATACATAAACACACATATACACATATGTACACACACATACATACACACACATAGATACATACAGACACATATATAGATACAGACACATATATACATACACACATATATATATACATACACACATATATATATACATATATACACATATACCCACACATATATACACAGACAGACACACACATACACACACATATACACACATATATAAACACCATTACATGCAGACATATGTACACATATATACACACACACACATATACACACAAACACATATATACACACGCATATATACTCATAAATACACACACACATAAATACACACATATATATACACACACACCTTGTACATTTACTAGCCCTTTGTTTTCTCAGTTTTCACAGGCAGAGAACTATGACATCCTTGCTATTCTCAAATCTCTCAAGTCTGGTTCCCCTTCGGACCCATGTCCAGCTAGAGCTGTAGCCGGGGTAGCAGAGATTGTCTGCTCGGAAGCCGCTGCTATCATGTACTGGTCGCTTCAGTCTGCTACTTTAACAATACAATGAAAACAGGCCAAACATCTTCCTCTTCTTAAAAAACTTGCTGCTGACCCCTCTGTACTATCTAACTATCACCCGATTTCTCTATTGCTGGCGCTGGCCAAAATGTGCAAAAAGGTGGTCTTCCCCCAACTTGAGACCTTTGTGGAAACATCTGGGGCTCTTCACCCAGCCCAATCTGGCTTTAGAACATCCTATATCACAGAGACAGCGCTCGTGGAGATGGCAGAGGCGGTCAGGGAGTGCTTGGACGGGGGCGGCAGAGCGGCTCTGATCTTGTTGGACCTCTCTGCCGCCTTCGACACAGTGCCTCACCAGCTCATTCTTGCCCGACTCTCCTCCATTGGCATTTCTGGTGCAGTATGGGCCTGGTTAAAATCTTTTTTGGATGAACACACCCAGCAGGTCTGGATGCCCCCTTTTCATCCTCTGCCAGGGAGTTATCAACAGGAGTCCTTCAGGGCTCCACTTTGAGTCCTCTACTTTTTAATATCTATTTGACTCCGTTGATCTTCCTGGCTGAAGACCTGGGTGCTAAAATCATGGCATATGCCGATGACACCCAGCTTCTATTTACTTGGAAAGGCTCCGACCTGAGTACTGGTGTTGCACAGAGGTGCCTCTCAGCCGTGTTTACATGGCTGGCGCAGGCAAAACTCAAGTGCTGGCACAGAGATTCCGTGCTCATACAGAACTGTGCATAGAGGCTTGGAACCTCAGTGAATTAGGGTTTGCCAAAACTCACCTTAGTACCCAAAAATCCCCTACCAGACTAGCTACAGTGTCTCATTGGTTATCACAAACTCCCAATGCTTAGACAAACCAGAACATGGACTTAGTACACCTCAGGTAACATGGAACACATGAACACTCTTTCGTTATACAATCATTTCAATCCAGAACAAGGAGTAAAAGAGGACACATGCATATTTGAAATGTTTATTCACTAATGCAGTGTTCTCAAACGCAGTATCTTAGCTAATACAAGCAAACATATTATAAGAAACAAAGTAATCAGCATAGTCACTAGTCCATAGAACACAAATGGTGAAAGCATGGTATTATGCTAAAATGAATAGGGATTAAAAAAACCTAATTCTCACCCTCCCTAGCTAGTATATTATATTATATCTAAGAAGGTATTTTGGGGTTTTAGCAGGGCGGCCCCATACCTCAAGATCCTAGTGGTAAGGGATCACATCATCTTCCACCAGCTCTCTGCATGCCAAGCACCATCAAGTGTGTTTGTATGCTCTCGTGAAAAGCAATATAAAACGCGCCTAAAGCCAGAACTTGGCCGCAGCTGCATGTATGTTATGTCTAGGAACGTGTGAAGATCAGAGCTCACAACAACCACTGTGTTGAGATATTCTTGAAGGTTACTGCACTCACTGTACAGACACAGCTCGCCAAGCAAGGCTGATAACAGAGTAACAACATATTATTCTTGCATGAATCAAAACACTCTACTAGGCTCAAAGCTAAAGCAACATCTACGTGTCGTGTGCAAAAGCAGCAGAAAGGTAAAATGGCGTTTAAACTCCTAAAAAGCTCATGCTAACTTAACACAGCGTACAGGCAATATATATCTATATGACAGTGCAACCAGGGGAAATCAGAGATACTGTTGTATGGCCAATTTCCTCCGCTTTTCAGAGAAGCCCTGTGGCCTCCGGATTTCCCCTGCCCACTATCTGAGGGTAGCCCGGCAAAGAACTTAGGGGTATGGTTCAGAGAGGATCTCCGGTTCTCTGAGCATATTACGGGTGTCGGCACACTTAAGACACTGAGTAGGTTGTTTCCTATGCTACCGCAGCCGGCGAAGGAAATGGTGGCGTGGTCACTTATTCTGTCCCGGCTGGACTATGCCAACGCGTTATTCATCGGTATCCCTGGATACTTGATGAATAAACTACAACTGATTCAGAATGCGGTGGCCAGACTCTTATTTAACATCTCTAAGATATCCAGTGTGAGGTTACATTTACGTGGCCTACACTGGCTTCCCATGGCCCAGCGGGTGCAGTTTAAGGCTCTTACTTTAGCGCATAGAGCCCTGCATGATTCAGGACCTTCCTATATCAAGAAGCGCATGGCCTTTTACAATCCTCGCCGTTCTCTACGCCCTGCTTCTCACCGTCTGATGATTAATCTCCAGTTCCGACGCTCTAGGATGGGGGGGCCAGTCTTTTTCAGTAAAGGTAGCCATTTTATGGAACAGTCTTCCTGACTTACGGCCTACTCACGATTTCTGTATTTTTAGGAAATTACTTAAAACTCATCTTTTTAACCAGTCCATTTAATTATTCTCTGCCCTCAGACCTCAGTTCAATTCTGCGCCAGGACACTCCTGAGTATTTCTGCGTGCTACAAGTCACATATAACATAACATATATACACATGCATATAGTCACACACAAACACACACACATATATACACACATATATACACACATATTTACACACACATATACAGACACACATATACACACACAGATATACTCACACACACATATGTATATATACATATTCACTGAACAAACCATAGGTTTCACACCAGTTATAGTTAGCTGGAAATTTTACTGACATAAAAGCATTGAAACTCCCACGTTATAGTTAGTTGGACTCACTATAACTTGCGTGCCTGCAATGCACTGCTGATGACGTCACATATTACATCACTCATGACATGGTCAGTGACATCACTCATGACATCACTGACGACAGCATCCAGTGAATGTGTGTCTTTCTGAAAATAAATATGTTTTATATATGTATTTGTAAAGGTCGATGGAAGAATAAATGTTTAAATAAGTGTGTAAATGGATGTTTTTTTAATAAAATATTGATTAGTTAACTGGCTTATTAAGTGTATCTTAATGAATACATATATTAGCGAGTAATTGTTAAATATTTAAATATATGTATCAGTGTTTCACTTTGTGTATAAGTGGCTGCATGGGTTGGTGACTGACTCACTGTTTGTATGTGTTTTGAAGACAGCATATGTGCAGGACTGTATGGGTGGATCAGTGTGTATATATGTGTGTTAGTGATTGAATGCCTGCCTCACTAGTGTCTTTATGAGTAACTACATATGTTTTAATCTAGTATATGTGAGTATTGTTGTATATAAGTAAGTATATGTGAGAGTGAGAGATTGAAAGAGTTCCTGTTTAAATAAGTATGTGTTTCTATAAGTGATTATTTAAGAGAGTAAGTATGTGTAAGTTTCCTTAGAAATAAGGTGGTAGTGTGTTTATAGCTGTATATGCAAATAAATGGATGTTCAATAGTTTATTTGCATTTGTGAGTATGTGTGTGAGTAACTTTTGGAAGACTGTCGGTGTGTAACAGGATGTATATGTGTATCACTACATATGATGAGTGAGTACATGTATGAGTGACTATATAGAACTGTTGCTGAATGAGTGGATGTGTATATAGATGGTGGAATTACTGAATTGGTTGTTGTAACTGGTATGGGTATCTCCATTTTTTTGAAAATGTTAGTTTCTATTTTTGAATATGTGTTTCAAGGGTTACATTACACTGAAAGGAGGTCTGTCAGTCTGTCACAAGGATGGTGTTATCAGTGATGTCATGAGTGATGTCACTGACCATGTCATGAGTGATGTAATATGTGACGTCATCAGCAGTGCATTGCAGGCGCGCAAGTTATAGTGAGTCCAACTAACTATAACGTGGGAATTTCAATGGTTTTATGTCAGTAACATTTCCAGCTAACTATGACTGGTGTGAAACCTATGGTTTTTTCAGTGAATTGAATAGGTTTTTTAAATGCTAATTCCTAACTATAACTGGTGTGAAACCTATGTTTTTTTCAGTGAATTTCATAGGTTTTTTAAATGCTAATTACTAACTATAACTGGTGTGAAACCTATGGTTTTTTCAGTGAATTTTAAAGGTTTTTTAATAGCAAATTTCTGTAGCTATGAAATGTAATATTTTTTAAAATTAATCCTATATTGTATATTTATGTTATACTTTTTTTTTATGTATATTCATATATATGGGTTTTTTTTTGCCCTGGAGCGCTCCCGGTGCACGTACCGGTGCGCTCACCGGTAAGCGCAGTATTTTGGCGCGCCCCGGTGTGCGTACCAGGGCACGTCCTGTTAGCGCACCAAAAAAAAAAAATAATAATAATGAAGGAGTGAGCATGAGGAAAAGGGACAGAGAGAGTGGTGTTAAGAGAAAGAGAGCTAGAGGGAGGAACACAGAGGGACTGTGTAATAGATGGTAAGACAGAGAAAAGGTGTTAGAGGAAGTAACTGAGAAAAGGAAAGATATGGGGAGTGACAGAGAGAAAGGACAGAGAGAGAGTAAAGGAAGGAGTGACAGAAAGGGACTGAGTGAACCAGAAAAGAAAGGTAAGTGAGGGAGCGTGGGTGAGCAGGGGGACTGAAAGAAGTTGAATGTGGTAGGAAAGTAAGGAAAAGAGAAGTAAATATGGAGGATAAGAATAAGTGAGGGAAGCAGAGTAAGGAAACAGGGGTGAGGTAGGGTGAGAGAAAAGTAGTGAGGTTAAAGCAAAGGGTGATGACAAACTAAATTTTTTTAGTCACACTTACCATATAATTATTGTAAACTTAATTACATATTTTTGCACACTTTGTATCTGTGAAAGACAAAAGACAAAATAAGTTATAATTAGTAAAATATATATTTTAAAATAGAAGAGACAGGTCAAGAGGTAAAAAATCATAAAAGTGTACTAAGAAATAAAGCAAGAGTGAAGGATACAGAAAGGGAAATAAAGTAATGTAGAAGGACAAAAAGAGGGAAAAAGAAATAGAAGGAGAGCAAATTACTAAGAGTAAGGCAGATAAATTCAGTGACAGAGAGGAAGAGAAGAAGAGAGAAATGAACTGAAGGTAAGTAAGATACTAAAAGAATGTGAGTTACCAAAACTAAATCAGGAAAGAGGAGTGAGTAAAAGGGGAATGAGTGATAGGGAAAGGAGTCTGATTGAGGATCCATTTACAAGAAAGAGGAATGGAAGATGACTGAGAGTGAGTGAAGGGGAGTCACAGAATGAAGGGATGAAGGGAGTGAGGAGAATATAGAAGGATTGAGGGAAAAGGTGTGAGGAAGTAAGTACACAGAGGGATTAAGGGAAGGACTGAAGTGAAGTGGAGTACAATGAGTGAGGAAAAGAAAATGAGTAAAGGAGCAAAAGAAGGAAAGAGAGGGGAAGAGGACTAAAGCAGTGGTACTGAGAGAATGTGATTCGGTGATGAAAGCAAAGAGAAGGACACTGAAAGATAGGAAATGCGGGGTAGTAATCGAACCGGAGTAAAAGAACTGGGGTGAAGAATGATGAGAGAGGAGCAGTGAAGTTGTTGTAAGAGAAATGATAGAAGGTAGATAAACACGAGTGAGCATAACAAAAGGAGAGTGAGGGACTTAGGACATAGAGGTAGTGAACAAAAAAGAGGACAAAAGAAAGAAGCAAAGAAAGATAAGTGAGGGAGAATGGGTGAGTTATAGTGACAGAGTGCGACAAAAGAGGTGAGTGAGTAAAGAGGAATTAGTAAAAGAGCAAAGAAGGAAAAGACGGAAAAAGGAAGTAAAGTAGACAGACTGAAAGCTGAAAAGTGGTGCAAGGGAGAGAGGGGATGCAGACAGTTGAAATGGGATTGAGGGGTTGTGAAAGAAGTGGAGTAAAGGAACAGCGATGAAACAGAGTGAGAGAAAAGCAGTGTGAGTGAGTAAAGAGAGCTGAAAAAGGGTGGAAAAAGTAAAGTGAGTGTGAGACAATGGGAATACAATATAAATTACACAATACAAACTATAGAATAACTTGTACAACATGTTAGATAGTTTAATTTTGCTGTTCTCAGAATATATTGAATTTCACTAAAAACAGTGAGTTCAAACTATTCATCATATGGCAGCGGGAAAAAAAACACAATCTAAAAGATTGTGTTTTAAAAAACCCATATAAACTTACAAATCATATATATACATTAATCTTTCATTCACTTACTTTTCCTTGAGGCCAAATACTAGATCGTGAAGGTCCTTTTCGTTGGAAAATACTCTGCTGTTCTTTAAAATTTCCATTTCATTGACTTTCTATAAAAAAATAATTCTCAACGTTTTAATTTCCTCCTTGTGTAAAGTCATGACTCTTTGCTCATTCCTATACCTTTCCTTACGGCCAAATAGTGTCAGATATATCAGTATGTTTTTAAATTTCTGTAATCAAACTCTGATATTACTGTTTACCTGATGTTCTGAAAGAAAAGCTCATACAACATTTTCACAATGTTTAAATATTCATATTCCCATCTTTGGATCACTCATGTTCAACATTTCCTATAATACTGATATCACTTACTATGAAATCCACTTACAGTACCTATATGAGAACTGGATTTTTTATATTATGTTGATCACTTTTACTCACAATATAATTTTAAACAGTAGACTAACTTTTATTAACTGCTCCCGTCTTCATAGGCCAATTACCTTTACTTAAATTTTGGTTCTAGAAACACTAGGTAAGAATTTTTTAAGTCAAAAGGCAAACGTTGTTTGTAAGTCAAATGAGTATCATTGCAGTAAGTCCAACCTTTTTGACATTTTAAATAAGCTGTATAATGCCCTGATGTTGTCGAAGGACCGTCATGATAAATAATAGCCACAGTTGCAAAGGTTCTTCCTGAAATTGATAACTGAGAAGCCACGAAATTTTTAATACAAGTTGTCAATTTAGTTCCATCAGGTCTACATCGTTGGAACACTAAAATTACATACTGACCATAAGTTTGTATAAATAATGTGGACAGCATTGGACACTTACATTGGGTACACACCATATTATGATCAGCTGCTTTAACTAGATTATTAAATGACACTGATTTGCAGTCTGGTAAAGGTAAATATATAAATCTTTCAGTGTCTATTCTAGTAGTACTTGATAAACTACAATTGTCGCAGTCATGTTGCCATTGATAAGAAAGGCTAAAAAGATTTTCTACATCTACACCTTCATCTTCCAAAACACCAAACAGATACATTAAAAATTCCTGACAATCCTGCTGAATGTTCTGTGAAATTTTTTTTTTTTTGACCAGAACATATGTCTAAAAGATTTCATAAAAAAGTCCTCATGCACACTAAAAGCTTATTCTTCTTATGATTTTTTTTTCTATTTTAAGTTACTATCCTTTTTGTTGGCCACAAATGGAAGTGGAGTAAGATTCAATGATGTCCCAATTTAGTTATACTAAAATCCTTTCCTGGAACTTGAATGGTTTAGGGAGCCGTAAGAAACAATTAAATGTCTCTCAATTTTTGAAAAATACTGGAGCCTCTTTAATTCTTCTACAAGAAACCCACCTGGAAGCAGATGAATGTAGGAAAATCTTTATTAAGAACAAGTGGGTTCAGGATATTTTGTGCTCAAAACAATCTGGCACCACGAGATGTGTGGCAATTATAATTTGTGCTAATAAAGGAATTGCTATGCATGATTGGGCCACAGATCAGTCAGGAAGGTGGTTGGCCGCAATTGTATCAATAAGTGCAGTTAAGTTTTTATGTGGGGTTTACTATGGTCCAAATGAGGATAATGCTTGTTTTCTACAGAAACTAGAAAATTATATGTTCCAATATACAATCCCTATCGTGTTAGGAGGTGATTTCAATTTGCTATTAGATTCTGAAGTAGATCGTACCTCGAAAGCTAAATATAATTGTCCAAATAAATCCCTCTTAACTTTGAAAAATATTATGAAAGAGTATATGTTGTGCGATGTGTGGAGAGTTAAACATGGCTCCCAGAGAGAATACTCTTTCTATAGTAAAAAATATCATCAGTTCTCCAGAATTGATTTTTTCTTGCTTCATAGATCATTATTAACAAATACTCATTCTATTTCCTACATTCCGATTGGGTTGTCTGATCACTCAGCAGTTGAGTTAAACATTAAATTTCAAAAGAATTTTTCAGAATATAGGTGGACCTTGGACAGGACTATCTTGCTAAATGAAGTGTTTAATATTAAAATCAAGGAAAATTTATCAGAGTTTTTTGAGTTCAACTGTGAATCAGCTCCTGAACATATTATATGGGACGCACTTAAATCATTTTTAAGAGGAATATATGGCTCTCAAATGACTCTTAATAGAAAGCTAAACAAAGAAATGGATATTAAGGATCTTAGTTTGATTAAAACAAAAGAACAGCAGCGTCTTTCTGCCGTTTCTAATGTTCAAATCAACATACCAAGACTGGAAAAGGAATTATTGGATTTACAAACAAATTTCAGATTAAGAACTGAATAAATACTCAAAGATAAATGGGAAGTAAGTAAATTACGTAACTTTGAATATGGTGAGAAATGTGGATCTCTGTTAGCTTGGAAAGTTAGGACGGAGAGAACCAGAAATAATATCAAATCCCTGATACAACGTGGGACCGGAGCAGTTTTGTCAGAAGATGGAGACATTAAGAATGAAGCTAGATCTTTTTACGAAGAACTGTATCTTGAAAAAATGAATCGGCCAGCTAATGAACTAGAAAACTTGTCTATTTTGAGAAACTTACCACAGCTGAGCAGTACAGATATAGCTCTTTTGGCACAGGAAATATCTGAAGGAGAGATCAGATCTCAACTGAAGAAGATGGCAAGAAATAAAGCTGCAGGTCCTGATGGACTCCCAGTAGAGATTTATAAGGATAACATTGAAGAAATTCTAGTTCCACTTCAGAAATTATTCAATAACATTTTTATTCAGGGAGAACAAATTCCGTCTTCTTGGTTAGATGCTACAATTTCACTGATTGCGAAACCGAATAAAGATCCAGAAAGAATAGAGTCGTACCGACCCATTTCACTCTTGAACTCTGATCTAAAAATTTACTCTGGAATTTTAGCAAGTAGACTGGCTAACGTTACAAAAACTATCATTCATCCTGACCAGAGGGGATTTATTCCTGGTCGACAATTGAACAAACTTACATTTCAAGTAATTGCTGCTATAGACTACGCAATTGAGAAGAAGAAGCCACTTGCTATTGTTGCAATAGATGCAGCCAAAGCCTTTGATCAAGTGAATTGGCTTTACCTATGGAAAGTGATGAAGAAATTCGGCTTCCCTGAGACTTATATCAATGGTGTTGAAACTTTATATAGGGGTCCGAGAGCTAGGATTTTAGTAAATGGGGGCTTGTCGGATTGGTTGAACATTTGCAGAGGAACAAGGCAAGGATGTCCTTTGTCTCCATTATTGTTTGATGTATATATTGAGCCTTTTGTTTGTTCCTTAAGACAAGATCCAATAATTACCTCGTTTAATATAGGAGAATTATCAATGAGGACAGCACTATACGCAGATGACCTTCTCCTATATACTTCAAACCCAACAGACGCAATTCCAAGGTTATTTAAACTTGCTGAGGATTTTGGTTTTTTTTCAGGTTACAGTATTAATAGGGACAAAACTGACGTTATGTGTTGGAATAATCCAGTCCCGATCCCAGAAGCTACGTTTAAGATGAGATATCTGGGTATTCAATTGACTCACAAATTAGAAGAAATCCCCAAGACCAGCTGGGAGGTTGTGATAAAGGAGATAAAAAAACTTTTATCTAAGTGGAATTTCCTACCTTTAAACATTTACGGTAGAGTCAACTTAGTGAAAATGATCGTCTTACCTAAGGTAACGTTTTTGTTTAATTCTATTCCTTTAGTATTTAATAAAAAAGATATCCTCAACTTGCAAGGTAGGATAGGATCTTTTATTTGGTCGACAAAATCCCCAAGGATAGCATGGAAGAAGTTAAGGAGAGGATTAAAACTAGGTGGTCTAGCTCTTCCAGATTTATTACTCTACTGCTATGCCTTACAGCTCAAAGCCAATAAATTGGACTTCACTTCCAACAGTTTACTCTTCCAGGCTATGCTGCAAGACCTCCGTTATGAAGCAGATTTTTTTTTGTTTAAATTTGGAGACCAAATTTTTTTTAAAAAGGTTAGATTGAAGCTTTTGAAGGCTGCTTTACATTATTGGTTACAGATCTGTAAGTTGTTACGTATTCATTACTATCACCAATATGCCCCGATTTGGGACTCCCCTGGTACGCCTGACTGTTTGATGGACCAGTTAGCTCTCCCTCTAAAGAGAGCTGGTCTCTTTAAATGGGGGGACTTTTGTGGTGCATCGAAAGTTCTAAAATGGGAATTTTTGGTTGGTTTAACTGGTGGCACCCTTACGAGATTTAAGTTTTATCAACTGTCGGCTTGGTGGGGAAGCAAAAACTGGGATACAGAGTACAAAAACCCTCTGTTGGAATGTAAGATCCTGGTTCATGATAAGGAAACAGCAGACACAGGATTGAGTTGAGGTGAGGCTCAGGTTTATTGGAGATAAAAGGAGACACATCCAGATCTCATCCAAGCTCAAAGTAATAACCACCTCAGCTTGAAAGCATACATTCTAGTAACTGTGGTAACCACATGGAATTCATGATGTCATACAGAGTAGATCAGAGAGTGAAGAATGCTACACATCTTCCCCCCATAAAAAAAAGGCTAGAGCAAAAGAAGAAGAAAACATTAATTATAAAACAAGAGATAAACTGATTCATGTACATGCCGTTTTGCGTGTCCCTATTAGCGAATAATAGCGACTCGCAATTGAGGAAACGCAAAACGGCATTCATGTACTTTTCGGGGAAAAAATAGCGACTCGCACGCGGGCGCTAAACCCGTTAGCGACCTACAAAAATCGCAGAATAATCGCAATTTCCGGCCACCAGCGATCGGGATTGCGACTCGCAATCCCGTGCGATCGGGATTGCGAGTCGCATTCTCGCGGGATCCGGAAATACGGGAAGACGCATTCCGAGCACCGTGATGACATCACAACCAGGAAGCAGCCAAATCCCACCCCCAAACACCACAGTGACGCTACCATACGAGTGAAGACGACGGAAAGCTGATGCTAAACCTCCGTAATTGACTCTCGACCCGGGGCAAATAGCGGGCGAACCTGAACCTCAGCCTGGCCCCAGCAACAGCGCTGGCCGCAAGCGCAAACTCAAGTTCCCCGAGCAGGAGCTGGAGAACCTGATAGAGGGGGTGGTGGCCAAACACGACCAGCTCTTTGGTGCCAACTCCAAGAGGGTCCCAGAACAGGAGAAGCGGAGGATCTGGGTGGGGATTGCCTCCAGCGTAAACTCTGTGGGCGTTGCGGACAGGTCGTTGGGGGAGCTTAAAAAGCGCTGGTACGACCTCCGAGGGCGTGCAAAGGAGAAGGTGGCGGCGCGGCTCGGTGAGACATCAGGCACTGGAGGTGGTGGACCGACTGTCCCACCCAACACCCCACTGGAGGACCAGGTAGAGGACACCTTGGAGAGGGAGGCGTGTGTTGGCGTGACCACTCTGGACTCCTCCCGCCCCACACAAGACACCCAAGGTAAGTGGCATGCGACTGCGACCCTGTCCCCTATGACCGTCCCTGACCAAATAGGCTCACTCATTGGCCCTTAATCATGCCTATGTCGTGCATCAGGAAATGCCCTGAGGCATTGTGGGAGACGTAGTATGTCCACAATGTAGTAGTACCACAATGCGGCCAGAAAGGCTCCTAAGTGCGCACATCCACAGCCATCCAGGGAATGTCACCCAGCATGCATGTAACATCTGCACGTCTGACAGTCACATGCACCTAATGAGTATCCACTTACCCTCACAGGTGCGGATGACAGCAGTGACAGCGAGAGGCTGGTGATCAACGAGGAGGCCCAGGAGGAGGAATCCCTACCCGCTACTCAGCCACCAGCCCCTGCCGCAGCGCCAACAGCAGCAGCCAGGCCCCCCACCTTACCTGCTGCCAAATCTGCAGGCCCACCGGCTGCCAAGGCCAGGCGCCCCACCTTACCAGCTGCAAAATCTGCTGGACCACCGGCTGCCAGGGCCAGGCCCCCCACCAATGTGCCACCAGTGCCTGCCGCACCTGCTACACCAGCTGCAACAACACCTGCAGCTGGTCCTACACGATCTGGGCCAGCCACATCCGCCACTCAGCGGCAGCACAGCAGGAGGGGCAATGGGCATCGCTATGCCTGCATGAGCGTGGAGCGGCGAATGCTCCGTCTACACCACCGCCAGTCGCAGCAGCAAGGAGCCATCCACCTCCAGCTGCAGAAGATCGGCCGCAATGTGGCGGGAGTCGGCGAGCGGGTGGACCGCATGACGGCGGCCATGGACCGCCTGACGGCGGCAATGGAGGCCAATACTGCAGCGCTGAGGAAGCAGCGCAGTGTTGCACGCAGGCGCCACCACCAGCTGGTGAGCCAGCTGTCGACCTATAGTCGATCAAATTATGTGGCAGCAAATGCCACCACCCAGCTGTCGCGACGCTCAATGACCCAGCAGCACCAACTGGTCCAGTGCTGCGAGGAGATAACCCGGGTGCTGGAGCACTTGACCACCGCCGTGATCCCACTGCTTGCACCTGTCCTACCGGCCATTGTAGGGGGAGATGATGCGAGTGAGGCTGCCTCCAGCGTGAGCAGCAACTCTGCCACGCAGGCCCCCCCACCTAGGCGCAGCACCAGGGCTACGCCTGGTCCAGCTGCCCAGGATGAGGAAGAGCCTCAGAGGCGCCTGGGAAATGTGCGCCGCAAGCACCAATGACATTGTGTCAGGGACACATGCCCAGGCTGATGGTAAGCCTGCCATGAACCTTTCAAAGCAGTATGCTGGAATACTGGATTTTGTAAATAGTTTGTACCATGAGCCTTTTTTCTTGTGATTGAAACAAATACATTTATTTTGCAGCAGACATTTGCCTTGTGTAATCATTACATTCTGCATGCTATTGTGATATGTGGGGTGGGGGAAGGGGGTGGGCTAGAAACTGTTCACTGTGATGTGGTTGCGACGTCTGTGGCCTTCAGCTGGGTTCTCGCCGCGTGCATGGTGCGCATGTGCTGGTGGCCGGTCGTCCCCCTCAGATTCACTGCCTGAGATGTCAACTGGTATCCGGCGCTTGGTTGCGATGTTATGGAGCATTGCACAGACAGCCACAATGCGGCAGCACACTGCAGGACTGTAATACATGGCCCCACCTGTCTTGTGCAGTATACGGAACCTGCTCTTGAGCAGGCCAAATGTCCTTTCAATACAGTTCCTTGTCCGGATGTGCGCAACATTGTATCGCCGTTGCTGAGGTGTGGCAGGGTTGAGGTAAGGGGTCAGGAGGTATTCCCGTAGGGCGTAGCCACTGTCACCTGAATGAGAGGAGCAGATGTTGATTGCCTGTGCAGCGCATTTACTTCATAGCAATGTGACATTGTCGACAAAGTGTACTTACCAAGTAGGTGTCCTTCCCCAAACTCTCCCCTGATCAGTCGTGTGTGGAGTCCGCTGTGCCTGAAGATGAAGGAGTCATGGGTACTCCCTGGGTACTGGGCCACAATGTCAGTGATGATGGTCTTGGCATTGCAGACCATCTGTATGTTGAGGGAGTGGTAGCACTTCCTGTTGCGGTACATATACTCCGTGCCAGCTGGTGGGCAAATGGCGACGTGGGTACAGTCTATGCAGCCGAGGACATGGGGAAAATGGGCAACATTATAAAATTGTAGTTTGGTGAGGTCCAATTCCTGTTGGCTCGTGGGGAATGTGATGTGCCGGTGGAGCTGGCTGAGCATGGCGTCAACAAAAGTGTGGAGGCAGCGTGACATGGTGGGCTGGGATATCCCCCCAGCAGCGGCTGCTATGCCCTGGAAACTGCCGGAGGCCAGGAGGTGCAGGCTGCACAATACCTGCACATGTGTGGGCACAGAATTGTTTCGCCTTGTTGGGTGCTGCATGATGGGGTGGAGTTCTTGTATCAGCCAGGTGATCATTTCCCCATTCAGCCTGTATTTTGCATAAATCTGTTCTCTGGTTTGGCCCAGCAAGGTGACCCGCTGCCGGTAAATCCTTGCCTGCCTCATGCGTCTCCTCCGTGCTGCTCGCTGTAGCCTTCGCCGCCTCACCACCATGTACATCCCAGGCATTGTGGAACGCCTAATGCTGCTGCTGAATGTCCTTATGTGTGATTGGTCAGGCCTGGACCTGTTGGTGATTGGCTAACAGTTTTTCAAATTTGGCTTCATCATGGCTTTTATGGTTACCACCTGCTTTGAGTTGTCCTTAGATTGCGCCGCGCAAACGTGCGATTTTGCGCTTTTTCGCAAATGTATTTCTTTCATGAATGCCGATTGCGACAATATTGCGGTTCGCTAATCATTTCGCAGATTCCGTGGTTGGTCGCTATTTCCGTGTCGCTAATGCTCGCCTTCCCAGAGTCTGCGACTATTACTGCGTAATCGCTATTCCAATCGCTATTATTTTTTAGCGATTTCGCTATTTCGTACTGGAATGCCGATTCCGTGTTTTGCTACTGCAATAGCGTTTTCGCAGCCATTGCGGGCGCTATTTCGCTCCATGAATCGGGCGGCTAGTCTTTTAAATGGGAAGGTTTCTTGATTGACCTTGAAGAGTGTCGAAGCACTCTAGGAACCTCATGATTGGTGTCAAGCCGGGAACCGTCAACATCCGTCCTAAGATCAAGAGCAGGAGGTTGAAGATTTCCAGATAAAACACAAATTCTATTTAAGTTCCATATTCTGTGATCTAGGGTTCTCACAGCATTTTTAAAGACTTTTATTACTTTTATAGGTTCAGAGAATTTGATTTTTTTACCAGGAAGCTTAAGAACTACCATGTCACCAACTTTTACAGGCGTTGCTTTAACAGCATGTTTGGAATCGAAGTAGAGCTTTCTGTTAGAAGAGTTCAATATCTCTTTCTCACGCCAATTGAGTCCATTATTTAAATCACTATCTTTAGAACAATTGGCAATTTCATCACTCAAATCCCTCACCCATGTTGGTTCTAAGAAAGTACAAGGTGACCTTCCTCTAAAGAGGACAAAAGGTGATTTACCAGTGGAGGAGTGAGGAGTGAATCTATAATTCTCCACTTGTTTAAGAACTTGTTCTTTCCAATTGAGACCTGCCCCTTTAGCCCAAGAGATAGTTTCTTTGAGCACTTTGTTAAATCTCTCCACCATTCCATTGGTTTCTGGGTGATAAAGGGCACATTTCTTATGATTTATCCCACACCTAAGTAAGAAAGACTCCATTTCCCTGGAAACCAATTGAACCCCATTATCGGTGAGGATGGATTGAGAAAAGCCTTCCCTCGCAAATAGGGTCTCTAAGAATCTTATAACACAGCTAGTCTCAATATTGGAAGTGAAATGTATCTCAGGCCATCTAGAAAATAAATCCATTAAAACAAAAATGAAAATTTGCTGCCCATCAGTGTAAATAGGGCCAAGGATATCAAATGAGACCTCTTTCCACGGTCCACCAGGAAGATCCCTAATGATCATAGGTTGCACTCTAACAACTTTGGATTTATCACTAAGATTACAAACCACGCAATCTCTAATGACACGCTCAATGCGCAAATCCATGCCAGGCCACCAGTAGGATGAGCAAACTCTTTCCTTAGTTTTGGTCATACCAGAGTGTGACTCATGCGCCAGGTCAATGATGTTCTTACGTAGTTCAGACGGAGGAACCAATCTAGTCCCACGAACCAAAAGATCATTACAAACTGCTAATTCATCCTTCACCCCCCAGAATTTTGCACACTCAGCAGATCCCTGTTTCTTAGAATGCCAACCCTTCTCCAAGAGAGACATCACACCAGAGAGAACAGGATCAGAAGATAGTTTACAGCGCCATTCAGATTCATCAATGACCTCAACAGATACCGGGCAAACCTGATATTTATCCTCTTCATAGTCATCATCTTCTAAAGGTACGTCCTGTGAAACATCAACCAGCCTTGACAAGGTGTCAGCAACACAATTCTGAACCCCTGGTATATATTTTATTGTGAAATCAAATTCTTGAAGAGCAATAACCCATCTAGTTATTCTGCTGGACACTAAATCAATACCCTTTTTGGCGAAAATCTCACACAAAGGCTTATGATCAGTTTTGATTATGAACTTGCTTCCCCACAAGAATTTCTTGAATTTTTTGACAGACCAAAACACAGCCAGAGCCTCCCGTTCAATAACGGAATAGCGAGTCTCAGGGTCCTTAAGACCACGTGAGGCAAACATAATGGTCTCTAAGACTCCGTCATTCTCTTGTTGGAGGACAGCACCAAGTCCCTTGAGACTGGCATCAGTAGTAAGAATGGAAATCTTTTGAGGGTCAAAACTTCTAAGATTAGGTGCTTTTTCAAGCCCCTTTTTTAACGTCTGAAATTCAGACTCACAAGTATCATTCCAAATGAATTCAGAACCTTTTTTTAACAGACTCCTTAAACCTACACACTGACCAGCAAAACCTTTAACAAACTTGTTATAATACTCTATCATACCAAAGAATTTCATCAATTCTTCTCTGGAAGAAGGAGGAGGCATCTTAACAATTGTATCTACCAAGTTGGCCTTAGGTGCAATACCATCTTTTGAAATTGTGTGACCTAAATAATGAATTGATGAGACACCAAAATGACACTTGTCAATCTTGATAGTAAGGTTGGCCCTTTCAAGTCTACTAAGCACATCAAACAAGATAGACTCGTGTTCAACATCATTTTTACCAAATACAAGAATGTCATCTTGGTACACACACACCTTTTCACAACCCTTAAGCACCTTCTCCATGATGCGCTGAAAAACAGATGCCGCTGAAACAAGACCAAAGGGCATTCTGATGAATCTAAATGTCCCAAAAGGGGTAATAAAGGATGTAAGATTTCCTGAAGATTCCTCAAGCTCAATCTGGTGGTAAGCAGATGCCAAATCCAATGTGCTGAATATTTTTGCATTACCCACTTTAGTTAAAAGATCTGAAATGTTAGGGAGAGGATATCTGTCACTGATCACACACTTATTTAACTGCCTCAAATCAATGCATAGACGCAAAGAACCATTGGGTTTGCGAGCAGCGACTACGGGCGCAATCCAATCAGCTCCTGTGACTTCCTCAATGATCCCTCCCAACTTTAGTTTATCCAATTCGCTTATCATCTCATCCCTGAGAGAAATGGGAACAGGTCTAGGCTTGCAAGCATAGGGTTGAGAACCAGGCCTTAGTGGAATTTCAAGTTTGAAATCTTTGAGACACCCTAGTTCATCTCTAAATACCTTAGGAAATTGCATTTTAATGCGTGACAACAGTTCAACATTGGAATCAACTTGGACAGAGCTAACAAGTTCTTTGAGTATTATGGGATTGGGAGAACTGGGATCAAGCATTATGTGGAGATCACCTTGAAGAAACCAACTGATGATACTGTCCCCCTTCTGTGAAACATAGATCTTTCCAACAGTGTAACGACCTTTGTACTCAATTCGACCAGTGAAGCATCCCAAAAGAGGAATGAGTTTACCTCCATATGCTAACGGGCGAATGTCAGCTCTAGACAATTGAGTCTTGTTGGACAATTTACCCAAATAAAAACTTCTAGAAATAATTGTTATTTTTGCACCAGAGTCAAAAAGAACATCTGTTGACTCACCATCAATTTCAATAGTGTCAAAGGACAGTTTCTAAGATCAGCTGTGGTAGTGGCTTGGACAATAACCTGCCCACACACAAAATCCTCTTCTAAACATTCATCATCAACAAATTTCACAGAGGTGGAAGGGGTTTTGCTTTTGCACAAACTTGAAAAATGTCCTTTTTTCTTACATTTTGAACAAATGGCATTAAATGCTGGACATTTCGTGTCGTTGGCGTAATGACCAACTTTGTCACACCTGAAACACTTAGGTACAAAGGATTTCTTTTTAACTTTTGAAGGATTGAGTGACCCTGAAGGTTTTTGTGAATCAGCTACTGTATTTTTAACAACATGTACAGCAGGTTGTTTGTCTTTATTTAGGGTATCTACGCATTTTAGAGAATGTTCAACTCTTTTAGCAAGTTGTAGAACCTCATCTAAGGATGGTTCATCCTTTAACCACAATTCATCTCTACCTTTTTCAATGTTACATCCCACCATGAACTGATCTCTAATCCTTTCGTCAATGGAAGTAGCAAATTTACAAGAGGAAGCTAATTTCCTTAATTGTGTGACATAACCCTCAACAGTTTCTCCTTCATTTTGTAACCTTTTAGCAAATTGGTATCTTTCTAAAATTGTACTAACCTTGGGCAAATAATGATTGTCTAATTTTTTCATGCAAATTTCAAATTCATTAAGATTTCTTTCTTCTTCAGGAGTAAGTTCTGCCAAATGGTCAAACACATCCTGACCTTCTGACCCAAGACAATGGAGTAGGAGAGATGTTTTGCGCTCAGCGCTCAAACTAACCCCACAAACTTTAGCATAACGCTCAAATACTTTTTTCCATTTTTGCCACTTAATAGGAGGGTCTCCAGGAGATGACAGAAAAAATGGGGCTGCAGTGACATTTTGCATGGTTATTAAATGATTAAAAAAAATTAAGATGAGTAAAATAGCTTAGAACAACATTCACTTTTGTCTTACATGTAGATTAATAATGAAATAACAGGAAACAATCATATAGAAAATATAAGTGACAAACTTGTGAGGTGTTGTCCAGGAGGATGTTCCCCAACGTGCTTCTGAAAAGGAGATATTCCGAATAATGAGGAGTTGTCCAAAATCATAAAAATAAGTAAAGAAAATAACCTAAGAGTTGAGCACTGTGAAATAAAAATTACACGTTATTAATGCTGGAAAATGAAATAATTGTAAGCACAATCTTAACGGCGTGTAAGAAATTGAGTTGTCAAGGGAACGCGATACAGGATAAAATGGCTGCGAATGACATCAGACGTAACGTTACGCACCAGCAGTCAGAATTAGCAGTCAGTTGAAACTCTCGGGCTCAAAAGTTTATTCTACAATGTTGCAAATGAACTCAGCAAGGATGTTTGACCTCTCAATACACCAGCGTATCCGGTGCAATGTTTCTTTAATTTACTTTTTCTTAACCATTCAAATTGCTTCTTTCACAAAACACAACCATGCACCCTAACTTTCAGGTTTCAACTAACAGAATCCACCAATCATTGCTTGTGATTCAAGAGCAGTGAAACTCCACAATTTTTTTTTGTAAACTCCTACTGTTCCAACTGCCATTTCATTCCCACACTTCATCTGACTGCACTAGAACCTTCTCTCACCTTGTATTCTGTCTGGATTATTGAACATAGCTACATCCACTGGGCTCAAAGGTATGCAGCTAGCAGAAATTTTCACAACCTTGATTTACCAAATGTGGAAATCAAGTGGATTGGCCAGAGAGGAGTGAGATGTCACCAATTGATACATTGGTGAAAACCTTTAGGCATCTGCCAAACCCTGACCTCTTAATTGTGCACTGTGGTGGAAATGACTTGGGCACTTTGACTGGGGTAGGTCTGGAAATGCTTTTAAAGGACACCTTTTTTCAATTAATGGCACTTTTTCCACAAACTGCCTTGGTATATTCCAATATATGTCAAAGTCAGAAATGGAACTGGTCCAACCAATTTTGTCCACAATTTGAGAAAGCATGGAAACATGTGAAAAAATCTGTTTCTGCTTACATGAGAGACTATGGAATGGGTTAAATATACAACAATACCTTGCGTTACAACATGCAAGATATCTACAGAGGAGATGGTGTGCACTTCTCAGATGAGAGGAATAGAATATTCCTCCTAAACTTAAAACTGTGCATTGGAACCTACTTGTAGGTACCTAAATCAGCCACAGAACCCAAAAGCTCTTTTCAGGGCTACCCTACCTCTGATCACTCAAAATGATTATCTTATTCTAACTTTTTTCACTATTTTTCACCAAAGTACGCTCCCCGGTACGCTCCCCGGTGCGCGTACCGGGTGCTCCCCCCGCGAAAATCTGTAATTTTTTTTGCATATATGTACCTCCTAAACTCCCCTCAGAAAACCTAGAGGGTCAGGGTGTGTCTGCCGTTCCCCCTTTTACTCATTCACAACGTTGTTTGTCCTCCATCTTGTGTCTCAATTCTACCGAAACACAAAATGGCGGACTCCCGTAGCGTTCCCGGTGCGCGTACCGGTGCGCGCACCGGTAAGCTCTCCCCAAAAATGTGGGAAGTTAATTTTCCTAAAAACCACTGAAGACACTTTCACCAAATATAGAATGGGCCCTACTACATAGCAGTCCCTACCACTTTCCCAAATTTGATGGTATTCCATTGAGCCATTTAGGCTGTAGCCCTGTCTAAATATCCTGAGGTAAATTACATGACAAAAACACATATGAAAGTGTTAGAATTTACAACCAATTAAAATGTTACTTACATTTTGTACTTTTATGTGCTGACATTTGATTGGTTATGTACATGAATATATATGAAAAATGAGAGGAAAATACAGCCATTTTGACGAATACTACCTGAGGTACATTTGAAAAGAATTTTCACAGAAAACCTCAACTGCTTTGAAAAAGGTAAGTTGTTAATATGGAAGGGGAACTATGTTGTGCACTTTAAGTTAATTTGGGAAAACGTTTTCCGATAGTTATATACTGTCCCTCTGTAATAGTTATAGATTGAGATAGGCTTCTCTGTTATAGTTATGGATTGAGTTAGGCTTCCCTGGTATAATTATGAATTTACTTAGGCTTCATCGCATGCACTTAATAATAGTTCATATATATGCAAAATAATTCCTAGGCAATCTATATTGTCAAATAAACAAATTAATAGACCCAAAGCAAGAACCACATAAACTAATGTAATGAATAGTATAAAATCAACAGTTTTTAATACATACAAGTTTAAAAATCATACGGAAAATCAAGAAGTGATTGACCTATATGGCACAATTATAAAAATTACAGAAATAACATAATTTTAATACATTTCAGCATATAATAACAAAGTTAAAATAGTGGAGACACCACAACCACCAAGGTGTGTCCCACAAAGCATTAACAATACTGTACTTTGTGGGACACACCTTGGTGGTTGTGGTGTCTCCACTATTTTAACTTGTTATTATATGCTGAAATGTATTAAAATTATGTTAGTTCTGTAATTTTTATAATTGTGCCATATAGGTCAATCACTTCTTGATTTTCCGTATGATTTTTAAACTTGTATGTATTAAAAACTGTTGATTTTATACTATTCATTACATTAGTTTATGTGGTTCTTGCCTTGGGGCTATTAATTTGTTTATTTGACAATATAGATTGCCTAGGAATTTTTTTGCATATATTTTGTTTACCCTGCCCTAGGAGTCTTTGACGGCATTACCCAGGGGGTCGTTGTTATTTTCGCCTTAATAATAGTTCTACTTCCTGCCTGAAAGCATACACTACCCAAAAATTACTTCACTGTAAAAAACTCAGAAGTACCTGTCTGAACGTAAACCCAAAAGTACCCTAACTATACTGATATAGTTATTTTTTATGCAATTTACAGAAAGAAAATGGAAGTAAAACAACAATCAAATGTTATTTCTTTCGAAGTAAAGGTTGAAAATCCAGAAGAAAAAAAAGATGAATTGGATTTCATGGATGACTCTTTGGACCAACAATTAATAGACTGTTTGCAACAAATTGAATCATGTAATAATAATTATGAGGACATTCCGGACAATATAATGATGGAAGTTTTATTAAATTTTGAAAAAGAATCAGAAGAATAAATGTATATTTAATAATTAAAAATTGTTTGAGACATTCTTCATTTTTATATGTAATTCATGAAGTACTACCAAAATGATTATAATATAAAGTGAGACTTATAGTATACTGTGCAACTTTTATGTGTTACATAGTAAGTTTGCTCATAGTTACTTCCTTTCTCCCACTATATTATCTACAATGTGTATTTACATCTCTTTTTCATTATAAGGGAGCAGGATAGACTACCCATGATCCCCTAGGCCTTCCCAGGGAGTGCTTAAAGTATCTGTTTCTGCTTTCCTGACAGACTATGGTATGGATTCCACAATAACTTCTGTAACAACATGCAAGATATCTACAGAGGAGACGGTGCACATTAAATGTAAGTCTCTACATTGGTACCTACATGTAGGTACTTAAATGAAAAAAAATAAAAAACAACAAAATTTTTTTTTTTTTGAAACTGCCACTTTTTTTTAAAACTGTCATTCTTTTTCCCCATGGTACGCTCCACGGTACGCTCCCCAGTGCGCGTATCGGGCGCTTCCCCCGCGAAAATCGAAAAAAAAAAAATCTTTTTGTCCCGCAGGGCCCTTTTATGGCCCCCACATCAAACCTAGGGGGTCAGGGGGGTCTACCCTGCCCCCTTTTGGTCATTTCCCCCTTTGTTTTTGCCACCTCTTGTGTCTCGGTCCTACCGAGACACAAGATGACTGCCGCTCCGGACTGTTTGGAATGTTTACAGACATCCGAGAGCCAAACAGGTTTCCGCGCGCGAACTCGCCCAGTGCGCATACCGGGGCGCGCTTATAGATATATATATATTTTTTAAGATAAATTACTCAAAATCCACTGGTGCGCATATCTTGAGACATAGCAAAGGCACATCGGGCTACCAGTCCCTACAATTTTGCCAAGTTTGGTGGAAATCCATTCAGCCGTTCGGGCTAAAAGTGAGGTCGACCGCCCTATGGAAATTAACATGGGGAAAACAAATTTTGGGACCCCCCTTTTATCTCGGCCCCCGCTCGACGAATCCCCCCCAAACTTTCAGGGAAGGACCGGCGTGCCGCGAGGCAAATTTGAGGAAATTTGCAGGCAGATTCCTCAACGCCAAAGTTATTCCCAATAGAATGTTGCGATTTCCCTATTGAAAATAATCCTAACTATAACTACCTACTGGCGACCGCCAGTAGGTAATATATGCATTATATATATATATATATAGACATACATACACACACATATATATATTCATAGATACACACACACATATGTACACATACATACACACATATATATATACACATACATACACATATATATGCACACATATATATACACATACATACACATATATATGTACACACACACACTCATATATATACATACGCATACATATACACACATATATGTATATACACATACATACACACACATATATACATACACATACACACATATATATATACCAACCACACCGTTACTTTTCTCGCGCTCTGGACCAACTCCACCCAGGAAGAAAGCCAATGGACACGGACCAGTTGTAATGCTCCAAGTTTTTATTTCAGGTGCAGTAGATGTCTCATGACGTTTCGGCTCGCAAGAGCCTTGTTCACATGACAATGTTCGACTAGAAAAAACACAATTTTATACTGCCAGTGATTGGATGATATTCGTCACATGAGAGGGTAGTGTTACATCATAGTGAACATAGAAGAAATACTGGCAGGTCTTTAAAGTATATGTTAAAAAAGTATATAAAGACCATGGTTTGGGGCACAAAATTACGGTAAAATACCAGATTGCTGCCCAAAATCATCTTCAATTCAAACAGAGGTAATCAAACAAAATATATATATCATCACTTTATACTCTGATCCTATAGGACTAATGTTGTCTGATATTGGTACAATACCCAAATTTATAATACAGTATTAACAATAAGCTGTTATATAATAAAGTGGACGTGCATATCGTTTTCATATGTGCAAAACCTGCAGTAGTACAAATTTAATTGTGCAAAAACTAGCAAGAGTGCAAAAACTTGCAATGTGCAACATATCGCATAATAGTGCAAATATTTGCTGCTGTCAGCTATAGAGGACCCCGTCATACTCAAGGAACCTCTTATTGGAATACTGTATATTGTACATCAAAATTCATACACATCAATAACCACAAATGCATAAAATATGGTTAAAAAATCATAAAAGAATCAAATATTCAGTCCTATATAGATACGATTGATGATAAAATTCGTACAAAAGCTTTAGATTATTGAGGACCCTCTGTTTCCAAGTACTCTCTACCCTATGTCACTACGTTATAAAAATATTCATCACCGTGAATTAAGTGCATAGTAGGCTGAGTATACGTGACTATCAGGGAACAAGGACCCGTTTAATCTACCAATATCCAGCCATACCCATCATATGTTAAAATCAGACTTATAATCAATTAGCAGCAAGTACAGATTAATGTCAGATTCAAAGCCAAGAACTTGAATTCCTTTTGCTACACTATATGTCTTCCAGCCGAGCTAAAAATACAGCAGTACTTTGGATGACATATCAACAATGTGTTAGTATAAGATTACTTAAGGTAAGCATGTGTACAGGTCCTCCGTTACATTCAATGCCCCCGGACTCTTAGTGTTAAGTAAAATGATATATTTAGTCTCAAGCCTCCTCAACTTGCTCTCTCTGTCTCCACCTCTTTTGCTGGCTAGTACAGTATCAATTACCCAGTACTTCAGCAAGCTGTTATTGCTCTGGTGGGTTTCCCTGAAATGTCGGGCCACTGGGTATGTATTGTCACCATTGGTGTTCGCACGTAAATGGGGTAAGATGCGCTTATGTACAGCATGCTTCGTGCTACCCACATATCTAAGTGGGCAGGGGCATTGAAGAACATAAACCGCAAATTCGGTTTTACAGGTCAAAACCTGTGTTATGGGATGAGGATGGTTAGTGGAACCGTCCATGTATGTTTTAGTGTTTTCCCCATGGACACACGCTTTACAGGTCTTACAGCGGTAAAATCCTTTATTCTGTTGCCACCAGGACGTTTTGTTGAAAGGCTCTGGACTAGTGTCAACTATTCTGTCCCGAAGGGAGGGCGCCTTACTGAATGTGAGGGAGACTTTTTTGGGAAGGGTAGTTCCAATGATCGAATCATGGGTAACTAAAGGCCAATGTTTGTTCATGATTTTATATAACATATTGTGTTGCCTGCTGTACCCTGTTATGATGCAGAACTTATTCTTCTCTAAATCCAATTTGTTCTCAGTTACCCCAGTTTCAACTAATAACTGCTTCACAGTCCTAGTCAGGAGATCCTCCCTAGTTAACATCATAGATTTTTCTACAGCTTTATGAATCACCTGTCCAGAGTATCCACGTTCCAAAAGCATTTCTTACTGTCTTCCTGAGCTAATTTGAGGTCTATGGGGTTACTGCACACTCGGCGTAGACGAAGCATCTCCCCATAGGGGATGCTCGAGATTAAATGTGCCGGGTGAGCACTGGCCGCATGAAGTATGCTATTTCCTGCAGTAGTTTTCCGAAAAATTCTACTTTCAAGATTTTCATTGTGAATATACAATTCAGTATCCAAGAAAGTGATAGACTCTTGACTAAGGGTGGCTGTGAATTTGAGGTTGAGATTATTGTTGTTTAAACTCTCAATAAATCTCAGAGCTTCCTCCTCGCTACCTCTCCAAATAATCATCAAATCGTCAATAAAACGATACCATCTAATCAGGTTGTTATTAACAATATTTTGGTAGTTTGGCCTGAGGACCAGCTCCTCCCAAGCCCCCATATGCAGACATGCAAAGCTTGGGGAGAAGCTGGCCCCCATTGCTACCCCCTGAAGTTGGCGGTACAGTTGATGATTAAACAAAAACAAATTGTTTGCCAAACAAAATCGAAGCATGCTCAACAACATTCTGTTATGATCTTCAAATTCAGAGCCTCTTCTCAATAGATAGTATTTCACTGCTGCAAGACCATCAAGATGTGAAATGCTGGTATACAGCGCTGTTACATCCAAAGCAATTAGCCAATCCCCCACTACTCATTCAATATCCATGATTTTGGTTAACAAGTCCCCAGTATCCTTGATGTATGAGTCCAGGTTCCGCACATAACCATGTAAAAAATAGTCAATATAAACAGAGGTGTGTTCCAGAAGACTGCCTCTAGCAGAAATTATGGGTCTGCCTGGTGGATGTTGGGGGTCTTTATGTACTTTAGGGAGAAAGTACAAAATGGGTGTGATCGGGTGGTCAGTTTTTAACTATTTATATTCAGCTTCGCTGATGATTATGGATGTCATCCACTTAGCCAATTTTTGATGATAATCTATTTTGACTGATGTTAATATCTGCTTTTGGACACGCTCATAACATGTTCGATCATTAAGTTGGGCATAAGCTTCTTGGTCATAGTTGGTTCTGGACATGAGGACCACATTGCCCCCTTTATCACTTCCCCTCACAATGATATCCTTAGAAAGTTTTTTGGTTAATGCTTCATATTGCTGGATGCGATCATTAAATTGCCATTTCTTTTTGTTGATAGTTTCACCATGTAGTTGTTTTAAGTCCCCCACCACATTCTCATGGAAGACATCTATGTTGTCTCTGGGTAAAACTGGTACAAATACGGAAGGTGGCCTGAATTGGGTTTCTATTGAGGTCCTGTTACCCCTTTCATCAAACATGTTTTCCTCATTCAAACAATTGTCTTAATAGCCAACCCCTTCAGTTTCCCAAAGTTCTGTGATGATTTTGGTACCTTGAGTGGCAATCATTGTATCGCTATTCAAGTTCATAGTTTGAGCTGGATTATTTTTAGCTCTGTCCTTTAAAGCATAGATATATACACTCACATATATACACACTTATACACACACATATATATACACATACATATCCACATACATATATATATATATATTCCAAGTACTTGTCTCAAACTCCACTCATTTCTTGGATAAAGACGAAGCGAACTCAATATTACAGTGCTATTGCGTGTTTATTGAAAGCCCAGCACCGCCGTATATATATATATATATATAAATATATATATACACATACATAGTAGTAGTGTAGTGTAGTTCCTATTTTCCCAAAAGGCTCGGCGCATTGGAATAACATAAACAGCAGTGTAGACGTAGGACTGAGGTTATCTAGGTCTCTACTGACTATGTTAAACTTAATTTAGGTTTGCGCCAGATAGCTCGGAGGTCACTAGAAACTTTCTTGAATGAATAGGGAGGGATGAACTTCCCTGACTCAGACAAGAAGGGATTCAGTTTCTGACAACCACATAAACATGACAACTTTGCTCCCTCAGAATAAGAGTGTATCTATAGAGTTGTGTGAAAACAATAGGCAGCTATTTCACTCAGTCAACCATGCATACTTAGTTTCACCAGAGTGCAGAGAAATAGAGAGATGGGCGTTTTCAATAAAAGGTGTTATTTATTGAGCAGTCTTCTTTCTCATGCAAGAGAAATGAATTGCCACAATTGCAATACTTATCATAAAGTAAAGTGCGTACAGTAAAAGTAGTATTATGAAATAATACTGTAAAAGCATTGATATGGTTTCTTAGCCATATGATACTTTAAAATGGATAAAATATATACATACATAAAAACATTTGACTAACGTACTCAACTGGTGCTTCTAACTACGCCTACCCCGGTGTACCTGACCTAAGCCTAAGGAGTAAGTAAGTAGCAGTTTAAGTTAAGTTGGTTAAGATTGTTTTGCCAAGAATCTCTTAATTCAACCCTTAATCAAGAATTCTCTTAAGGGTTTAGTCAGCTCCGTACCTTGGTAATAGAATGTGGGAGGTCTGGTATGTATTTCCTCAGGACTCGATCTCCCAGCAACCCGCAAGGGTAGGCTGGAAACACCGGAGCTGGATTTTCTCGGCTGGAGAAAAAGACAGCGTCTCTCTCAGTGCGTCAAACGGGAGGGGCGGCTTCCGTGGGCTCTCGCATCAGCTGGGCTCTCAGGCAAGTAGATGGCCGCTCTGCTCCAAACCACCGTGTGTCTGCTTAAGGCAACTGTTGGTATATTTATACCTGAAAGGTGCCGGGTTTGACGTAAGATTGGACATAAGACGTCACTTAGAACTAACAGTTCTTTCTGGACTTCAGGAGTTTTTGTTGAAATCAAAACAAAAGCAGGGGGGATTTCCCGGGCTGCTGGATGCATGGTTTGTTTAAAGAATGCGTTGTGCTTGCTGGGAGTCGATGGGAGTAGCCGTGCTGTGCTTTGGACTGCATGGGCTATTACTGACTATGGATATGATTCTTATGCCTTTTATCAGGACATTATTGATTATAACTACATAAGGGCATGAATCGGGAATATTGAATTAGGGTCCTAAATAGAAACACAACACCCACTCCACGGATTAATGTCTATCATTACTAAAAAAACGAAGCAATAGTAAACATTTAATAATGAATGTGTTTTTTCCAACCGACCCCAAAATACATATTTCGCATTTGAAATGGTATATGGTAAATACACGAAAATGAGTATTGGTACTGTTCGTTCAAGCAGTGTCATCATTCAGATAAATGCATATATATATCAGCTGAATGAATTGCGAAAGTTACACATGAAATGGCTCTGAATACAGAAAAGAAGGTTGAGACCATTCCATCACATGTTAATACAAAATGCTGTATATGTGTTAGAGGCTGAGGTAAAATATTGTCTCTGGTATCCTAAAAATAGAAGCTCTGTTCTCTAAGAATAGTTCTACTTTAAGCAGAGTACCATGTGCCCAAAAAAGTCAATATTTTGGAAAATGGACAAAAATAATTTCGCTTTCAGGGGAAAAATAGTTCCAAATATTTTCTGTAGCTTTGTTTATCAAAACTGAAGGCCGAATTCAGAGTTCAGGGAACGCTGTGTGATCATTGTTTTTTTAAGAGTTATTCTCGATGACTGGAGAGAACACCATATCAAACAGACTCGCAAAAAAGTGGTCTACACATCAGGTGAAAGTTGGACCAAGTTCGAAAATGCTGCAACTGTGCAGTTTGGAGCGTGATTGCTATCATCGATGTTTGGATCAGCAATGCTCACAGAAGGTTGTACCTGTTTGGTGCTGCTTTCCTCTCGTACCTCACCGCCACCTACTCGTAGTGGTGAAGTCTCAACGAATGCCGTCATCAGAATCGGTAGCCGCTGGGGACAACACGATGCATGAGTCATTACAGGACCTAGCAAAGTATCAATATCCATTGGTACTGCTGATTGTAGTGTAAGACAGACGTTCAACATGCATTCTTCTCCGCATAGCAGACATCGAAGCACAGGTAGGATGCAATCTTGCCACATCCGTCTGAATGAAAGAAACCAGGTTGTACTCCGATCTCTTAGCCGGGCCAATCCGAAGACCTTAGTGATACGGTCTCGGTATCGTATTGCTAGGATCGTTTCTTCCATCGTTGCTATAGTCTTGTCTGTGGATTGGCTTGCCATATCGGTGCAGAAGGGGCAAAAATAACATTCCTGCCACGAGTCCCAAGTTTAAGGGTAAAGACAGAATGGACAAAATTCGGCAAGATGCCCAGAACTGTTTCAAAGGGTGCTAACAGTCCCGAAAAAACTGTCTTAAACACATGTGTGATGCCACTGGTATCAGACATGTTTAAGATTTGGCTTAACATTTCTACCAAATGCACGGGGCAATTTGTCGATAAAAGGGAATGTATCTCTGCCAATGTCCTTGCCACTTGCAGATCATACATTTCTTTGGATGACATTAAAGGCACAGTTGTCTGTAAAAGAATAGACTTCATTCTGCTTAAAGTATCAATTCAAATAGAAGAGATATTCAACGAAGGCCATAACGCAGCCCCCATATCTGGATTGCTGTGTGGATACAATACTTGCATACAAAGTCAAAAAGGCTTTATTTCGATAAAAAAATTATCATAAAAGCAGCACGTAAATCACAATACAACAATTTGTAAAATCAGAAAAGCATATGTAAGACATTCTCACAGATTTGCAAAGCAATTCATTAAGAAGCAACTATGTTTTAAAAGGGGATTAAACAGTCAATTTAAGCCTTTTGGTGCGAATGGACCAAGCCCATGATAAAAATTTGGCTAAAACACAAGCATAGGTGGCACGGCTATCAGACATCAATATCCTGATTGCAGTCACATGACTCCTAGTACCCAACTGCCGACATAGATTTTTGAGCCAAACCCTTCTTGGAATTGCATACTCACTGCACTCGAACATAAAATGCGCCAATGTCTCTGGTTTGATTAAGCACGTTGGGCAAAGCTCTGTGGTTTGTTCACGTGATTTCCAACTCGATGTAAAAGACTGAAGGGGAAGGGTTCCTGCTCTGAATTTAAAATATAAAGCCCTATCAAAGGGTTTTTCAATAATGTCAAGATACACTTCCCGCTTAGGTTGGTCTTTAAACTTCAAGAAATCCTCCGTAAGTCTGCCCATAGTAGTACTAGTGTTTCTTTTTGTGGAGATCCAGTCCCAATATAATTTCTTGAGCGTTAGCTTCGGGGGTGAAGTTCTATTTGACCACGCTTCATTGAGGCCCAGATTGGATAGCAGCAACTTCATGTCTCTTAACCATTTGATTTTGTGCCACCCTGGTAGTGACATGATTTCTGCAAGGCCTTGAGCATATTTACTGAGTTCCTCCACACGCCAAAGCCGCGCCCAAAGCAAGAGTGGACGAAATTTTGCGAGGTCATCAATTGGGCGACATCCAAGGTCCAACATTAGTGGGACCGTGGGAGTTCCCTGCGGTAAGGACATGATCGCTCTGCAAAATTTCATCTCTGATCTTGGTAGAGCATCGTAAATGGATGACCCCCAGAGTTCGGCCCCATAGAGAGCAGAGCTGACACCCTTAGCCGAATATATTTCTAGGACTGTAGCTATAGGTCTTATTTTGCAGGAGCGTTGTTCTTTCAAGAGAGCTCCTGTTATTCTCTTGTGGGTTAAAAGCATTTTGTCCAAGTGTGGTGTCCAATCCATTTTATGTGAAAGGCGTATCCCAAGATAGTCAAAAACTTCTACCCTCTCCAGTGGTTCAGCATTCAAGATAGGAGAGGGGACTGGTTTTTTGGGAGGGTGTAACAAGATATTTAGTCTTGCTTGTGTTGATTACCAGGCCGCGATTTGCACAGAAAGATTGAAAGTTATTTAAGAGTCTTTGGAGGCCTATTGGGGTCTTGGATATTAAGAGTGTATCATCCGTGAAGAGGAGGGTTGGTATGCGTTCGCCAGCCAGGGATGGTTCATCTGAGGGATGGTTCCGAAGGTGCTCTACCACCCCATTGATGTAGAGGGAGAAAAGGGTGGGAGCTAACACACATCCCTGGCGGACGCCTCTCTCTACCGGGATACTATTAGTTTTTCCCCACCCTGGGCCCCACCTAATCTGGGCAAAACTATTTTCGTGCAGCCTAACAAGCAACACAAGCAGGTAATGCAGTAACCCCATATCGGCCAGTACGCTCCATAGGGTCTCTCTAGGTACAAGGTCAAAGGCAGTCTTTAAATCGATAAACGCGAGATAAAGACTGCTCTTGCCTATGACCACAACTTTCCAGTAGACCATCATAAGCCTAAAAGCTTGCTCGATTGTCCCAGTTCCCACTCTAAAGCCCGCCTGGAAGTCAGTAAGGATTTTATTTTCGTCTACCCAATTAAGAATTCTTAGCAGTAGAACCTTGCCAACTACTTTTTGGCTGATGTCTAAAAGGCTAATGGGCCTATAATTTGCCGGATCATCCCTGGGGCCTTTTTTGTAAATAGGGACCACCTCCGCCCCCTTCCACGAGGAGGGGACAGGGGCGCCCCTACAGATAGCGACGAGTAGGGAATGGATCAGTTTTCCCCACTTCGAAGTATCTGACCTTAAAAGGTCACCGGGGATACCATCCGGGCCAGCCGCTTTTTGGGGAATAATAGTGCCTATTGCGTATTCGACCTCCTTGATGGTAAAATCAAAGTCGCTAGGCTGGATGTTCCAAATTGGAGGGAGCATGAATGTGCCCCCAACCCCCCCTTGTGAGTCACTCGTCTGCAATTGATCAGCTTGGCGGGTGTAGAGCTTAGAAAAGTGTTTGACCCACGCCTGACTAGGGATATTACAAGTTATTAGATCACTATCAGGCCTATTCCGAGCTCTAATAGTATCCCAAAAACTTTTTGGATCCCTCTTGGAGCTAGCTTCTTTAAGAGTGGACCAGTAAGCCTCCTCCCACTCCTTTTTTGCTAGACCTAATATTCTCTTGTGTTCTTTCCTGGCTAACTGTATTTGGGGTTGAGATTTGCATTTAACGGCCTCAATTAGCCGGGACTTAGCTTTCCTACAAGCTGCTGTATACCAGACATGCATACCCTTGGTTTTATTTATAAACCTCCCAGCATTGCCCTTTACCCAAAAGACTTCCCCTATAGTCTTAACAGCAGCTTCAAAAATGGGTGTTGCCCTATCCACTGCCGTGGCTAAGTCAATAGTGTCAAATTCTATTTGTGAGGCCGCAAGAACCACCTCTATGTTAGCAAGTTTCTCAGGATTACTGGCAACTTTGTCCCACTTTAAACGCCTTCCACAGGAGGAGACAGTGACCTTTTGTGAGCATTTGGAAGGTGCTGCCAGTACTTCATTAGACCAGGGATTCGTGATAGTTAGGGAAAGCGAGTTATGGTCGCTCTCGACAGTCGGTATGACTGACATGTCTTCGACCCTGCTCCAAAGCCCCAGGTCCAACAGGATATAGTCAATCCTTGAGGTATGACCAACCCTGTTGAACGTCGGGGCGCCCATCCGGTCAGAAGGTGTACGGCCATTAGCGGCTCTTAGACCAAACTCAAGAGTCAGTGCATTTAGCTGTACTGCACTGCTGGTCCAGCGCCTAATCGGAGGGATGGAAAGTGAAGGGATGCCTCATCTACTGTCTTCTTCGCCCAAATCAGGGATGCCATCTAAGGGGAGTGGCTCAAAGGTGCAATTGAAATCACCTGCCACTAGGGTATGGTCAGCTTCTTTGCAATCCCTGAGCTGCACCTCCAGATCTGATATTACGGGTGAGGTGTGCCCATTTTTTGTGCCTCTAGCATAAACATTGTAAAGAGCTAGAGTCAGACCTCTACAAGGAGTACCTAGTAGGATGCCTAAAATGTCTGGATTGTTTATCTGCTTGGATATTATTCTACAGTTCAGGGAGATGCTTACCCAAGTAATAAGACCCCCCGAAGGGCGCCCCTTCCCATTCATGGGTTTCTCTGCTGGAATGAAAAAGGTGACGAACCCAACCCAGTGGAGTGGTTCTGTACTCCAAGTCTCTTGAAACATACAGATCTTATGTGCTTCAACCAGATCACTCCACTCAGGCAGGTCCAGTTTCCTATGGATGCCCGCAAGGTTCCAGCTAAGGATTTTTATTTTATCCTTGGTGGTTTTCCCTCTAGTACCATCGATGTCTCTAGAACTAGGGGATTCTGCACATTCCCTCTCTAAGGCAGGGGGTGGTGACTTAGTCAGGCTAGCGGCTGTCTCAGTTGGGGAATTAGAACATAGTAGGTAAGACATGACTGATGAACCCTTCTCCTCACCCCTATTAATGGAAAAATGCATGGGGAGAGCTTCAACAGAATTAAGTCAGTCCACCTCTTCTAGCGCGCTGAATCTATTCCAATGGGCAAACTGAGATACAAAGGGGTCAAAAGGAGGAGGTGGACCTTGCCATGGTTGCTGCCACTGATGGATGGAATGATGTGGAGCATGTATATACCCTCTATTTATGGCATGGGTAGAAAGTAAGACAAGGGAAGTGGGTGAATTTGAGTAGCCAGCCCACTAATAGGTGAATTGCAAATATAATTCACTACCCCTACATCCCTAAAGTTGATAGTTATAACATCGCCTGCTATGGTCTTGGTGTTTCTACCCACCCAATCCCCTCTTCTAACTGCGTGTATTTCGCCACACATGTTATTGGGCAGTGGTTTATGCAGGTGGAGCCACTGGGCACATTTATTCTTTAATTCGACAAGGGTTTCTCTACTACCCTCCTTCAGTGGTGGCACCCCCGTCAGCACAACCACAAAGGGTGAGACTTCCGGCGGCAAGTTGATTGACTTAAAGCGAGCCGGCCTTGTTTTAGAATCATAGGGCTTGTTAAGGGAGGTAGTTGCTGACGAAGTGGTGGCTGAGCTTTTGGGACCCTTTGCAGATTGATTAGGTACTTTTTTGGAGCCGGGAGGTGTTTGAGGCTTTGCAATACCGCTAGGAGTTGGTAAGGGCGCAGGAACTTTTTCTCCCCTTTGAGCCTGATGGAGTGGTACTGCTCCTGGTTTATCAGATATAACTTTGGCTTTTGCGGTGGGATCTTTAGGTAGGTTACTATTGATGTTATTCACCAAAGTCGCTTTTTTGGTTTTCCCTTGTAACTGAGTGGTCACATTTCCACTTGACTTATTAGTCCATTTAGTGTTGATTAAAGATGTTAGTCTATCAATTTTTGACATTAAGGGCTTGATTTGAGCCGATTTTGTAGCTTCAAGATCTGATTTTAAGTCTGCTACCATATTTTCGACCCAACAAGGAATGCCTGAAGTTGAAGTTGGGGCTGGTGACACAAGATTATGATTCCTGATGTTGGTTTTAGGTTTTTTCTTGGTCTTAGGCATATTCCTTGGTCCTGACGGTACAGGAATGCCTCCTTCCCCTGATGCTTGAGGACATTTGTCTTTGGTGGGCTCTGGCCTTTCAAGTGATTGGCAAGCTTCAAGGTCTGGAGTGGCCTGTAGGTCAACAAATGATAAATCAGACTCCAATTGAGAGACTGATAGGTCAACTAAGTTTGGTACTGTAGGTGGACCAACAGCAGGTTGAGGTAATGGAAGAGAACGATTGGATACAGTTTGCTGGGGAGGTGAGCTTGCAGTTGATAAAGGGCCCAAGGACGAGCGTTTAGCGTTCATGAGGTCCAAGGATACTCTTCGTTCCAGTAAAGAGATACTGTGATCGATTGTCTAGTTAACCCGGGATATAAATTGGTCTATTGGCCCAGTAATTTGGGCTACGGCCATCGCTGTTTTGGTTTTACTTCTTGTTCTTCCGGGCATGACAGACATATGTAGAGGCTTGCGAGTTGATTATTAGGACGGTATGAAGAACCAAGAGAGGTGGTCCGGTCACTGCCGGTCACTAACGGGCAACAACGGGCCCGCCCTTGGCCCGGGCTTCGCCCCGGGCTGCGACCCGCGCGCGTCCCGCGTTGCGCGCCACTGATCTTGCTAAAGTACTCCTGATACAGCAAACGGCCCTGGAAGTTACAGTTGTCAGATAGGCTTTTTCTGGCAGCATGCCACAACAGCTGTGGCCACTTATTAAAACGTAACTGCAGTTAGAAAGTGATCTAAAAGATGGCTCTATCTGTTTTGCATCTATAAATAGAGGGGTTTTGTCCTACGGGTCCTGGCTGGACAACGTACGTTAATAAAGAAGAAAAAGTGCCAGGGCTCGAATTTGAACCACCGAAGCTTATTTATTCAGCTGGTGTGAACCTTCCTTTCCATATTTCAAGAAGGTGTGCATTTATCATTATTTCAACATTTCAAAGCATATTTACATTTTTGTGCAATCTACAGGGGAAGAAACATTCCTGTTGCCGTTGATACAGTATAAACGACATTTCATACATTACAAATACTTCCGATATATTCAAACAAAAACAAATAAGAAAAAATTCATAAATTGTTACACTTTCACTCTTTCATATAAAACAAACATTGAATCATGTACACCTAAACTCATTCGGGTACATTTGTTTTTAAGTGCATTGCCCTATGCTATTATGCGCCTCTTTAGAACAGCCAAATAGCCGACGCGTTTCCAAACCCTTCTTTTAGTCAATAGGGTTCTTCCTCAGGGCTGGGCTGTGTACCTGTGGTGTAAAATTAAGGGACATTTAGTATCTCCTTTTCCCTAAACTCTTTAATTTACTTAATGTACAGGCAAAACCTTTGAAAGATTTTTACCTTGTCTCACGATATTGTTGACTGCTGTTTTCAAAAGCGGGGCATCAGGTAAACTTGAATTTTCACCATTGCCTGAATAGGGTTAAAGGTTGGCGAGTATTGTAAGTATATGGGGTTCTGACACTTATTAGCACATTTAGTGTCTAAGTTTGTGGTGCGCTGACACTTACTTGTTTTTTCTTGATCTAGTCATTCACTAACTCGAAGTGACCCTTTGAAGGAGTCTATTGCGTGTTCCACGATAATTTCGTTCTGTGTGATTGAAAGTTTAAAGTCAGTCCAAGAATGGGACAGATACTCGAATTTTGTACGCATTTGTATTCTATCCTGCTTACTTGTGTGGGGCGCGGCGGGAGACCCAGGCACTGCTACATTTTTGTGTGGTTGTGTAGGCGGTTGTAATTCAAGATCGGTTCAAAGTTCTGTGGAAAAAAACACAACGGTGGCTACCGTTACTTAGCGGTCATGTCTCTGGATGTTGTCTCTGGGAGTATCTTGGGTCTGGACTGGTCACTTTGAACCCCTGTGTTTTGTTCAGGAATCTATCTTGACAGTTATTCGTGTCTGTTGGCCAGATCAACCATTTTTTTCCAATCAGGATGTGTTCTGTTTTGGTGTAAAATATGGGATACTTGTATCTCCACATCTGTAGTGCTTTCACTATCAGTTATGGGTTTCGGAATATACGGTGTATTTAAGTCTTTTATCTTAGCTAGGTCAAGACAAGTAGTTTGTTGAATTGTGTCATTCAAGAATATCATTTGTTCTGGGATCATGCAAGCCCTAAATAATGCTTCTAAGCCTTGTACTTGCCAATCTTTGGTACCCCAGATCGTTTTTGTTTCAATGGTGTTTTTCCAAAATTCAAAACCAAATGTAGACATTTTGTAATAAGATTTTTCAGAATAAATCAATTTAGTATTTGTCAACATTGTTTTCATTCCTGTCTTAAATAACATTTTAAAATAAAATGTTTCTGGATCACTGTTATTAAACCCTGAGAAGTATTGGAATTTCTCATAAAATGTTTTCAAACTGCCTTTTGGTGGAGTTGGACAGTGTTCCCATTGGTTACAAGATAAAACATTTCTAGGCTGAGCAGTTTTATGCAAATAGTGATCACCATAATGATTGTAACAGTATAACTCTTCATAATTCGATGAACCATGTAAGTAATCATGTTCTGTAAATTTGGCTGACATTACTAAATCTGACATCATAATATTAATGTTTTCAAAGTCCCAATCATCAGAAAAGGTACTGGGTGTCACAAAGTCACTTAATGAAACCTTGAACTGGTGTGGATATTTCAAGAGCTCAACCGGGCCAAAAATGTCATAATCAGTTCTGTCCCATGTTACCCCACCGGGTATTGGATTGGCTGAGATGTTTACTGATGACAGTTCTCTTTTCTCGATGTGGGAGGATGTGTGAGGCTTCAGGACCAAGTTGATCTTCTGCCTTGCTGTGTCCATTGTACTATATTTTCCATCAATCAATTTTCCCAAACATAGAACCATGATGAGCCAAAGCAGGAGAGTAAGTACACCTAACACAATCCAAAATTCAATCCTTGGTGAAATCAGATATGTTTCTTTTATTTGGTGAAAAAGTTCAATTACTTTGTCTTTGAAAGTTTTTGTTGGAGGCGTTTCTTCATGCTCGCTTGGATCTTCAGAGAAGTCGTCGAAATTGATGAAGTAGCCACATGCAGTTCTGTCAATTGTTGGATTTTTTTCCGGATTTTCATTTGCTTTTGCATTTTTCTTTGTTTCATTAGCATAGTCAGAGGCTACATCATTGTAGACTGGTGTTTCTTGACGAACTGTTGCAATTTGGGTTTCAAGAGGCACTAGTTCAATGGCATTATTGCATAGTCCTTTGTTATTCACTGCAGGTTTATCAAATGTGATTAGTCTCTCAGTATTAGCCTCTTGGATTGTAGCAAATTTCGGTATTCTGCTATTTCTTGGGAGTCCACTTGGCCTACTACTTATTATTGGCCACATGATTGTGGTTTTACCAGGTTGATGGATACAACTCTGTTCTCCTTTTTACCAGCAAGGGGCGATAGTACAACTGATCTTGTTCCGCTGATAGCTAAGACAGGTACTGCTTTTCTGTAAGAAGGCCCAAATTCCTTCTTCACCGCAATCTTCTCTCTGACCAGATCCCCAATCTTTGGAATCCAGACAGGTCTTGCTGGGACAGGTGGTTTTTCTTCAGTGGCTGTCGGCTGTTGTTTCAACTTTATGTTACTCAGAATTTTTCTTGTTTCATTTAAATCCTGTAAAACAGCCAAACGGTCTTTGATATCAAAGGATTTTTCTTCTACCACTAAATTGTGACAATCAAGATCCTGAATGAGCATTCTAGTGCCGAACAATAGTTCGTATGTAGTGAGACCTTTTAGAGAATTTCTTGGCAGATTATTAAGACTACGTTGGACCTTGTTAAATGTTTGACCCACCCATCACCTGAACCTAATACCCTCGCCGTTATAGATTGCTTTATGTCCCGGTTTTTTCTTTCCACTACCGCATTGCCCTCAGGATGGAAGGGAGAAAAGTACCGCAATGCAATGCCCATGCTGTTCATGGCCTCTTTGTAAGCTCGAGAGCTAAATGCAGGACCCTGATCAGAATTTAGCATGCCAATTGCATATGTGCCGATAAAGAATCGCAAATCTATTATAACAGTTCTGGCATCAGCCGAGTGCTGGGGTCTACATTTTAAGTGAATTCAGTCTTAATAATTATGGGGACGCATTCCTCCGACTGGATTTCTGCGCTATAGATAGGCTGATGCTATCTAATAGTGGTATCTTGGCTATTGGCTGGTCCAGTTCACAACTGCGATCTCTGTTGCAGTCCTCACAATTTTTTGCAAAATTGTAAATATCTACGCTCATTCCCGGCCACCAGTATTCTGATTGTAATTCCGTCAGAGATTTCAGGATCTCTTGGCGCCTCAGACCCAATCCCATGTGTGTGTCTTCAATCAAGAAAACTCTCGGGTTCGTGTTTGGAATTACTCTATCCCCCTCTCCAGGGATTCGAGCAAACGGAATGGAGTTTGCATCAATTATGTATGTATTACTGAGTGGATAGTTGAGCGGTAATGCTGCATAATCGCCTTTTAATGAGGCTTTTACTGCCAGCATGGTTTCCCCATCTATGTGTTTTTCTGAACGCTTTTTAGTGGCTACGGAAGCCGGTTGAACCGCTTCCGCTGTCGCTGTGGTAGCCAATGAATTCCCTGCAACGTGAACGCCATCACGTTGATGACTCAGTGTATGTATCACGTGAGTCTTTTGTAGTTCTTTCTGTAAAAGAACTACTTGTTCCCAAAGCGTTTTATGCTTTATTGTGGCACCTGTGTCATATTTGTAACCGTTGTTACTCCATGTCGGCATGTCACTGTTGTATGTTTTGATGCAGAAATATGAATCACACACTATTAGTGTGGGGAATTCGCGATCGGCATTTTCAAGCGCCATCTTTAAAGATCTTATTTCAGCTCGCTGACCTGAACAGTTTCTGAGTGATTCGGTTTTGGTGATCATCGGTTTGAATTTACCAGAGCGCCAGCGACCATAAACAATCGCGCACGCTGCATTGTAAGATTTTTTTATCTACATCGTAATGTAGTGCGAATCTGTCCATATAGATTACGCAGGTGTATTGTTCCAGAGACAGAATTTCGATTGGCAGAGGATATTCTCGTTCATATTCTAGATCATCTAGTTTTTTCAGTTTCGGGTCAAAATAGTATTTCACATCTTCTGTATCAAAATAATTTTCCCCTTCTATCCATTTTCGATCTAATGCCACTGTAATCAGATTACGTGGACTTGTTAATGCCTCAAGGGCTGATTCTGCTGTATAAACAGATATTCTTTTGCCTTGGGCTAGGGCTCTTTCTTTTGCTACAGCAGTTTGAACCGCTGTCAGAATTTTTTCTGTAGAGCTGAATTTTATTTCAGCTTGAGTGTACAAATGAGATTTGCAAGCTATAGGTACCGTTTCTCCCTCATTAGAGGTCAGGTATATGAATCCGCATCTTCCTGGGATGACTCGGACTACAAGATTGCGTATGTTTTCGTGAGTTTGTAATTTTGTTTTAGCTAACATGTCTGTTTGCAATGATCTCAAAATCTCTGTGTGTTTCTGAGTCCAATTGTTTTGTTTGAAATCTGGTCTTATCAATTCATAGAGAGGTTTAACCCTCTTTGCATAATTTAGAATGTATGTTCTTAAGAAATTCAGGAAACCTAGTATTGATTGTAAATTCTTCAGCATTTTTGGTGCTTGGAGTACAGCACATTTCTATAAGAAATTGTCTGCCAGGCTTTTGCCTTCACTTGATAGTTCATATCCTAAAAATAGGACAGTTAGATGGGCAATTCGTGTCTTTTTAAAGTTGAATTTGTAACCCTCTGATGCGAACCCAAGTATTATGGTGTTCACTCTTTTTAAGTGAGTCTCCAGGTCATCATCTGTGAGATAGATGTCATCGACATAGGATAATGCCTCATCATCATATATTTGTAGTAACTCTGTTACCCTTGCTGAGAATAATCCTGGGCTATTCTTGAATCCCTGTGGGAGTCGGCAAAATTGTTTTTGCAAACCCATTATTGAGAAAGCGGTCAAATACCTGCTTTCAGGTGCAATATTTTACTACAGGAGTTAAGGTGTCTGTAGTCCAAAACTAGATGATATGAATCGTCTGGCTTGGAGACAGGAAACAAAGGATTGTTCATTTGAGAGGTGCATGTTTCGATCACCCCTTGATATTCAAGTTGATCTAAGATCTTCCTGACTTGTTTTTTAGCTTCTTGTTTAACTGGGTACTGCCTTTGTGCAGTGGGCTGATTTTTTAACTGGATTTTGTGGTGAGGAGAATCCTCATCCCATCCTACATGACTTTTGTATAAAGCAGGAGCTTGGGCCACTGCCCATTTTCTTGCCAATGTATATTTTTTTATGAATCAGAATATGATTTGAGAAGGCAGGCATAATCATTTCTTTGCCATGAGGGCACTCCCTGACAAACTCTGGTGGCCAGTCTTTCTCAGCTAACAGGATGTCATTGCCTTTAGAAAGTTTTTCCCAAAAGAGACCTTTTATTTTCCTAGTTTTATCTCCCTCTATACATAATGTTATTTCATATAGTTTATGGGGCACACTAACTTGTGTGTCTGCAGTTTCCACCTCAATGTATTCATTCGTGTCCACTGTCTCCAGAAGATTCATCAGGATCTTGCAAGCTATTGTCACTTCTGCTGCGCTGTCTAGCAATGTCTGTGCCCACTCTCCGTTTTTCAGTTGTGTCCTCAGAATTCTTGGCATGTTTAATTTTAATACTTGCTACTTTCTTTCTGGAAAATTGTAAATTTTTACTTTGATGAGCAGGTTCCTTGTCTTTGGACTTGACGTGCTCTTCTCTGTGTTCTGACCGTCCTCTTCTTTCCGATTTCTGTGAGGAAGATCGAGAAAGATTAAGAGAGAAGGATCGAAAGGGATGTGTATCAACATCTTGATATCTGTCAGGTTTTCTTATTTTATCCCTATCTCTAAGGTTATATCTTCTTTCAGAGGGCTCCCTTTGGGGAGACTTGTCTTCTCGGCCTGGAGATCTCTCTCTCCGCTGAGGAGACCTTCCTCTGGACTGGAAATGTTTTTCCCTGGGAGTGGATTGTTTATTACCATCCAAACTCTTTTTTGGAGTTTTTAAATTATTTTTAATAAATGTTTTTCAGGATTTTCAGTTAGTTGGGGTTTTACCGGTTTCCTACCCAAACTATCTCTTCCTAGTTCTTCATAGGATTTTTCTATGATTCTGGCAAGTTCAAATGGTTGGTCTGCTATATCTGTTTCCTTCAATTTCTGGCGGATCGCCACAGATGCTGCTTCTCCTTTTATGTTGGCTAATAATATAGCTGAGACCTGCTTGAAGTCTTTCAGTAATTTCATACCCAGAGTTAAAGCAAGTTCTGGACCGTATTCATTTTGAATCTGTCTTAGTACATCTGGTACGACCGCCATAGACGGGACACCATGTGTTTTTGTGTAGATGGAAGCAAAAACTGTGCCCCAAGTGTCACAGTCCTCCACATGTGGTGCGATCCCCATTGGAAGACAGATAGTCAGAATTCTGTGTTTCTCAGTAGGGATAGTATCTGGAAATGCTGCCTCTATTTGAGTAATTTTTTGTGCTAACCAGAATGGAATTTGTTACCGTTTTGTGGGTACTTTTCCAAGCCATGATTGTATGTTCTGTGGTGTGATTGTGTTTGTGTTCCCCTGATGAGGGGTCAGCTGTGAAATATTAATTGTGGGTTGGACTATTGAAGTCCGCATGACATATTGGACCAATTGTCTATGTATTTTAATTAAGAGCTTTAGCTGAGTTAAAAGTTCCCGGTCTGACATTTTATCAATGTCTGGATGTGGTGTGTAGTTGGCTAGACCCGGCCACGTTGCTCCTGTTCTACCTTATTCACCGAGCCTGGTGATCTGATTATTATGTTTTAGGGCGCCATTAAACCAGAGCAGGTGCTCTTGGTAATTTTTAGTGGGATTTCGATCTCCTCGAAAGTAGAGTATTCTCCCGGAGGTTCCTCTATTTTGTAATAGTGGAAGTCTTTTGTCACAGCGTGTGCTGCTGGAAAATGTATCAATGAATAGAATACCTCTGTCTGCCGATATTCATGTGCCCCTACCACGAATATGACTATACCACCTCGTGGTGTCAGTCCGTTTTCTATAAGTTTAAGAGTTATAGTTCTTCTTATATTGACCGGAATGATTATAACACTCAGGTCATTTTCTTGGAGGGTTGTGTCTTCCTCCAAGAGTCAAGCTGCTAAGGCTTCTCTTTCTCGCTCTTCGCCACTTTCCGACATTTTACTGACTGAAAGTTTTCTGTTGCAGATCGAGTTTCAAGGAAACAAAGATTAGGTCACAATATCTTGGAACACTGTATCCTTCAACATTGATCAAACCAAAAACTAATACATAGGATTCTCATCCTACTAAGTTCTGTCGGATATTAACCTTTCACCGACTCCAGACGTCTTTTGGAGTTTTTACAGGAAAAGGGTTCTGTGTGAAAAAGCACGACTGAGTTACTCTAGTGTCTTGCGTTAGATTATCGCCTTACCAAACGTTGGGCGCCATGTATTGTAGTTCCTATTTTCCCAATAGGCTCGGCGCATTGGAATAACATAAACAGCAGTGTAGACGGAGGACTGAGGTCATCTAGGTCTCTACTGACTATGTTAAACTTAATTTAGGTTTGCGTCAGCTAGCTCAGAGGTCACTAGAAACTTTCTTGAATGAATAGGGAGGGATGAACTTCCCTGACTCAGACAAGAAGGGATTCAGTTTCTGACAACCACATAAACATGACAACTTTGCTCCCTCAGAATAAGAGTGTATCTCTAGAGTCGTGTGAAAACAATAGGCAGCTATTTCCCTTAGTCAACCGTGCATACTTAGTTTCACCAGAGTGCAGAGAAAAAGAGAGACGGGCGTTTTCAATAAAAAGTGTTATTTATTGAGCAGTCTTCTTTCTCATGCAAGAGAAATGAATTGCCACAATTGCAATACTTATCATAAAGTAAAGTGCGTACAGGAAAAGTAGTATTATGAAATAATACTGTAAAAGCATTGATATGGTTTCTTAGCCATATGATACTTTAAAATGGATAAAATATTTACATACATAAAAACATTTGACTAACGAACTCAACTGGTGCTTCTAACTACGCCTACCCCGGTGTACCTGACCTGAGCCTAATACTTGGGAAGGAGTAAGTAAGTAGCAGTTTAAGTTCTGGAAGTGGAAGTTCTGGCGATTAAGCCTAGGTTCAGACTGAGTAGGATGGGAGGACGCTCTTTTCGTATTCTGGCGGTTGATCTATGGAATTCCCTTCCTGTACATATTCGTGCCCTAAATAGCCTAACTCTTTTCAGACGCGCCATTAAAACCCACCTGTTCGCCTCTGTTAATTGATTCCTCTTCTTTTCAGCTTTGACCTGTTATGTTGTGGTACCTGATCAGGCGCCAGGACGCCCCTTCGCTGGGGCAGCTGTGCGCCGAATAAAAGTTATTAACATAACATAACATAACATAAGTTAAGTTGGTTAAGATTGTTTTGCCAAGAATCTGCATCAAGAATTCTCTTAAGGGTTTCGTCAGCTCCGTACCTTGGTAATAGAATGTGGGAGGTCTGGTATCTCTTTCCTCAGAACTCGATCTCCCAGCAACCCGCAAGGGTAGGCTGGAGACACCGGAGCTGGATTTTCTCGGCTGGAGAAAAAGACAGCGTCTCTCTCAGTGCGTCAAACGGGAGGGGCGGCTTCCGTGGGCTCTCACATCAGCTGGGCTCTCAGGCAAGTAGATGGCCGCTCTGCTCCAAACCACTGTGTGTCTGCTTAAGGCAACTGCTGGAATATTTATATCTGAAAGGTGCCGGGTTTTGACGTAAGGTTGGACATAAGACCTCACTTAGAACTAAAAGTTCTTTCTGGACTTCAGGAGTTCTTGTTCAAATCAAAACAAAAGCAGGGAGGATTTCCCGGGCTGCTGGAGGCTTAGTTTGTTTAAAGAACGCGTTGTGCTTTCTAGGAGTCGATGGGAGTAGCCGTGCTGTGCTTTGGACTGCATGGGCTATTACTGAATTTGGATATGATTCTCATGCCTTTATCAGGACATTATTGATTATAACCACATAAGGGCATGAATTGGGAATATCGAATTAGGGTCCTAGATAGAAACACAACACACACATATATATATATATATATATACACATACATAAACACACATATATATACACACACATATATATATACACCTACATACACACACATATATATAGACATACATATATAAACATATATACATACACATACATATATACACACACACATATTTATACATACATATAAACACATACATATATATACATACATATATACATACACATATACACATACATATATACACACACATATAAACACACATATATGCACGCACATATATACACACACACATACACAGATACAGGACCTTCCTTTACATAAATAATCATTGGCCTTTTGCTGTTTTCATATGTGTTGCACAACGCAGCACACATGAAAACAGCAAAAACAAGGAGAAAGGAAACATTTCTCCTGGTTGCGCCAGGGTAAGGCCAGGTTTTTCCAGGTCTTAATACTGGTGCCGCCTCCTATTTACACCTCCCTTCTAAATAGGAGGCAGCATCAGAATCAATGAGTGTTAACAGTGGAATGCCCACAGCAACACCCATTGCCCTCCACTTTTACGCTAATTTAAGTGGCTTAACGCTGCCTTGTAAATAAGGTGAAGCCCTATCACCAACACAACATCACTAAAATTGACGTTGTGGTGGCTATAGGGTCTTGTAAATATGCCCCTGCATGTTGCTGAGAGAAAATATATTGTTGTGGAATAGAATAAATCGGCACTGAGGTAATTGAAATTTTTATGGTCGAGTATGTCCCCTAACGTGTACCCCAACGTCTCCATGTACGTGCTTAAAGTACATGTAATTTCCCTCCATGACCGAATATGAAGACGCAAATACATTTGCGTCCAACGTTAACATGTCCTCTACCAGATCCACCTGGAATGGATCGATAATTCAGTTTCTAAACATGCCGTGCCAACGCCTTTACATGGTGCACTTCTGAAATTCGCACACGTTTTCTCTATGTTTCCTGGCCCAGTCTACCTAGGCCCTTAAATGTGGCCTCTCTGCCTCATCTCTTCTGTCTCCGAAAGCTGTGTGCATCCCTGACCCCTGCCTTACTTCCTGCCAGCGCAGCGGTGCCCGGCTCGGCCTGGACTGTCTGCCAAATTCATGTTTTACCTACAGTTATCTGCTCAGCCTCCTCGAAAACACATTCCAGTCTAGTGGAATAGGTAAACATCTTCCCGGCTGTAGAGCAAAGGGCCCAGCCTTTTCTGTCTTCCTTGCAAGTGATTTACTGGCCCCGTTACCATGGTAGGCCCATGGCTCCGCACGTAGCACCCAGACACGTATGCACGCACTAGCTTTCAGTATGGGATGGCCCCTGCCCGAGAGACCTTTTACTTCAGACACTACATTCCCCAAACATAAGATACCAGATATGCTATAGGTACAGGTTGCCCTGACACTCCAGACATCAGTCTCCTCCACTAGTGCTAAAGTCAAAGCCCCCAGTTTCACGTCATGCTAGTTGCGCGCGCATCCGGGTTAAGGGTTTCTGCTGATTCTGCAACTTTCTCTATGCATCCACCCACATGTGACGATTCTTGTGACGTTTCTCTGACATGTACAGTGCACGCCCCTGTGTACGCCTCTTTTTCACGCCTCCTCTTACGCACATGTGTTCTTATCTCGCTCTTTTCACCTGTTACGCCTACTGTATTGGATTCAATTATGTTACTTTACTATATATAATGTGTAATGTTAATAAAACGTTGACTGTCCCTTCCCGAACCCTAGTGATGACGGAACATGATATCCAACCTCGAGGTTCATTGTCCATTAAAGCCCGTATGACTCAGATACCACCGACTCTGCCTCTCATTTGAATGAGCTGTCTTGTAATGATAATTATACGGAAAAATGATTAGGTAAATTTATTTACCACATAATTTGGTGCCCAAATAGGGACCCCCCCTTCCCCAGTCGCCGGTGAAGCCACGCGGCTTTCGACCCCTTCCACAACCCCGACGGAAACCGTGCACGTTTTCGGGGTTTCCCGCTATCTTCCCTCGGGTCCACGAGGGAGACGGAGACTGCGGTCCGGCGTCCAGACGAGGCGGTGAGGAATGCGGAGGATACCGACCAGAGCCCTAGTCGAGAGAGCAAGGTCCGAGGTGTCCGGAGGCCCACCTGTTTCCGAAACTCCGAGGCGCATGCGTGGTAGCGTGATGCGTGCCAGTCCGATGTCGTAGCAGTCCAGTCCAGTCCAGAGTCCAGTCCGGTTTCCGAGGCCTTCAGTTTCTTGCTTCCCGGTGAGTACCGTTGTTGGGAACGCATCTAGACAGGTTCATTGGTTTGTGCCTGGTAAAGACAGAGTTGGGTACACAATTCTGGTCCTGACGTGTTCACTTAGGTGGATACGGTCCGACGTGTCTCTTTATGAGAACGGTCTGTACTGTTTTAGCAGTGCATCTAGTTATTCAGTTATTCCCGAGACTTTCACTGTGTTTTCTGTGTTCCAGGTAAATTCAGTCCGACATGTTTTAATGTGTTTCAATGTTGTGGGGTGAATGATTGTTTACTGTTTATTACTGTGTTTTTTGTGCTCACGTCCGAATCACTCTAGAAATGCTGCTGTTTTCCAAGTTACGTCAGATAGGTACTAGGAAAGGGATACTTGAAGAAGCAGTTCCTGTCCCGCCTAGGGACACACCAGGATATTTTATGTACCATAAACATGGCTTAGATGCTGTGTTGTATTTAGATTTATGGGTGGACTACACAAAGAATCTGGAAGAGAAGTTTAGATGGCCTGTCTCAGGGACATGGGATGCCGAGTGCATCATGAGAGTAGAAGAAGCGTTATGGAAAAAGAAAGCCAGACAATCGCAGAAAGATGCCATAGAATTGTGGCGCAAAGAATCACATAGAAGAACAGAAAAAGCAATCAGAAAAGCAGAGAAAAGAAGAGAAGAATCCGAAAAAGCCAAAGAAAAAGAGTTACTAGATGAAGGAGAACAGGTCAGATCAGAGCAATTAGACCGCCAAAGAAATGCACTCATTACAGGCATGTATCCAGTTCTTGCCGAGGGCCTGCCCAAGGCGACCCTGGAAGTACCCCGTAACTTGCCACCCCCATTGGTTCCGACTAAAGTACGTCACAATAAGACCGCAGCAGATATTTTCCTTTCTTCCTATTTAGATGATGTAGCTCCCACATATACCAATGTACCCGTACATCCTGCTAATAATAATCTGCCACAGCATATTCCGGCTGATCAAGCCACGACCCCGCCACGTCAAGATTTACTTCCCGCACCTGCTGTTACTTCCCCTTCTGCTGCTGCTGCTACTGGTCCCCCTACTATTGGTCCTCACAATCCTTTCGCTACAGATGCGACTCAGAGTTAGTCGTCCCCGTTAAATGTACCTTTCCCACACGCAATGACGTCAAGTCATGCTCATGGTCCTGCTTCAGGAGGTGCTTCAGGAGGTCACTTTCACACCCCGCCACAGTTACATCGAGTGACAATGAGAGAATTAGCTACACAGCGTACTCCGGCAGCGATGCCCCCTGATAAGCTTAAACAGTATCTTACGGATTGTAGATATGATCCAGTACCTGGCAAGTCAGGAGACATGATGTTAGCCTCGTTACGTCTACGCCGTGTTACAGATTACTTGATGTTATTACCAGAAATGCCAGAACATCTAGACAACATATATCATTTTATTAGAACAGGTGAGAGGCCATAATGTGTTCGTGAAGCCATGGCATATCAGAAAGTTGAGACACAAGGTTTACTATTACGATTCTTGGTTAATTGTTTGATAAGGGAACAAGATCAGACAGGTGTTGTTAAGGAAGAGATGAAAGTACTGACAAAATGGAGTCAAAATATTGCGGAAGGTAAACATGACAGACAGAAGTGTATAGACGCTATGGCCAGAAAGGTCCGTAAAGAAATAGTAGCGATACATACCAGACAGAAAGCCGAAAAAGAAGCCGAGTCAGACAAGAATGACTCCTCGGAGGAGGAGGAGGTAGAAGCAGAGACTCCAGCAGAGACAGAAGATAGAATAGCGTACGTAGGTAGAGTGAAACTCCCTAAACAGTATTCTTTTGATAGACCTTTCGACAGACCCATTCGTCCAGAAAACAAGAAACGTTACCTTTCCCCGATACCAGAGCAATGTTCCCTTGAACATATTTTCCAAGTTACTGATAAAATCCTGAAAGAAAGAATAGGTTATCATGAAATCACTACCTTACGTGATCAGGAACTAGCCCGGTCAGCAGTCCAATGGGCCGGGGATGATAGTATATATAAAGATGATTTAGTAGTGCAAACGTTTTTAAGTCTTACTCCAGAAGAACAGCGACTAGCTGGTATATACATGACCCAACATCTCATTACACAGTATGAAAACCAACAATCTGATCCAGGTCCATTGTATAATCTATTGCAAGACTTACTCCTGAGGAGATGGAGAGGTCTAGGTACCGATTTAATTGACATCATTCTAGAACAACGTCACAAATACAGAACTTTCCTGACTCCACGTCTTGTTTCCGTTCCACCCCCAGTAAGACAACCATATTACCTAGACAGACAGAACCCTTTACGAGAAGTACATCCAATCCGTAAGCCAGATGATACACTTGAACGCGTATTCGTATATACTCCTTTGACTAAAATGGAATTATTGGAAATGAAGAAAATTGTACCTTGTCACGATAAAGATCCTGCAGGTTTCCACCGTGAATTAAAAGACATGTTACTTATGGGCGATTACACATATTCAGACATTCTTAAAATGTTAAAAGTATTGTTGCCAGCAGGGATTTACGAAAAACTGAAAGAAAAGGAATGGGAGGTGGGAGATAAAAAGATTATTTGGGCCGAATTAGAAGACGAAGAGAAAGGACGTACCCCAGGTTTAGGTCTTGGGGACAAAACTAAAGCATTGCCAGGATTGTTAGTACAGGTTTTGCCTAGATTATTGACAGTTAAAAAGGAAGATTGGGATGCAATCTCAGCCTGCAAATAGAAACAAGACGAAGACACTAGTGATTTTTACTCAAGATTCGAGAAATGTTTTATTATTAATAGTGGCCTGAAAACAAGTAGCGAGTCATTCCCACATCTTTTTGTGACCAAATTAGTCGAGAATTCCTTACCACAGGTTAAGAACAGAGTATTGAAAGTCGAAAGTACATGGCAAGCTAATACGCCTTCCCAAATGTTGCAAATGTTACAGTACCACCAGAATAGAATCAGAGAGGAACACGATCATGAACAGAGACGCATGAAAGACACTAAAATGAAAGTACTAGTTGCCCAGTCTGTTCCAGCAGATGGTCAGAAGAGGGGTAACACTCAGAATACACAGACTAGTCATTCTACAGGTCCTGTTAAAGGAAATTGTAATTATTGCAAGCAGCCAGGTCACTATATAAGTGATTGTGCCGTTCTCAGACACAATATTGCTACAGGCAAAACGAAAGAAAGACCACGTCAGCCTAGACCAGAATATGTTCAACAGAATATTCAACAGAATCCGCAACCTCCTCCACAACATGCACAGCAACAGACAGTAGCTGTGCCCCAACCTCAACCCATTGCCGCAACACAACACGTCACACAACAAATGTATCAGTATGCACAGTCCGAGTATCCAGATTATCAGCAGTACACATGAAACTGCCTAGAGAGGGAGGTTGGCTTGCCCCTTATCGAGGTTCCTGTAGATCAAGATGGTCCCTATGTACATAGTCGGGTGTTAGGGAAAGACAGAAAATTTTTGATTGACACGGGGGCAAGCAGAACTACCATCAGTCATGACGAGGTCCCAGGGGCACCCCTCTCAGGCTCACAGAATGTTTCCCTTGGTTTTTCAGGAAAGCCTATTGTTAACGAAGTATCATAGCCAGTTCCCCTTGCAGTTGGTCCATTGTCCCGTACTACAGATTTATTGCTTACAAAATCATGTCCTGAAAACTTACTGGGTATTAAAACACTGAAAGCTCTAGGAGCTGTTATATGTTGTTCCCCGGAAGGAGTGAGATTGTTCCTTCGTGATTTCAAAGGCCATTATGTATTGAGAGATTTTGATGTCAGATTGAAAGATGTTCCACAGCATTTATGGGCGCAAGGTCCAACTGATGTAGGTTGTATGCATATTACTCCCTATCGTGTCACACTCAAGCAAGGTGTTGTACTGCCCCGAATCCGCCAATACAAATTGCCCCCCGAGGCTGTAGCAGCCTTATTGAAAATTATTGATGAACTCATAGCCCAAGGGGTAGTTGTAGAAACTGACTCCAATGTATGTAATTCTCCAATCATCCCGATTCTTAAACAAACTGATCCAAATGCCCCTCCAGTTTATCGTTTGGTGATCGATCTTCGAGAGCTGAACAAATGCATTGTACCACAGTACCCAGTGGTCCCAGACATTTCATCCCTATTGACTGCCATTGATTCCGAAGCAGCGTTCTTTACTGTAATTGACCTCAAGAACGCCTTCTTTAGCGTCCCAATTCATCCTGACAGCCAATACTTATTCGGATTCTGTTTAAATGGCAGAAGTTTTAAATTTGCACGTGCACCTCAAGGGTTCACAGAAAGTCCTAGTATTTACAGCCAAGCATTGAAGAGACAACTAGACTGTATTCACATGCCTACTGACACTGCCCTACTACAGTATGTTGATGATCTACTGATCACAGCACGGACCGAACGTGGCTGCGAGCGCGCGTCACTGACAGTCTTGTATTTCCTTGCCGAAAAGGGGCACAAAGTATCCCCTTCGAAGCTCCAATTCTGTGCCCAGCAAGTGGTATACCTTGGGCACTTGCTGTCCAAGAGGGGTAGACAGTTGACACCAGATCGTATCCAGTTAATTGCACATCTGCCACAACCCAAGACACAAAAGGAAGTACGGGCCTTTATTGGCCTCACTTCGTACTGCAGACAATGGATTCCCCAGTATGCATTTCAAGCCAAGCCCCTCATACAGTTGACAACACAGGAGGCAGCGACTTCGACTGCCCTCCCTTGGACTCAGGATCATACACAAGCTTTTAATGACTTGAAGAAAGCCTTATGCCAAGCACCAGTTTTAGCGACACCATGTTACAGCACACCTTTTACACTTTTTGTTACTGAACGCGATGGCACAGCGTTGTCCGTTCTCACACAAGATCAAGCAGGACATCACAAACCTTGTGCTTATTTTTCTAGTACATTGGATCCAGTAGCCCAGGCTCTGCCTGCGTGCTTGAAATCAGTTGCAGCAACAGCTCAAGCTATCAGACAAAGCGATTCAATAGTGTTAGGACATCCTTTGACAGTACAGGTTCCACATTCCGTGGAAGTACTTCTGAACCGTACACAGACTCAACACTTGACCATAGCACGACTGACAGGTTATGAATTGACGCTGTTCCAGCCACACATAGAAATCAGACGCTGCAACATACTCAATCCTGACACATTGTTACCCTCGAGTACCCCAGATCCAGCACCACATGACTGTGTTGAAGTCATTAATACGGTGACGAAGCCCCGACAAGACTTGACAGACATTGCATTGACCGACCCAGACCTGACACTTTATGTGGATGGTTCATGTATGAGAACAAGTACAGGAGAATTAGTGGCCGCCTATGCAGTGACCACTGAAACTGAAGTCATAGAAACACATCGTATTGACACACTATCTGCTCAAGCTGCAGAGCTCATTGCTCTGACCCAAGCCTGTATAATAGCCAAGAACAAGAAAGTTAACATATACACAGATTCACAGTATGCATTCGGAGTCGTTCACGACTTCGGAGTTCTTTGGGAAGAGAGAGGTTTCTTAACTTCTCACGGTACCAAGATCCAGCATGGTCCCCTTATCCAAGCTCTGTTAGAAGCAATACACTTGCCTACAGCCATAGCCATTATGAAGTGCAAAGCACATACCAAAGTCACCGACACTATTTCCCAGGGTAACGACCTGGCAGATCGTACAGCCAAATTCACAGCTCAGAGAGACACTCCGACTAACATGACAAAGATTGATTCGACTACAATGACACATTGCCTGACAGTTAAGGATCCCATTCTAGATGTACTCGACATACAGACACATGCCACACCAGACGAAATTAAGAAATGGACTGAACAAGGAGGGATCCGAACAGATCAGGGATGGATGACGAAGGGACGAGCCACATGGTTCCTCCGCGACTCTATGGTTCAAGTCATAATTAATACAGCACATAGTCCAGCACACTTAGGAGAGAAAGCCATGTTAGACAGTTTACAGAATCTCTGGTACAACAAACATCTACGAGCAGCCGCAAAACAGAAAGTGCGTACTTGCATGATCTGTTGTCAGTTCAATCCAGGAAAAGGTGTCCCCGTGGAACAGGGTGGATTTCATCCTCCTGACCATCCTTTTGAAGTCCTCCAGATGGATTATATCCAGATGGACAGATGTCGAGTATTTAAGTATGTCCTCTTAGTCGTATGTGCTCTTTCCCGATGGACAGAAGCATATCCAGTCCCCGATTACACTGCTGCAACCACTGCCAAACAGTTGGTACGTGAGTTTTTCCCGCGGTACGGTTTGCCCCGTGTCGTGTACTCTGATAATGGACAGCCATTCTCGTCCGAGCTCATGAAGCAGGTGTCACTCCTGTTAGGTTACCAGTGGAAGTTCCATTGTGTCCGACATCCTGAAGCCGCAGGTCTCGTAGAGAGACATAATCAGACTCTGAAAACCCGCCTAGCCAAAATATGTGCCGAGAAAGGTGTAGATTGGATAGTTGCCTTGCCAGTTGCACTCTTTTACATGCGAATGGTAGCTCATTCTAGGACAGGGCTATCCCCGTATGAGGTGGTCTTTGGAAGGCCTCCGAATATGTGGGGGACGCCTATGCCCCGTAAGATCACAGATGTTGACAGTACTATGCTGACGGATTACTTGGCCGCATTGATGTCTGCACTACAATCTTGTCGTTCACAGGTCGCGGCTGCCTTTCCGGACAACACCCAAGTAAAGCCACATGAAGTCCGCCCAGGAGACCTGATCCTCGTAAGGAACTTCGACAGGAAGAGTCCGTTGGAACCCAGATGGAAGCAGCCGAAATTGGTTTTGTTATCTACAAGGACTGCCGTTAAAGTGGAGGGGAGGAAGGGATGGCTGCATTCGAGCCATATTAAAAAAATTCACGGACTGTTGCCAGACTCTCCCTTTAAGGACTGCCCACTCCCCCCACTTCCAGAGACTGAGTCTAAACTCCCCCTGCTAGAGTTAACTCCGCAACAGGAGTATCGAATGAAGTTGAGGTCTAGTAAGTCAGACAGTTTAATTGTTTAAGTCCCCTCCTGGGTGAAGCGGTTAGACAGGTTCCTGACATGTACAAGATAGACCCCACTAGAGAGAGAGATAGACAGGAGATCAAGAAACAGAAATATTGTAAAAATCTCCGAAGTCGTTGTGTTATAACATTACTTATTATGTTTTTTCTGAGTCTTATGGTTATCTGCACGAGTTGGATGTTACATATGTTCTTTCCTATTGCACATCCTTTTTCTACTAATGACACTGCAGAGCACACGTTTAGTGAACTGCCCCCACATGAGCTTTCCTATCGTTTAGCGATGTGCAACAATACATTCATCCGTATGTTACACCATTCTCACCAGACCAGCAATGCCACTAATTGCTGGATATGTGGCCGACTCCCTCCCTATCAGAACTACAAGGGAGCTCTGCCCCTCTTTCCTTACCCGTTCACACATAATGGTTCATGTGGTGCATGGTTTACTTTAATGTCTTCCCTAGATAGTAAATCCCAGGTTTCCCAAGGCAATTGGATATGGGGAGACCTGAACACCGTTATGCATAAAGCATGTTTCCCAGACAAGGAGGGTCTTCCCCAAAGGACAGGGACCGACCTAGAAAATGAAGTGTATGGATTAGGTAATTTTACACTTAACCACATGATCCTGAACGTGCAGTCTGAGACTAATTCGGACTTGCCGTCTATTACAGTTTTACCAGTAAAAGGTGAATTATGTGTCAGAAAAATTGGTTCAGTACATCTAGGACACAGTGATTGTGATACTGTTGTTGAATTCAGTGATAAAGGCAAGTCTACTTTCAAAGCTTCCCGACATTCCTATTTCATTTGTGGTCAGACTGCCTATATACGTTTACCTCCAGACTGGGATGGTACTTGTTTTATTGCATTCTTACTGCCACCTGTTTTTCTAGCCCCATCTGATTATCATAGAAATTCCCGCCTTACTCACGTTAGACAGAAGAGAGATCTCCCAATTGTCGATCAGACTGAAACCACATGGGAACAATACACAGACTTCAATAAAGGATTCTTCCCTTACTTAGGCACTGTCTCCAATAGTAAACTGATACGCAAATTGACCAGAATCCTTGAAGCAGTAGTGAACGAAACTACTTCTGCCCTAGGTAACTTAACAGAGGAGCAGTCTGCTATGAGACTTGTTGTTCTTCAGAACCGCCTTGTCCTTGACGTCATCCTGGCCGATAGGGGCGGGGCTTGTAGAGTCATCGGATCCAGTTGTTGCGTATTTATTCCAAATAACGCGCCATCCGTGTATAAGGCCATAACCCGGCTTCATGAAATAGCTCACCTGATACACCAGAATCCAGGCTCCTGGACTTGGTCCGGTTGGTTCTGGAGTGTAGTATCTGCCTGGGGATGGAAGTTATTGTCATTCCTAGGAATTGCACTGCTCATAATATTCAGTTGTTGTCTATGTCTGCAATGTGGGCCAGCGATTTGCGGCTTGTGTGCCACAGCCTGCGTTCCACATCCAAGCTCACGTTCCAGTTCCCGTCTGCGAAAAGATGAGCAGATGATGTTATATGAACAGATAGATGGTCTCATGAGGATAGATATATCCTGAAGGGAACGTAGGGGACAAGGAGGGAATGAGGTAATTGAAATTTTTATGGTCGAGTATGTCCCCTAACGTGTACCCCAACGTCTCCATGTACGTGCTTAAAGTACATGTAATTTCCCTCCATGACCGAATATGAAGACGCAAATACATTTCCTCTACCAGATCCACCTGGAATGGATCGAGAATTCAGTTTCTAAACATGCCGTGCCAACGTCTTTACATGGTGCACTTCTGAAATTCACACACGTTTTCTCTATGTTTCCTGGCCCAGTCTACCTAGGCCCTTAAATGTGGCCTCTCTGCCTCATCTCTTCAGTCTCCGAAAGCTGTGTGCATCCCTGACCCCTGCCTTACTTCCTGCCAGCGCAGCGGTGCCCGGCTCGGCCTGGACTGTCTGCCAAATTCATGTTTTACCTACAGTTATCTGCTCAGCCTCCTCGAAAACACATTCCAGTCTAGTGGAATAGGTAAACATCTTCCCGGCTGTAGAGCAAAGGTCCCGGCCTTTTCTGTCTTTCTTGCAAGTGATTTACTGGCCCCGTTACCATGGTAGGCCCATGGCTCCGCACGTAGCACCCAGACACGTATGCACGCACTAGCTTTCAGTATGGGATGGCCCCTGCCCGAGAGACCTTTTACTTCAGACACTACATTCCCCAAACATAAGATACCAGATATGCTATAGGTACAGGTTGCCCTGACACTCCAGACATCAGTCTCCTCCACTAGTGCTAAAGTCAAAGCCCCCAGTTTCACGTCATGCTAGTTGCGCGCACATCCGGGTTAAGGGTTTCTGCTGATTCTGCAACTTTCTCTATGCATCCACCCACATGTGACGATTCTTGTGACGTTTCTCTGACATGTACAGTGCACGCCCCTGTGTACGCCTCTTTTTCACGCCTCCTCTTACGCACATGTGTTCTTATCTCGCTCTTTTCACCTGTTACGCCTACTGTATTGGATTCAATTATGTTACTTTACTATATATAATGTGTAATGTTAATAAAACGTTGACTGTCCCTTCCCGAACCCTAGTGGTGACGGAACATGATATCCAACCTCGAGGTTCATTGTCCATTAAAGCCCGTATGACTCAGATACCACAGACTCTGCCTCTCATTTGAATGAGCTGTCTTGTAATGGTAATTATACGGAAAAATGATTAGGTAAATTTATTTACCACAGGACTCTGATCAAAGTGAGCTCTTTACAAGCGAATATATTTCAGAGTGTTTTTGAGTTCCACAATTTATGAGCAAAAGAAGTAAATTCATAAAACTGGATCTCACTAACACACTCTCACCCTTGTGAGAAGCATTGTGCGGAGATGCGAACGAAAATAGAACAAAAAGTACTGTTGGAAAACATTTAACAACTACAGTACAGTTAAAGAAAGTCTACATAATTATGTAACAATTCAAGATTCCACTGGAATTATTTGGGAGCGTGAAGTTAATGTCCATGTTCTGAACATCTGTTTATTTCTTTCTCCTTTGTATCACAATCACTGAAGTGTGCTGTCAAGAATATGTTGAGGATACAATATATACAGAATTCAGCCTTCTCTAATACGAAAGAAACAGAAATTTTAAGGTAAATTATTTTCAGATACATTGTTTTAAGGTATAATGAAATTAATGAGGTCCCCATTGTTCTAGAATCCAGACCAATATGGTTGAAAATCAGTGCAGAATTTGAGCTGTGATTTCTGGTGCTCGGCAAGAGCACTTAATTGCCAGCACCGGCTCTAGTTACAGTCCACCACATGGTGGTGCTGTCTATGAAATTTTGAGATAAGCACAACAATATTTAAGAAGTCAATGTACATTAAAATGAATAACATCTGTTGCTCACACCATTATTATAGCTTTGGGTGGCCTGGGATAGTTTAAATTGTTGTCCTTCTAGCTGTGCGATGGTTAGTACTTGTATTGGTTCTGTCATTGGTAGCACTGGCAGGGGCAATGAATAGTGCCTGCTGCAGTGGCCTCCTGAGAGAGGCCCTGGCAATTACTTTTTTTTTTACAAATTAAGCACTGTTGAAAATTAATTGTGGACTAAATGTGTATAAGTGAAACACAATCCCCAGGGTATTGGAATGTAAAAACGTAATGAACTAATAGAAACAAGAAACGTTAAAGTGCCTAATAGAACAAAATGCTACTAAGAAAAAAAAATGATGCTCAAGGAGGTGACAATCGTCTATAAACATTTGTAATAGAGTGAGAAATACATACCGTACCAGGATATACTATGAAATATGTTGGTTGTGACTCTGTTTAGGTTTTATGTTTGGGTTAAATAAAGGAACTGATGTATATTCCATTTTTGTGACAGTCCTGACGATGTACATTTGTGTGTGAAACACGTGTTGGCTGGCTGTAGACAATATTGCTGTATATGTTTGAAACATCGAGGAAAAAAGAATAGAGAATATGTAAAGAAAATCAATGAAAATGTTTAATGTTTTATGTTGGTAAACACTCAATAAAAATGTGGGTTTTTTAATGTTAAAATGAACATACTGGTGGGAACTAGTAACTAAGAGTTTATAAGCGCCGGGCATTATTTCTGCTACCCAAAATATTCTTTAAATATATATACTACAACCACAATCACCAGTCCAAACAGGCCACCGGCCACGTTCACACCCACCATGCCCGGAAATGCCATTGACATTTACAATGATGCAATCATAGAGGAGCTTAAAGACTTGCACAAGCGAAAACATCATGCGCCAAGCGTAAAAACTATTTCAAGCACAACAATACATGGATCTCATGAAAAAGCTCTGATATCATCATCTACAAATCGGATAAGGGCGGCAACATCGTCTTATGGCCTAGGAATATGTATATGGAGGAAGCCCACAGACACTTGAGCGACGCCACGAGCTATAGGACTGCCAACATGAAGAAAGTAGTTGTGAGTGGGACAGAACTGAAGAAAAGCCTCAACACCTACAGAACACAAGGCGCTCTGAGTAAGGGTGAGTTCAACTTCCTGAACAATGAATTCCCTGTCCTCCCTATACTTTACTTTCTTCCTAAGGTTCATAAAGGTACATCACCTGTGCCTGTTCGGCCCATCATCTCAGCAAGTAAAAGCCTTTCTGAAAACATATCTAAATATGTTGACTACTTACTTCAACACACTTACTTAAGAGACACCGGTCACTTTCTTTTCAAAATCAAGTATGTTCCCTGGTCCCCGAACGGTGTCCTAATGTCCTTAGACATAACTTCTATTTACACCAGCATAGGCCATCATGATGGATTATACACATGTGAACAATTCTTGGCAAAAATACCTATTACCTGTTACAAGCACAATTAACTCATCGTGTTCCTTATCGAATGGTTTTTGCAGCACAATTTTTTAATGCTTAAGAACAAGATATACCAGCAACTCAGAGGGGTTGCCATTGGGGCTTGCTTTTCCTCCAGCTACGCAAGTTCACATGTGGACTGGTGGGAAGAGTGGGTCCTCAGGGTAACATACTCAGAAGCTTGTTCCAACAATATCCTTTGCTGGATGCGTTACACAGATGACATGCTTGTGGTTTGGGAGGGCTCCATTGAAAGTGCAGAGACTTTCGTAAAAGAGATAGACTGCAATGATTGTAATTTATCAAACAATGACGGTGAGGGCAAGACCAGGTATGCACAAGGGTATATTAAGAAATTATCCACTTAAACAAAGTATAACTGCCGTTGCACTCTACTTCCTGTGGTTCGCCGTCCAAGCACAAAATTGTCCACAAGTAAATCAACAGAGAAGGAATGCCCAAATATTGATAGAAAGTTTTTCCAGTCCAATACTGTAGTCCGTGAATACTTTATTTTCAACATCCAATATTGCCCAACAAATCAAGATGTATCAGATCCAATGTAGAAAGTTCATGATCACAAATCCAATATTTCAAAAAGTTCAAAATGATACAGCCAATGACAGCCTACACGTTTCGTCCTACTTGGACATCATCAGGGCTGCGAAATAATAAAACAAAAAACCAATTAACAATCAAACAGTATCTAGTACATTGTACATTAATTCCAAACATTTCCATGAGGATCCTGCCTATATTCCATTCTAGTTTTTGTAATAAGCTAACAGGTAATAACAGAAAAAATATGTCGGATCCACCTTAATCCATTAATTTTGTAAGTGTCCACTCTATCCCTACAGTGCCTACATTTCTATCTCTCTGATACTATTTCTAATATGATGCAACCATACCTTCATTATTTTGCAATCCACAAAGCATGAATACATAAGTCATCAAATATGCACAAGTTTTAAATACTTCCACCTGTAGAAATCAGACAGGCGTAGGTGAGTTTTAAAGATAAATTACAACATAATTCACATGTCCATATCACCTATGTTCTTAATAAAATGTTCACCATAGAGTAGCTATGTCCCTTTTCAATGGCGTTAGTGAATTAAAAAAACTTCCAATATTAGTCAATATCACCGCTTAACATAAAAACCTGTAAATATAACCAAAAAAGTGTTTCTTTGTAGACTATGTGCTCCTAATCATCTCTGTACTAACAGGTATGGTTCTAATTATTACTCATTTCCCCAGTCAATACAACATTAAATCAATAAATCAAGCTGTTCCCAATGTCCTTCGTGTGTAGTTACTAACAGTACCCTCTATTTTATCTCTCACAAATTCATACAGTCCTGTTTCTACCATGTATATACATAAGGCTCACCATTGATTTTGTTAAGTTCAGTTCCCCAAAACGATCTTGCTTCACTAGGGACCAGTTTTTCTCATTAGAATAATAAGCTGTAGTAAGAAAGAAACCATATGTTACTGATCTGACCAGTAAAGTGCTCAATACCCTATCCAAAGGCCATTGAAGAGAATATACCCTTCCTCTTTTCTCACCTTATTTCAATCAAGAGTTTTCAACACCGCTTCCTTCTGGTCCCGCGACTCGCCCGATCCTGATAAATCAGATGAGTGTCGGTACCCTGCTTCACCTATCTCTTAAATTCTCCACTTGACCAATCACAAAGACCCAAATTACCCACCTTTTCTACCATCTTAGTTCCCTCTCTGGTCCTCTCTTCCGTTCCACAAATCAGATTCTATTCACAGAGAATTTATTTAACTTCCAATGTTGCTAACCAATCCAATGACAGTTGTCAATCTCAACCAATCAACATACGGCATCCCTTTAGCCTATGAAGTTCCCTCTATGGTCTATTTCCTGTCGTGGCCACATATTTCACAATCCATCACATAGACAGGAAATGCTGTTTCTGACCAATCAGCATAAGGCATCCCTTTAGCCTATGCAGTTCCCTTTCTGGTCCGCTATCCCATTTCCTGTTGTGGCCACATGTTTCAGAATCCATCTCATAGACAAGAAATGCTGTTTTTGACCAATCGATTCAGAAAAGGGGGGTGGTGGTGATGGACAGAGCATCTGAATTGAGCAGAATACTCGTACCCAGTCAACAGATCAGGCCTTGATCCATCACCGTTTTTTAGCTCACTGCACCATCCCAGCTCCCAGGGCAGACCAAACTACCAAGCCAATTCTTTTACTGGAAAGGAAACCAGCTTCCGGGGACCGGTTTCTGGCATTACAGCCGTCTTTGGCCCGGCTTGCTTGAATCCTGATGGTGCAGTGAGCGAGGGACTCATGTCTGAGCATACCCTTCCACGCTTATGGTGGACAAAACGATTCAGAAAAGGGGGGTGGTGATGGACAGAGCATCTGAATTAAGCAGAATACTCGTACCCAGTCAAGTGATCAGGGTTTGATCCATCACCGTTTTTTAGCTCACTGCACCATCCCAGCTCAGAACCTGGCTACATGCAAATTAGTCTGTCCCTGACCCAGTGCATCATGGGAACAGGGCAGACCAAACTACCAAGCCAATTCTTTTACTGGAAAGGAAACAAGCTTCCGGGGATCGGTTTCTGGCATTACAGCCGTCTTCGGCCCGGCTTGAATCCTGATGGTGCAGTGAGCGAGGGACTCATGTCTGAGCATACCCTTCCACGCTTATGGTGGACAAAATGATTCAGAAAAGGGGGGTGGTGATGGACAGAGCATCTGAATTAAGCAGAATACTCGTACCCAGTCAAGAGATCAGGGCTTGATCCATCACTGTTTTTTAGCTCACTGCACCATCCCAGCTCAGAACCTGGCTACATGCAAATTAGACTGTCCCTGGCCGAGTGTATCATGGGAACAGGGCAGACCAAACTACCAAGCCAATTCTTTTACTGGAAAGGAAACAAGCTTCCGGGGACCGGTTTCTGGCATTACAGCCGTCTTCGGCCCGGCTTGCTTGAATCCTGATGGTGCTGTGAGCGAGGGACTCATGTCTGAGCATACCCTTCCACGCTTATGGTGGACAAAACGATTCAGAAAAGGGGGGTGGTGATGGACAGAGCATCTGAATTAAGCAGAATACTCGTACCCAGTCAAGAGATCAGGGTTTGATCCATCACCGTTTTTTAGCTCACTGCACCATCCCAGCTCAGAACCTGGCTACATGCAAATTAGTCTGTCCCTGACCCAGTGCATCATGGGAACAGGGCAGACCAAACTACCAAGCCAATTCTTTTACTGGAAAGGAAACAAGCTTCCGGGGATCGGTTTCTGGCATTACAGCCGTCTTCGGCCCGGCTTGAATCCTGATGGTGCAGTGAGCGAGGGACTCATGTCTGAGCATACCCTTCCACGCTTATGGTGGACAAAATGATTCAGAAAAGGGGGGTGGTGATGGACAGAGCATCTGAATTAAGCAGAATACTCGTACCCAGTCAAGAGATCAGGGCTTGATCCATCACTGTTTTTTAGCTCACTGCACCATCCCAGCTCAGAACCTGGCTACATGCAAATTAGACTGTCCCTGGCCGAGTGTATCATGGGAACAGGGCAGACCAAACTACCAAGCCAATTCTTTTACTGGAAAGGAAACAAGCTTCCGGGGACCGGTTTCTGGCATTACAGCCGTCTTCGGCCCGGCTTGCTTGAATCCTGATGGTGCAGTGAGCGAGGGACTCATGTCTGAGCATACCCTTCCACGCTTATGGTGGACAAAACGATTCAGAAAAGGGGGGTGGTGATGGACAGAGCATCTGAATTAAGCAGAATACTCGTACCCAGTCAAGAGATCAGGGCTTGATCCATCACTGTTTTTTAGCTCACTGCACCATCCCAGCTCAGATCCTGGCTACATGCAAATTAGTCTGTCCCTGGCCCAGTGCATCATGGGAACAGGGCAGACCAAACTACCAAGCCAATTCTTTTACTGGAAAGGAAACAAGCTTCCGGGGACCGGTTTCTGGCATTACACCCGTCTTTGGCCCGGCTTGCTTGAATCCTGATGGTGCAGTGAGCGAGGGACTCATGCCTGAGCCCACCCTTCCACGCTTATGAAGGACAAAACGATTCAGAAAAGGGGTGTGGTGATGGACAGAGCATCTGAATTGAGCAGAATACTTGTACCCAGCTCACTGCACCATCAGGACTCTGGGACAAAGTGAGCTCTTTACAAGCGAATATATTTCAGAGTGTTTTTGAGTTCAACAATTTATGAGCAAAAGAAGTCAATTCATAAAACTGGATCTCACTAACACACTCTCACCCTTGTGAGAAGCATTGTGCGGAGATGCGACCGAAAATAGAACAAAAAGTACTGTTGGAAAACATTTAACAACTACAGTACATTTAAAGAAAGTCTACATAATTATGTAACAATTCAAGATTCCACTGGAATTATTTGGGAGTGTGAAGTTAATGTCCATGTTCTGAACATCTGTTTATTTCTTTCTCCTTTGTATCACAATCACTGAAGTGTGCTGTCAAGAATATGTTGAGGATACAATATATACAGAATTCAGCCTTCTCTAATACGAAAGAAACAGAAATTTTAAGGTAAAATTATTTTCAGATACATTGTTTTAAGGTATAATGAAATTAATGAGGTCACCATTGTTATAGCATCCAGACCAATATGGTTGAAAATCAGTGCTGAATTTGAGCTGTGGTTTCTGGTGCTCGGCAACAGCACTTAATTGCCAGCACCGGCTCTAGTTACAGTCCACCACATGGTGGTGCTGTCTATGAAATTTTGAGATAAGCACAACAATGTTTACGGAGTCAATGTACATTAAAATAAATAACATCTGTTGTTCACAACATTATTATAGCTTTGGGTGGCCTGGGATAGTTTAAATTGTTGTCCTTCTAGCTGTGCGATGGTTAGTACTTGTATTGGTTCTGTCATTGGTAGCACTGGCAGGGGCAATGAATAGTGCCTGCTGCAGTGGCCTCCTGAGAGAGGCCCTGGCAATTACTTTTTTTTTTTACAAATTAAGCACTGTTTAAAATTAATTGTGGACTAAATGTGTATAAGTGAAACACAATCCCCAGGGTATTGGAATGTAAAAACGTAATGAACTAATAGAAACAAGAAACGTTAAAGTGCTTAATAGAACAAAATGCTACTAAGAAAAAAAAATGATGCTCAAGGAGGTGACAATCGTCTATAAACATTTGTAATAGAGTGAGAAATACATACCGTACCAGGATATACTATGATATATGTTGGTTGTGAGTCTGTTTAGGTTTTATGTTTGGGTTTTTATAAAGGAACTGAAGTATATTCCATTTTTGTGATAGTCCTGACGATGTACATTTGTGTGTGAAACACGTGTTGGCTGGCTGTAGACAATATTGTTGTATATGTTTGAAACATGTTTTATGTTGGTAAACACTCAATAAAAATGTGGGTTTTTAAATGTTAAAATGAACATACTGGTGGGGACTAGTAACTAAGAGTTTATAAGCGCCGGGGATTATTTCTGCTACCCAAAATATTCTTTAAATATATATACTACAACCATAATCACCAGTCCATACCGGCCATGTTCACACCCACCATGCCCGGAGATGCCATTGACATTTACAATGATGCAATCATAGAGGAGCTTAAAGACTTGCACAAGCGAAACAATCATGCGCCAAGCGAAACAACTATTTCAAGCACAACAATACATGGATCTCATGAAAAAGCTCTGATATCATCATCAACAAATCGGATAAGGGCGGCAACATCGTCTTATGGCCTAGGAATATGTATATGGAGAAAGCCCACAGACACTTGAGCGACGCCACGAGCTAAAGGACTGCCAACATGAAGAAAGTAGTTGTGAGTGGGACAGAACTGAAGAAAAGCCTCAACACCTACTGAACATAAGGCGCTCTGAGTAAGGGTGAGTTCAACCCTGAACAATGAATTCCCTGTTCTCACTATACTTTACTTTCTTCCTAAGGTTCATAAAGGTACATCACCTGTGCCTGGTCGGCCAATCATCTCAGCAAGTAAAAGCCTTTCTGAAAACATATCTAAATATGTTGACTACTTACTTCAAAAGCATGTCATCAATCTGCACACTTACTTAAGAGACACCGGTCACTTTCTTTTCAAAATCAAGGATGTTCCCTGGTCCCCGAACTGTGTCCTAATGTCCTTAGACATAACTTCTATTTACACCAGCATAGGCCATCATGATGGATTATACACATGTGAACAATTCTTGGCAAAAATACCTATTACCTGTTACAAGCACAATTAACTCATCGTGTTCCTTATCGAATGGTGTATGCAGCACAATTTTTTAATGCTTAAGAACAAGATATACCAGCAACTCAGAGGGGATGCCATTGGGGCTTGCTTTTACCCCAGCTATGCAAGTTCCCATGTGGGCTGGTGGGAAGAGTGGGTCCTCAGGGTAACATACTCAGAAGCTTGTTCCAACAATATCCTTTGCTGGATGCGTTACACAGATGACATGTTTGTGGTTTGGGAGGGCTCCATTGAAAGTGCGGAGACTTTCGTAAAAGAGATAGACTGCAATGATTGTAATTTATCAAACAATGACGGTGAGGGCAAGACCAGGTATGCACAAGGGAATATTAAAAAATGATCCACTTAAACAAAGTATAACTGCCGTTGCACTCTACTTCCTGTGGTTCGCCGTCCAAGCACAAAATTGTCCACAAGTAAATCAAAAGAGAAGGAATGCCCAAATATTGAAAAAAAGTTTTTACAGTCCAATACTGTAGTCCGTGAATACTTTATTTTCAACATCCAATATTGTCCAACAAATCAAGATGTATCAGATCCAATGTAGAAAGTTCATGATCACAAATCCAATATTTCAAAAAGTTCAAAATGATACAGCCAATGACAGCCTACACGTTTCGTCCTACTTGGACATCATCAGGGCTGCGAAATAATAAAACAAAAAAAACAATTAACAATCAAACAGTATCTAGTACATTGTAAATTAATTCCAAACATTTCCATGAGGTTCCTGCCTATATTCCATTCTAGTTTTTGTAATAACCTAACAGGTAATACCAGAAAAAATATGTCGGATCCATCTTAATCCATTAATTTTGTAAGTGTCCACTCTATCCCTACAGTGCCTACATTTTTATCTCTCTGATACTATTTCTAATATGATGCAACCATACCTTCATTATTTTGCAATCCATAAAGCATGAATACATAAGTCATCAAATATGCGCAAGTTTTAAACACTTCCACCTGTAGAAATCAGACAGGCGTGGGTGAGTTTTAAAGATAAATTACCACATAATTCACATGTCCATATCACCTATGTTCTTAATAAAATGTTCACCATGGAGTAGCTATGTCCCTTTTCAATGGCGTTAGTGTAATTAAAAAAACTTCCAATATTAGTCAATATCACCGCTTAACATAAAAACCTGTAAATATAACCAAAAAAATGTTTCTTTGTAGACTATGTGCTCCTAATCATCTCTGTACTAACAGGTATGGTTCTAATTATTACTCATTTCCCCAGTCAATACAACATTAAATCAATAAATCAAGCTGTTCCCAATGTCCTTCGTGTGTAGTTACTAACAGTACCCTCTATTTTATCTCTCACAAATTCATACAGTCCTGTTTCTACCATGTATATACATAAGGCTCACCATTGATTTTGTTAAGTTCAGTTCCCCAAAACGATCTTGCTTCACTAGGGACCAGTTTTTCTCATTAGAATAATAAGCTGTAGTAAGAAAGAAACCATATGTTACTGATCTGACCAGTAAAGTGCTCAATACCCTATCTAAAGGCCATTGAAGAGAATATACTCTTCCTATTTTCTCACCTTATTTCAATCAGGAGTTTTCAACACCGCTTCCTTCTGGTCCCGCGACTCGCCTGATCCTGATAAACCAGATGAGTGTCGGTACCCTGCTTCACCTATCTCTTAAATACTCCACTTGACCAATCACAAAGACCAAAATTACCCACCTTTTCTACCATCTCAGTTCCCTCTCTGGTCCTCTCTTCCGTTCCACAAATCAGATTCTATTCACAGAGAATTTATTTAACTCCCACGTTGCTAACCAATGCAATGACAGTTGCCAATCTCAACCAATCAACATACGGCATCCCTTTAGCCTATGAAGTTCCCTCTATGGTCCGCTATCCCATCTCCTGTCGTGGCCACATATTTCACAATCCATCACATAGACAGGAAATACTGTTTCTGACCAATCCGCATAAGGCATCCCTTTAGCCTATGCAGTTCCCTTTCTGTTCCGCTATCCCATTTCCTGTTGTGGCCACATGTTTCAGAATCCATCTCATAGACAACAAATGCTGTTTTTGACCAATCGATTCAGAAAAAGGGGGTGGTGGTGATGGACAGAGCATCTGAATTTAGCAGAATACTCGTACCCAGTCAACAGATCAGGGCTTGATCCATCACCGTTTTTGAGCTCACTGCACCATCCCAGCTCAGAACCTGGCTACATGCAAATTAGTCTGTCACTGGCCCAGTGCATCATGGGAACAGGGCAGACCAAACTACCAAGCCAATTCTTTTACTGGAAAGGAAACAAGCTTCCGGGGACCTGTTTCTGGCATTACAGCCATCTACGGCCCGGCTTGCTTGAATCCTGATGGTGCAGTGAGCGAGGGACTCATGTCTGAGCATACCCTTCCACGCTAGGTGGACAAAACAATTCAGAAAAGGGGGATGGTGATGGACAGAGCATCTGAATTTAGCAGAATACTCGTTCCCAGTCAAGAGATCAGGGCTTGATCCATCACGTTTTTTAGCTCACTGCACCATCCCAGCTCAGAACCTGGCTACATGCAAATTAGTCTGTCCCTGGCCCAGTGCATCATGGGAACAGGGCAGACCAAACTACCAAGCCCATTCTTTTACTGGAAAGGAAACAAGCTTCCGGGGACCGGTTTCTGGCATTACAGCCGTCTTCGGCCTGGCTTGCTTGAATCCTGATGGTGCAGTGAGCGAGGGACTCATGTCTGAGCATACCCTTCCACGCTTATGGTGGATAAAAGGATTCAGAAAAGGGGGGTGGTGATGGACAGAGCTTCTGAATTAAGCAGAAAACTCGTACCCAGTCAAGATATCAGGGCTTGATCCATCACCGTTTTTTAGCTCACTGCACCATCCCAGCTCAGAACCTGGCTACATGCAAATTAGTCTGTCCCTGGCCGAGTGCATCATGGGAACAGGGCAGACCAAACTACCAAGCCAATTCTTTTACTGGAAAGGAAACAAGCTTTCGGGGACCGGTTTCTGGCATTACAGCCATCTTCGGCCCGGCTTGCTTGAATCCTGATGGTGCAGTGAGCGAGGGACTCATGTCTGAGCATACCCTTCCAAGCTTATGGTGGACAAAACGGTTCAGAAAAGGGGGGTGGTGATGGACAGATCATCTGAATTAAGCAGAATACTCGTACCCAGTCAAAAGATCAGGGCTTGATCCATCAGCGTTTTTTAGCTCACTGCACCATCCTAGCTCAGAACCTGGCTACATGCAAATTAGTCTGTCCCTGGCCCAGTGCATCATGGGAACAGGGCAGACCAAACTACCAAGCCAATTCTTTTACTGGAAAGGAAACAAGCTTCCGGGGACCGGTTTCTGGCATTACACCCGTCTTCGGCCCGGCTTGCTTGAATCCTGATGGTGCAGTGAGCGAGGGACTCATGTCTGAGCATACCCTTCGACGCTTATGGTGGACAAAACGATTCAGAAAAGGGGGGTGGTGATGGACAGAGCATCTGAATTAAGCAGAATACTCGTACCCAGCTCACTGCACCATCAGGATTCAAGCAAGCCGGGCCGAAGACGGCTGTAATGCCAGAAACCGGTCCCCGGAAGCTTGTTTCCTTTCCAGTAAAAGAATTGGCTTGGTAGTTTGGTCTGCCCTGCTCTCATGATGCACTGGGCCAGGGACAGACTAATTTGCATGTAGCCAGGTTCTGAGCTGGGATGGTGCAGTGAGCTAAAAAACGGTGATGGATCAAGCCCTGATCTGTTGACTGGGTACGAGTATTCTGCTTAATTCAGATGCTCTGTCCATCACCACCCCCTTTTCTGAATCGTTTTGTCCACCATAAGCGTGGAAGGGTATGCTCAGATGTGAGTCCCTTGCTCACTGCACCATCAGGATTCAAGCAAGCCTGGCCGAAGACGGCTGTAATGCCAGAAACCGGTCCCCGGAAGCTTGTTTCCTTTCCAGTAAAAGAATTGGCTTGGTAGTTTGGTCTGCCCTGTTCCCATGATGCACTGGGCCAGGGACAGACCAATTTGCATGTAGCCAGGTTCTGAGTTGGGATGGTGCAATGAGCTAAAAAACGGTGATGGATCAAGCCCTGATCTGTTGACTGGGTACGAGTATTCTGCTTAATTCAGATGCTCTGTCCATCACCACCCCCTTTTCTGAATCGTTTTGCCCACTATAAGCGTGGAAGGGTATGCTCAGATGTGAGTCCCTTGCTCACTGCACCATCAGGATTCAAGCAAGCCGGGCCAAAGACGGCTGTAATGCCAGAAACCGGTCCCCGGAAGCTTGTTTCCTTTCCAGTAAAAGAATTGGCTTGGTAGTTTGGTCTGCCCTGTTCCCATGATGCACTGACCAGGGACAGACTAATTTGCATGTAGCCAGGTTCTGAGCTGGGATGGTGCAGTGAGCTAAAAAACGGTGATGAATCAAGCCCTGATCTGTTGATTGGGTACAAGTATTCTGCTTAATTCAGATGCTCTGTCCATCACCACCCCCTTTCTGAATCGTTTTGTCCATCATAAGTGTGGAATGGTATGCTCAGATGTGAGTCCCTTGCTCACTGCACCATCAGGATTCAAACAAGCCGTGCCGAAGACGGCTGTAATGCCAGAAACCGGTCCCCGGAAGCTTGTTTCCTTTCCAGTAAAAGAATTGGCTTGGCAGTTTGGTCTGCCCTGTTCCCATGATGCACTGGGCCAGGGACAGACTAATTTGCATGTAGCCAGGTTCTGAGCAGGGATGGTGCAGTGAGCTAAATAACGGTGATGGATCAAGCCCTGATCTGTTGACTGGGTACGAGTATTCTGCTTAATTCAGATGCTCTGTCCATCACCACCCCCTTTTCTGAATCGTTTTGCCCACCATAAGCGTGGAAGGGTATGCTCAGATGTGAGTCCCTTGCTCACTGCACCATCAGGATTCAAGCAAGCCGGGCCGAAGACGGCTGTAATGCCAGAAACCGGTCCCCGGAAGCTTGTTTCCTTTCCTGTAAAAGAATTGGCTTGGTAGTTTGGTCTGCCCTGTTCCCATGATGCACTGGTCCAGGGACAGACTAATTTGCATGTAGCCAGGTTCTGAGCTGGGATGGTGCAGTGAGCTAAAAAACGGTGATGGATCAAGCCCTGATCTGTTGACTGGGTACGAGTATTCTGCTTAATTCAGATGCTCTGTCCATCACTACCCCCTTTTCTGAATCGTTTTGTCCATCATAAGTGTAGAAGGGTATGCTCAGATGTGAGTCCCTTGCTCACTGCACCATCAGGATTCAAGCAAGCCTGGCCGAAGACGGCTGTAATGCCAGAAACCGGTCCCCGGAAGCTTGTTTCCTTTCCAGTAAAAGAATTGGCTTGGTAGTTTGGTCTGCCCTGTTCCCATGATGCACTGGGCCAGGGACAGACTAATTTGCATGTAGCCAGGTTCTGAGCTGGGATGGTGCAGTGAGCTAAAAAACGGTGATGGATCAAGCCCTGATCTGTTGACTGGGTACGAGTATTCTGCTTAATTCAGATGCTCTGTCCCTCACCACCCCCTTTTCTGAATCGTTTTGTCCACCATAAGCGTGGAAGGGTATGCTCAGATGTGAGTCCCTTGCTCACTGCACCATCAGGATTCAAGCAAGCCGGGCCGAAGACGGCTGTAATGCCTGAAACCGGTCCCCGGAAGCTTGTTTCCTTTCCAGTAAAAGAATTGGCTTGGTAGTTTGGTCTGCCGTGTTCCCATGATGCACTGGGCCAGGGACAGACTAATTTGCATGTAGCCCGGTTCTGAGCTGGGATGGTGCAGTGAGCTAAAAAACGGTGATGGATCAAGCCCTGATCTGTTGACTGGGTATGAGTATTCTGCTTAATTCAGATGCTCTGTCCATCACCACCCCCTTTTCTGAATTGTTTTGTCCACCATAAGCGTGGAAGGGTATGCTCAGATGTGAGTCCCTTGCTCACTGCACCATCAGGATTCAAGCAAGCCGGGCCGAAGACGGCTGTAATGCCAGAAACCGGTCCCCGGAAGCTTGTTTCCTTTCCAGTAAAAGAATTGGCTTGGTAGTTTGGTCTGCCCTGTTCCCATGATGCACTGGGCCAGGGACAGACTAATTTGCATGTAGCCAGGTTCTGAGCTGGGATGGTGCAGTGAGCTAAAAAACGGTGATGGATCAAGCCCTGATCTGTTGACTGGGTACGAGTATTCTGCCTAATTCAGATGCGCTGTCCATCACCACCCCCTTTTCTGAATCGTTTTGTCCTCCATAAGAGTGGAAGGGTATGCTCAGATCATACTTACATATTTACTTAGCTACACATGTATAAAACACAACTTCATCTATTCATTTAGATAGTAAGTCATACTTAGTGAATTATAAAATCATTATTACAAGTATAAAGTCATCCATACAGTCACTCACACAATCATTGAGTCTTATGTATACTTATCTATATACAACAACTGACACATACACTGCCTTTTATTTTTCTAGTTTGTTGGACATGTACCATTGAGAAATATATTTGCTCATCATCACACCCTTAAAGATATTCACTCACCCAAACAACTGTTAGAACATGTAGTTTTAACATCATATATCTAGTTAATCAACTATTCACACATCTTTGGGCAGTCACACACCCCCCACCGAACCACACACACATTCACTCTCCCATACAAATACTCAGTTAACTAATCAATAACTAATATAGACTTTCACATAGCTAGTAACCAACTGGAGAACCAGTTTACACAACAACTGACAAACTGATATAGCTATTCAAACAGTTTATTCACTATCCACTATATTTAGTGAGACACTATAAATTGGTCAAGTAAATAGTCAATTACACTGCTACTAAATCCTCCATCCAAATATTTATTTGTATATATCCACTCATTCTTCAATGCAAATTGCTATATATATAATGCATATTTAAATAACGAAGCAAACCACATTCACTGGATGATGTCAACAGTGATGTCATCAGTGATGTCATTTGAGATGTCATCAGTGATGTCACTGACCATGTCATGAATTATGTAATATGTGACATCATCAGCAGTGGATTGCGGGTGCGCGAAATATAGTTAGTACAACTAACTATATAGGAGCAATTTCAATGGTTTTGTATGAGTGAAATGTCCAGCTAACTATAACACCCCTAAAACTTATAGTTTTTTGAGTATATATATATATATATATATATATATATATATATATATATATATATATATATATATATATATATACACACATATATATATCCAATATTCAGTCACTTGCTTCATTCTCTGGAGTCACATCAGCCAGGATACAAAGTACACGGACACGGACCAATGAAGTTATTTCATTATTTATTTTCTAGTGCAGGTAGTCTCATGACGTTTCGGCTCCAAGAGCCTTGTTCACATGACAATGTTCTAGTACATGGTTGGCCCTTATAAAGTGCCAGTGATAGGTTCATTGATGTCACATGAGAGGGCTGTGTATGGACATAGATAACATACTAGGCTTATATAGCAGTTGTATTTCTAAAAGCATTACTTGGTTGTTATATACAAATTAAAGTAAAATACCAAATTCGCAACAACTGACAGTCTAGTAGTGAATTAGAATGTCGACATTTATAACATTGTGGATAAAACGAGATGTCACAGTTAAATACATTGTATTAGTAAACTATTTAAACCCACTCTTCCATCACTTCTGGGTACAATGCTATCTTAAATAATTTAAAAAAAAAGCTTTTTTTATATAGGTGTATGTATGTTACAAGCGTATTGATATCAATTGCATTTGGCATTCTGTAGACCAATAGATGTATAAAGTGCAAGTGCAAGATTCTTAATGTGCAAACATCGCTTTCAGTGCAGTTTTTTGTGCAAAACATCGCATTAGTGCAAACCATATCCGGTTAGGAGTACTGATCCCCTTCTATCTGTACAAAAATGCTACAGTGCAAAACTATATGGTCAAAATTCATAGCAGCTGATTGTGCAGATATCTTCCGTCTGTGCAAAGAGTCGCATGGCTTCACATAGTTAAACTAATTTCTAAGAACACTGTAAAATATCAAAGCATGATTAAACAAGGCTAGATAAAATTATCTCAGTCAAATACTTGCTTGCTATTTGTATCCAATGTTGTATTTAAAAGATATTAAAAAACAGTCTAAAACTTGTTCAACCACAATGTTGTCAACCACCCTTTAAAAGCCTAGGGGAAATTTTCATTCTGTACATACACTGTGATAAAAGTGAATTAAGTGTCTACTAAATGGTGAACTAAAAGGACTGACCGGGAATTAGGACCCGCACAGTCCATCTAGTTCCTAAAGTGTGGTTTAGTGATAATAATCAATATATATATATGTACAATGGAATAACACTCCCAGCAACCTCCAGCTGTCACAGACCGGCGAAGTAGGAGACGGACCACGTTGATCAGGCAAGATGTTCTTTTTATTTAGCCAAGTTACAGCAGTGACGCTTTTCTAACCCTTGTTCACACACCGGTCACAGTGAACATAGTTTGGTTTTAAATGTTTTGAAGTGCACTCCCACCCACAACACGTGTTTGGTCACGTGACCATGGAAAGTGAGACAATACTATGGACTCTGATATATTTTCTCCTATTATATCATAGTGTGTTATCTCGTGTCAAATCACTATTATGCATAATTCCACAAATAAACTTAGTTTTGTTTAAAATAGGAAATACAAAGCATAGTGCAAAGAAATTCAATATATATAAATATATATATATATATATATATATATATATATATATATAATTATATGCATATATCAGTATAAATACATTTCATCATCTATTGCTCACATATTGACCCATGGACTTAATTCTATTAAGGTCAATCTAGGTTATATTCCTGTATAAATACACAAAGATTTTATCACATGTGAAGCCTTCCTTTCACAAGATTATAATGTCTGCATAAATCAACCAGAGTCCTTGAACTACTTAATAATTATACTACTGCAAGTAACAAAACAACAGCTAATTCACTGTGCAAAACTGTGCAAAATTGTGCAAATAAGCTTGAAAAGTGCAAACCAGATGATGGATAATATGTATAAATATTGTTAACTATAATAAACCACTGTTTGGATAAAATTGCTAAAAGCATATAAATAACTTTAACAAATTCATCATATCGATAGAAATAGTGCAGAAGAAGGTAATAAGTATATTATTTACATCAGGCATAATATATATATATATATATATATATATATATATATATATATATATATATATATATATATATATATATATATATATATATATATACACACACACACATATATATATATATATATATATATGCAATGCAAAACGGCGTCCCAAGCGCGCACTCAGGCACAGCAATAACCACACCAACAAATCGGGTCTGCCAAAAAGTAGGGTTTATTCACGCCATAAGCCCTACGTGACGCGTTTCGCACTCCGTGAGTGCTTGTTCACACAAAAGTTCTCAAAACAATTGCTGTATTTACCATGTGTGCATACTAAACATCAAAGATGGACTCACATGCCTAACCTTAGTATTGGAGGCGCCATCTTTCAGTGGGTTTACCTGAATGGTTAATGCGACAGTTATACAAATTCTCACTTGTATTTATAATATACAGTAATTACCTGTTATATACAACCAAATTAATATACATGTGCAAAAGATTCACATATTAAGGTCGTCTTCCCACTGCGACATTCTTTACAATAAATATACAATGGCCTGGACTTATATTATAACTCATGCATATAGTCCATTATTGCGAGGTGTATATTGCAATTCTTAGACGAACCCACTCGAACTGGCTTAGAATGTGGACCTAGTGATTGAGTTATCCAGTCACGTGCTTATTATGTTAGCGCGTGATTGGCCAATGAAACCCCCTCGATCTCACTCGAACTGGCACAGAATGGAGACCTTGTGATACGGTTATCCAGTCACGTGCTTGTTATGTTAGCGCGTGATTGGCCAATGGAACCCCCTATGGTTCCCTTGGTGACTGACTCGCTTGGCAGTAAACAATACTATTGTATTGTGGCCCCGTAAGTGCGCTGGGCCGCCTGGATGAAAGCTCACAGATATCTGAGTCTCCCCTGGATAGTGGGTATGCGAGAGCAATTATATACGTATAATTAAGGTCCATGCTACCAGTTCCCTTGTTAGTGGGGAGGCCACCGGACACCAGCTATCTAGACTGTCCCGGTCAAAAACACTGGCACAATGCATAAATGTTCACACAAAGACAGCAGGATTGAGAACTATGTTGAGGATCTGCATTGAAAAAACCCAGTTCCAACTAACAAAAAGTGATAAAGTGCACTGTGCTTCAACAAAAAATATATATAAAAACATACTTGAGCTGAAGAATGGAGAAGGCCAGTGTTGAAAGGACTGGGGTGCTGAATTCATGGACCTGAGACATAGTCCCACCCTTTCAACCTGTGGAAGGAAGCATATGAGGACTAATGTACTGTTGAAATTAAGTTATCACATTAACATTAACACAAAATCATTCATGATGTAAATGTACATTATATTCCTCATCGAGGTTGTGTCCTTTCGGAAAGCGGGTGCAGAGACCAATGATATATTTCGACTCTCTTTGTCTTAGTCTCAATGCTCGGTTGCCACCTCTAGTGGATAAGATCACTTGTTCAACAATATAGTACCTCAGAAATTTGGCATTGGAAAAATGATGACTCTCGAAATGTCTGGCAATGGGATATTGCTTGTCTTTGTTCGTTATTGCCCTGGTATGTTCCAATATCCGTTGTTTGGCCATTTTTGTGGTGCTGCCCACGTACCTGAGTTCACATGGGCATACAAGTACATATACCACAAATGTGGTAGTGCAGGTCAAAAATTGTTTAATGGTTTCCATCTTGTTGGTACTAGGATTCCAATATTCTTTAACCATCTGACTGTTCGCACAGGCTTTGCAGTGCCCGCAAGGAAAAAATCCAGGAAGATCTACTCCCCGAGGTATGATGTCACTGATTAAATTGTGTACTAGTAAATCACTGAAGTTGCGGCCCCTGCGGTAGGTGATACTCGGTCTGGACGGTATGGTGTTGCCTATTATGGGATCATTCTTCAGAATGTTCCAATTTTTGACAATACTTTTCTTTATTTGTTTATGATTGCCATTATAGTCAAGGATGATGCGAGTGACCATTTCATCCTCAATACTTTCATCATCTTTCCTTTGATTGATCAGGAGATCTTTGCGTTCCACTGATTTCACTCTGTTGATTGCTCTTTTGATTACCCATTTCGGATAACCTCTGTTGGTGAACCTTTGTACCATTATTGCTTCTTCCTTTTCATAATCATCAATGGTGCTGCAGTTGCGTTTTGCCCTGAGTAGTTCCCCATAGGGGATACTCCACTTCAGGGGGTCAGGATGGCTGCTCAGGGCATGCAGTAAGGTGTTACCTGCTGTTTCTTTACGGAACAGTATAGTTTTGAGTTTGTTGTTCTGAACTCTCACTTTTGTATCCAAGTATTCAATCTCCCTGTTACTGATGTTACTAGTAAGAGTGATGTTATTATGGTTGGTATTCAATTTGGAGATGAATTCAATAGCTGCGTTCTTACTGCCCTTCCATATTAAAAAAATGTCATCTATGTATCTTAGCCACATAGTGACATTCCGGAAATCTTCCTGCATATCTGGTCTATTTTTGATGTCAGCCTCCCATGCGCCCATATATATATATATACCAGAGGTTTCACACCAGTTATAGTTACCTGGAAATTTTACTGACATAAAACCATTGAAATTCCCACATTATAGTTAGTTGGACTCACTATAACTTGCGCGCCTGCAATGCACTGCTGATGACGTCACATATTACATCACTCATGACATGGTCAGTGATATCATTCATGACATCACTGATGACACCATCCAATGAATGTGTGTCTTTCTGAAAAATAAATATGTTTTATATATGTATATGTTTTGTTCGATGGAAGAATAAATGTTTAAATAAGTGTCTAAATGGATTTTTTTTTAAATTGACTGGTTAACTGGCTTATTAAGTGTATCTTAGTGAATACATATATTAGCTAGTAATTGTTAAATATTTAAATATATGTATCAGTGTTTCACTTTGTGTATAAGTGGCTGCTTGGTTTGGTGAGTAGTTACATGTGTGTGTATATGAGTTATTAGATTTTTTTTGTATCAGTATGAGTGTCTGTATGGTTTGGTGGTGGTATTACTTAGCACATAGATGCATCAATGACTGACTCACTGTTTGTGTGTGTTTTGAAATCAGCATATGTGCAGGACTGTATGGGTGGATGAGTGTGTATATGTGTGTGTTAGTGAGTGAATGACTGTCTCACTAGTGTCTTTATCAGTAACTACATATGTTTGAATCTAGTATATGTGAGTATTGATGTATATAAGTGAGTATATGTGAGAGTGAGAGATTGTAAGAGTTCCTGTTTAGTATGTCTTTCTATAAGTGATTGTTTTAGAGAGTAAGTATGTGTAAGTTTCCTTAGAAGTAAGGTGGTAGTGGGTGTATAGCTGTATATGCAAATAAATGGATGTTCAATAGTCTATTTGCATGTGTGAGTATGTGTGTGAGTAACTTTTGGATGACTGTCGGTGTGTTACAGGATGTATAGGTGTATCACTACATATGATGAATGAGTATATGTATGAGTGACTATATAGAACTGTTGGTGAATGAGTGGATGTGTATATAGATGGTGGAATTACTGAATTGGTTGTTGTAACTGGTATGGGTATCTCCATTTTTTTGAAAATGTTAGTTTCTATGTTTGAATATGTGTTTAAAGGGTTACATTACACTGAAAGGAGGTCTGTCACTCTGTCACAAGGATGGTGTCATCAGTGATGTCATGAGTGATGTCACTGACCATGTCATGAGTGATGTAATATGTGATGTCATCAGCAGTGCATTGCAGGGGCGCAAGTTATAGTGAGTCCAACTAACTATAACGTGGGAATTTCAATGGTTTTATGTCAGTAAAATTTCCAGCTAACTATAACTGGTGTGTTTTTCAGTGAATTGAATGGGTTTTTTTAAATGCTAATTCCTAACTATAACTGGTCTGAAACCTACGTTTTTTTCAGTGAATTTCATAGGTTTTTTAAATGCTAATTCCTAACTATATATAGGGCCTCAAACCTATGAAATGTAATATTTTTTATAATGAATCCTATATTGTACATTTATATAATACTTTTTAAAAAAATATATATATTTTTTGCCCTGGTGCGCTCCCGATGCGCGCCCCGGTGAGCGCACCGGAAAGCGCACTTTTCCGGCGCGCACCGATGAGCGTCCCGTTAGCGCTATTACCGAGAATGAAAACATCATTGTGACGTATCGCGTAGCCGCGTCCGCGTGATATGCACGGCATAAGCGCACCCGGAAGCACTCGAGCGAATACGATCACGCAACGTAAGAATTTGACGCGCTTACGCGACGCGCCCCTGGGGCGCGTAGCGTAAGCGCGCCGGGTCATGTGACCTAAAAATGACACTTTTTATTGGTTCAGGACAGTTTTAGTTTCCAAATGATGAAAGCCCTGGTCATGTGGCCTTAAAATAACTCTTTTCATTGGTTGTTATCAGTTTTTTTACAACTTGAAAACCCCACCCATTTCCTTCATTTCTTCTTTCACTTTGGAGACAGCAAGACCTGTTTTTTTCTGTCCTACCATTTTGTGCAAAGAATGGCAGCTAGACCATCCAGCAGTAGTGAGGACTCAGATGGCTTCATTGAGGAACAGCCTCCTCAGCCCAAGATCAAGGAGCATTTTATTTGGAATTGTTTTTCAATACCTGAAGGATTTAAAAAGGTGAATGCTCCCAAAGTAGAATGCCTAATCTGCCAAACTGTGCTTTCCTGAGGAGACCCAAAAAGGAAGTACAGTTTTGGCAATTCAACAATGATTTGCTACGTCCAACGCAGGCACCCCCAGAACTATGCCCGGGAGAGTGTCCGAGACCTGGCACATAATCCCCCAAGGGATGGTGCCTCTACATCTACAGGAGGAGCCACAACATCAGGGAGAGGACATGCAGCGGAATTGGAGATGATTCCGAACATTCAACCTGTTTTTAGTGACATTACTATATAGTGCAAGCAATGCGATGAACTGCTTTGCTATGGTGAGCAGAGCATCAAGCTCATTGCAGGCAAGAGGCAAGAACACCGCTGCCTTCCCCAGCCCTAATTTTTCCCCTTTTTTTGCTCCTGTTGAACAGTTTTGCATTCCCTGTTTTTGTTTTTGTTCTGAAAAAAACAAAAAAACTGTTCTTTTTAGAACTACCTCCAAATTATAAAAAAAGGCGAATTTTTTTTAAAACTCTGTCATTCTTTATTCCTTATGGTACGCTCCCCGGTGTGCGTACCGGGCGCTCTCCCCCAACGCGCCCCCCCCCCCAACGCGCAAATCAAATTTTTTTTATAGCCCCCACATCAATCCTAGGGGGTCAAGGGGGGTCTTGTGGTCATTTCCACCTTTGTTTTTGCCACCTCTTGTGTCTCGATCCTACCGAGACACAAGATGGCGGCCGCTCGGGACTGTTTGGAATGTTGACAGACACCCGAGAGCCAATCAGCTTTCCGCGCGCAAGTCCCGTAGCACGCCCGGTGCGCTCCCCGGTGCGCGTACCGGGGCGCGGCTATAGATATATATTTTTTTTAACCTAAATTACTCAAAATCCACTGGAGCACATATCTTGAGACATAGCAAAGGCACATCGGGCTACCAGTCCCTACAATTTTGCGAAGTTTGGTGGAAATCCATTCAGCCGTTCAGGCTAAAAGTGAGGTCGACCGCCCTATGGAAATTAACATGGGGAAAACACGTTTTGGGACCCCCCTTTTATCTCGGCCCCTGCTTCATGAATCCCCCCCAAACTTCTGGGGAGGACCGGAGCGCCGCGAGGCAAATTTGAGGAAATTTTCAGGCAGATTCCTCAACCGACGCCAAAGTTATTCACAATAGAATGTTGAGATTTTGCATTGAAAATAATCCTAACTATAACTACCTACTGGCGACCGCCAGTAGGTAATATATATATATATATATATATATATATATATATATATATATATATATATATATATATATATATATATATATATATATATATATAAGTCAAATTTGTGAGCTAACAGCTCACCGTGCCTTTCCCAGCCACTCCATGGCGGCGGTCTGTGATGAGGCAGGCAGCCTCAATCAAATATGACCCACCACCTCAAGCTGTTCAGAACATTCAGAAAACAGCTTGAGGTGGTGGGTCATAGAAAAAATAACTCAAAACCCACGAGGTGGCAACCTACAAAATACCCTGAACAGAAGGGAATGTAAGTGGATATACTCGCTTAATACTGTCAACAAGGGACTCAACGAACTTGAGGAAATGAATAGACAAGTATCCCTGCTACCCTGAGTACCAATGTGTTTAGGAGCGTGTCTATGTATACATTATTTCCCCAAGGTACACTATATGCACTTATGCACTTGTTCCTTGAGAAACATGCCGGACTGTATATGTATCTAGTCATGTTGTTAATCATTTAAAAGTGTGTTTCATTGCATGCATAACTATGATAATTTAGCCATACTGTGTATCATCAGACGATTTTTTCCTGAGTTATATGCACTTATGCACTTGTTCCTTGAGAAACATGCCGGACTGTATAGGTATCTAGTCATGTTGTTAATCATTTAAAAGTGTGTTTCATTGTATGCATAACTATGATAATCTAGCCAGACGATTTTTCCTAACCAATCGATTTTAGGCCTTGTTAATCTGATTACTGGCACTGGACACAGTACACTGTCTACTGAAATGACTATGATGTGCGAGTTGTCCCTTGTTTGTCTCTTCACTGAAAACTGACCTGTACAGCATGGCGTCCTAGGACATTATTGCACAATACCAGCAATTCATTCAATTGGAGCCTGATAATTTCTTGTATATGATGCATTAATAATCCAAAAAATGTCGTTTTTAAAAAAAAATGTTGCCATCAATTTATTGATTTGATAATTTCGGCAATGACTTGCTCTATGCGCACATTTAATTTTTGTTCCAATTTGATGACCGCTTCAGCACGCTAAGCGTGTATTCCGCAACACGTTTTTAAACATCAAGTCCGCTCTCTATGTCCAGCACTGGCAGAGGCGCGAGGCTTAATTACACACGCATGCGCCGGGACAGTAACGGCGTCCACGGAGCAGGCGAGGTTTGACCGGCTGCAATCACCGGCAGACAGGTGAGACGTTGTCGCTGTGACTACGTCTGTTTAGCCCCTGAATCCCCAGGTTGCCCGCAATGTTTAGGGAGATATCTAACTCTGCGCCTCTCCCTTCCTCCATTGTATAGAATCTCGAACCGAGGAATAGGCACGCCAATACGCTGATAAGGTAAATGGGTTTGACACCCGATTTTCTGTCAAATTATCTTTTGTTCCAATGCTGGATATGATTAGTGAGACCATTCTTTGTCTCTATTTTAAGCTACCTGACTCAACGACTGGAGCTTTCTAGAAATTGTGAATTACCCCAATTTTCTAAGGTAAATTGTTCTTGGATCAAATCCTCTTTATACTGATGAATCTTATTGTAATCCAGTATACTTACACAGGTATAATTAATTGCAGGTAATTTTTACCATGGTGCCTGTATGAAACTTTGAAACCTCATCGAGATGTGGTAACAATGGAATCCACATAATAAGAAGTATTGATAGGAAAGTTGGAATTCAGGACCACGTCCCTTGTTTTTCATCCTATTGAAGGGTAAGAATATACCTCACTCTGGCTACGGCCATGATAAGCTTTAAAAACCTATCCACCTAAGTTAGTAATTCCTGATTTTATCTTCCTTAGGGTTATTATTATCCCTTGGTTGCCCACGTACATTCTCCAGTCCTGATGAAGACTCGCAATCCCAAGGTTCAAATCACCGGTTGGGCATAAGACGAGTCGAAACGTCGACATTACCCCTCATTACCCTTGGACCAACTTAAGAATTGTATATAGTGCTAAATAATTTTCAGACATACGTCTAATTTAAAAAATGCTCAAAAAACTTCAAACTAGTTGGCCAGGGTTCAAAGATGACTGAGCAGAAAGTCTGTTATTGCTTTGTAAATAATGTGAATAGTTGTTTCTACACTCTTTAATTTTGTTTTCTTTTCCGTTCACTTGCGTTCACACTTCTGAGCACTTCTTTCGCACTAACCTTTTTCTCGGGCAACCCCTATGTGTTTTTATCAATTTTTGAAATGAAATGAAGTACTTGTGTATAATATGAACTGAAAAAACTCAAAAAATATTCCCAAAAATATTCTGAAATATGATGAATGAGTTAATAAATCAAAAGTAATCTCTTATTGGTGGTTTAGGTTTAGTTTTTTTTTTTTTTTTTTTTTTCTAGTACAATAGAGCAGATGGACTGTGGTTGCTCTACCAAAAATTGTTGAAACTATTGATTTAAGTCAACCTGTATAATTAATAGGTCTAGGACCATTGTTGTTTTGATACCGTTAAATGCCCAGGTCCATACCTTATGGGTTACCCCATTTTCTTAATGGTTCAATCAAATACACCACAGCCGTCTATAAATCCAAAAAGACAGCAATCATGGACACGAAATTGGCTGCAACAAACCTCCGTTTATTTCACTCAGGCCTTTTGGCAAGTAGCACTCAACGCGTTTCAGGAACACTCCCTTGTTCACAAGTCGATATATATATAAAAACATATTTAAACTTTACAGGAACACATACTCACTGGATGGTGTAATCAGTGATTTCATTTGAGATGTCATCATTGATGTCACTGACCATGTCATGAGTGATGTAATATATGATATAATCAGCAGTGCATTGTGGGGGCGCGAGTTATAGTTAGCTCAACTAACTATAACAGCCGAATTTCTCTGGTTGTCCAACTAACTATAACGTCCCTGAAACCTGTGTATTTTTCAGTGAATTTAAAAGGTTTTTAAATGAAAATTTCTTACTATAGCCTCCCTGGAACCTATGTTTTTTCAGTGAAAATATACATATATGTATGTTGAAATATGTGGGTAGCACCATTTGTGAATAAAAAAATAGAATACTGGAGCATGTACGTGCCACGAAAAACAAAGACAGAAATAATGCAGTGGCCAACACATGGAGCTACACCGCAATGGAGATTGGAAAACCCTGAAATTTTATGGGTTAGAAACCATACTAACTAATGTACGAGTAGGAAATAGGGAGAAAAGACTGCGACAAAAAGAATCACGCCACATCTTAAATCTCAGAAGTATGACACCATGTGGCTTAAACCAGTCGGAGTAACTGTACATACACATTTAATTAAATATATAGCCTCTCCCAGGGTGCAACAAGATATAAGTAACACCAAGAAGTCATCATCAATGAAAGCCTGAGTACCAGCATCTGCATGGAAACACTTTACCCACTGGAGGGTTTAAAAAAAATGGGTCAGAACCCAAAATGGAACTGAGTAAATCCATTGAGTCATCAGGATGGCAACATATTCCCGGAGGGTTAAAATGTATCCAAATAAATAATGATTCGAGAAAATCTAAACAGTTTCCGGTATCATATGGAAATATATTCCCATTGGAGGGAAAATGAGCCAAATAAAGAAAGGAACTGAGTAAAATTCCCACTGGAGAGTCTATAATAATGCCAAGAACTGTAAAAAAAGTCAGACGTGTATCAATACTCCGCCATGCAGAAATGAATAATGAAAAATAAGTGTTTACTGATGAGGTTTCTTTTGGTGGAATCAATGAAATTTGGCACTATTGCTTTGCACCACTTATATACATAATTAATCACGGAAAACAACAGGGGACTAGATCTCCCCGAAGTCCGAGGAAAGACCCCTGATCACAGACAAGAAAAAAGGCAAAAGCTTTTCCTGTGGATGAATTTTAAAATATGGTTGATCACGCTAAAAAAATCAGCAGTGAGCAAGATATTACAAAATACCGAAACACATTGGTTTGGTCTGTGCTGGCTGTTTAAAAAGGATTTAAGAATACATTAACTTGCTGGATTATATCTCTGCTGGTGTGCGACCTTTTTCTTCTATATGAAGGATTTGCTGAATATATATATATAATATAGTAAGTCCCGTGTGGAGTGTGCAAGTGACCGATTTCCCCAAATTGACTTGGGGGGCGGTAACTGACCTGCAATATTTGTGCCCATACACACCATGTCTGTAGACACGTTAAGGGGGCGAGTGTCGGCATCAAAAGGAATGTTTTCCGATTCCCCGGCTGGGGAATCAGTACTCATGGCAACACCAAGTCCAATGCGGGATAAAAACAGCAGTTTGAAGGATTTATTCAGAGCTTTGGAGAAATACTGCAAAAGTGAGCAGGCGAAGTGGTGGGAGCATAGCTCCCTCACGGGTTACTTAGAGGTTGGAAGAGTACCCAGGGGCCTGAGAATAATGTTGGCCCTCTCCTGCGATAACCCGGACCCCCCTAAGATGTTATCGGACTGGGCTCAATGTAACTTGAATTCGTCACGTCAATTAATAGAAATTCTCATTCAGTATGCGGAGAGTTAAACTCCTAGCCGAAATCGACAGGTTAAATGGAGAAATTGAGAAAATTCTAAGTTCACCATTAACTGTTAAATACCATGAGGATATGGTTGCGAGGTTAAAGCGGGAAGAGGATGTAAAAAAGAAACGCAAAGCATTCAAATTCCAAGGGGATAGGCTTGATTATGAACATGGCCACATTTTTACATTCTCTAAAAAATACGATAACCTCAAAGCCCGACACAAAACTACAGTCAGCACCACAACATCGGGGCAATCTACCAGCACTGCTCAAGCTGAGGTGTCTTCAATTTCCGAGGAAAGCTCAGCGATAGACAGCGAATCAGATAACGAGTTAAAACGAGGCCAAAGGTTGGGATTTCGCAAGTTTACCCCGGCACAGGAGCTAGAAGTGGTACAGCAGGACAGAAAACAAACCCTTCTCTCAGGTACTCGGGGAGCCAACGCAAACAAATCAACAACAGGAAACGCTCAGAAAGGAGAAAGTGCAATAAAATCAAATGTCGGCGGAATGCAAAAGAAGAAACGCAGCACATGGCAACGCAATCAGGCGCCAAAATAATGGATGTGAATACAGTGGTGAATTTGACGGACATTGTGCTTACCCCCAGCGAAACGGCTACCCTTTCTTTACGATTGTCTTACAGTGCTTGAGGGGATTTTGATCATGCCAGCACCAAAATTGACTTATTCAAGTATGTTCGCAAATTGAAACTTAAAAAATATCACTGTACTCATAAAGCCCTGGATACCACGGCGACTCCCAACCCTTTACTGTCTAGCCCTGTCTAGCCCTCCGAGTGCAGGAGTGGCACTCACACAAGAGTTGTTTGAATTGCAACAGGAGGAAGCACTGTCACAGCCGGTTCCCGGACGGGGATTGGCAGTAGTACCAACTACCAGCATCTTCAAGCCAAAATCCAAATTTTGTCCTCTTATGTTAAAGGATAACCTTGATTTGTTCCATGATAAAGTCGCCTTGGAGCTCAAAACACTGCATCTCAAAGTCTCCAATGCCACTAGAAGACGCAACTACAGGGACTTGGAATACCACAAATTGATTAAGAAACTTAAGACCAATGTGAATATTGTCGTCAGGCAATCAGACAAAGGCAGAAACGTGGTCCTTTGGCCACGTAAAATGTATATGGAGGTGGCTCTTGGCCAGTTGAATGACCGTGAATGTTATGAAAAGGACCAACACCAATGAGGTTCAACTGGCCTATAACGATATCCATTCAAAATTGATGGCCTGGAGAAGTAAGGGGCTGCTGACTATGGAAAAATACAAGTATTTGAAAAACGACAGTCCGACAACGCCTGTAATGTACTTTATTCCCAAAATACATAAAAACAGTATGCAGGCGCCAGGCAGACCCATCATTTCCGCTCGTAACAGTATTTAGGAGAATGTCAGCAAGTAAGTAGATTATTACCTACAGGAGCATGTAAAAAACCTGCCCTCCTTTATTTTGATCAACAGAAAGTGAGCAACCCAAAATACCCTTGAGGCCTTGGGTGAGTAGATTTTGGAGGATAAATTAATGATCCTTACAAGCAATCAATTCAACAAAATGATTATTTGATTGAGTATAAAGCCTCTATTCGGTCAGGACATAAAAACAACATATAAACAACAAACACAAAGGTGTATTAGAAAAATAGAATTTTATCAGGAAATCAATGAGGTAAATAATTTCATACACAGATGAGAGAAAATACAGAAATGATTAGGACTGTAGGTACACAAAAAAGTAAATTAATGAGTGACTCAACAGAACCTAAAAACACCTATCCCAAATCAGAATGAATAAAACAAGGCAGGGATAAGATGAAAGTCGACGTTTCGGTCTCCTAAATAGCAATTTCAGAAACCGTCTTCAGGACTGATGTCAATTATGATCTGTATAGAAGCAAATGTAATCTGAAACATAAATATTTACAGTTACAAATCTAAAATGTATTCAAATAGTCATTACACCTTTGTGACAAAACAAAACAACAAAAGAGCACTGGTGACACAAACAAAAACATTGTGATACATACAGGAATGACCATAGTGAGAGTATCATATTTCAAACATCAAAGCTTATTTAAGCAATCTGTTCATTATAGAAGCACATACACATTTCATGATACCAACAAGTGTATCTGTAATTCAAAGGAGGTTACATCAGAGATTATTTGCTAACTACAGATCAATCTTGGAGATAAATATTTAAATTAGAGAAATATATTCAAAACAAGGCGTTGAAGGTAGTATCTTTTTTCAAGGTGCATTTAGTACTGTGTCATATCTTATACTTGTAAAGACACACTTCATATAGCCCTGTTATCAAGTCATACTCAATCGAATTCATACATGAGAACCCATTTATATGTACAAAAAGTATAGAACAATGGTTATTTCTGTTCAATGTATTAAGGGCCAGACATTATCAGCAAACAGTCAGATTTAGGATTGAATTTGAGTGAAAAGCACTTAAGAGTTCATGCGGATGCTATACGAACCCAAGACTATTCTTATATATCATTAGTAGGGAACAATGTTACCTCGATTATATTGCTGCAGGTCTAAGGATGTTGTGACTCGATCACAGTATCATGTATGGTGAAGGTACTGGAGCTGCTCCTAAATATGGGTACCAGAATTACTCATTGGTCGGACAGAAGAGTGTATAAACATTGGTAAAACATAAAATATTTTATACCTAATTGTATGTCCGGCCCACTCCTGTGTAAATTATTTAAGGCAGATTGTAGATTTCGTGCCACAAACCAGTGGTCTAAAAAATAAGAACCAGATTTAGGAAATATCAATGTATGGATCCAGCAGTCAGTTAAAGGTGCAGGTGAAATACGAGGTAACGACATACCTATCACTCAGAAATGAAACGGATTAATTCCAAAAACGAGTGGTGTATTCTACATAATTAGTGGGAGTTTATAAGGACATAAAGTTGAGTCTGTAAAAATAATTTGTATAGATTACATATTATTTGTATAAAGGTTGTCAGATATGTAGTGGCAAAAGTAAGAATAAATACCTAGTTTGACCGCAAAGTCGAGTAGACTCAAAAAAATCTTCAATTAGGCAGGGGTACATTCTCTATAAAAGAGAGCACAAGAGGTTTGTCAAAGCTACAGAGTGGCACAGGGGTAATCGTATCTGAAGCTGCCTACAAAGTATAGCTTACCTAGTATCACGAAGTTGATCGAGGTGCAACGCGGCATGCAGCAAGCTACAAGCGAAAAGCAGTCATTGCTTGTTTCGCCCGTATTTAAAGCGCCGTTTGGAGCGCGAAACAGGACTATAGATTTGGCTGCCATATTGAATGAGTCAAATGGTGGTATAGAACCGAAAATCAAAAAGGACAATGTTTCTTAATGTTTAATCGATCAATTAGGATGTCAATGTCCTTGGTAACTATAAATTCGTTCAACCGCTTGTCGACCAAATAGGGTGACTGACACACATTATCTACTTCAGTGTGTAAACAGAGTACTCCTGCAGCGGCATATCAATATGTCGATATATTAGTTAGTCATGTCGATAGTGAGTTGGAGATACTTGTAACTACTTTCATATCAAATATATGTTTGTAAAATATTTCATGTATAGAATAGGGTGTATACAGGGCATCAAAGATGGCAAAAAACTGCCGATCAATCGGCAATATTTGAAAAATCATTAAAACTATGATGAAAAAAATTTCAGGTGTCAAACAGATACTGTGACCCTTTATTTGTTAATAGAGCATCCGCAATCTCTAAATATAAACTATGAGGATACCAACAATGCTAGAAGAACCTATGTACATCATGAGGTATGTATAGTTTAAATAGCCAACAAAAAATATAGGTGGTAATGTAACAGCAACCATATTCACTATACAAAAAAAGGGAAGCAGGTACAGACATAATTCAGAATGTAATTCAGTAGTCCTTTACATTTATATTAGAGAAATTTGGGGAAATGCTCCCTATCAGGAGAATTTGTAGCAGTGACACTGAATGCCAAAAGGCGCAAATGGAATGCATGGCAAGGTTCTTAAACAGAGGATACAGCACTGAAACTCTGACAAGGCGATCAGTAGAGCTAACTCCAAAAACAGACAGCAACTGCTGTATCCTGCAGCTGTCAATGTTCCCAACCCAACAGCTACTAGCGAGACACGTATTATTTTCGGCTTCAGTAACCAACATCACGCAATTCACAGGATTGTGAAAAACAACTGGTCACTCGTAACTAGTGATCAGGTTGTTGGCCATTTGTTACAGGTTTGCCAAGCATAACATACAGGAAAGCCAGATCGATGCAGGATAGCCTTGTTTCTAGAAGCCCTGAAACCAGAACTAACACGATATGGCTTAATAGTAGTAGGGGCTTCTTGAAATGCCCCACCTGCAAGGCTTGCAGGAATGGGGTGAGCAGGAAAGAATACATGACTCCGTTCAGCGCGAATCCCATTAAGATCAGACAGAAACTGACCTGTAGGACACGTTTTGGAATGCCCCTGTGGTCTGAGGTATGTGGGGAGTACCAGGTCTCAAGTGTACAAACGGATCCAGCAATACCTAAGGGCCCTTTCCAATGTCGATACAGCATACCCTGTGGCGCGCCACTTTGAGGAATGTCATGCAAAGAATGCCACTGGGCTCAGGTATTTTGTTATTGACACCGTACCCCCCCAGAGAAGGGGTGGGGATCGTGAAGCTCAATTGCGCAAAGTCGAAACAAGACACATTATTCTGCTCGATACCAAAATGCCAAACGGTCTTAATGCCAGTGAAGACTGCCATACTTATTTATGAAATTGGAACTTGATAGCAACTATGTAAATTTACAATGTGAGTACTGTTTTTACAGAATGTAACGAATGCCTTCCACAACCATTTACTGAGAAATTTTGATATTTTAGATCACTTATGTTTTAACTTCACTGGGAGCACTATGATTTATTTTAGAAAAAATTACCATTGCTTAACATGTATATGAATTCACTTGCACATGCGATATTTTGCACAATACAGATTGCTGGCCCACTTGGGCGTCATTTAACTTCTGGTTTATCATAGTAGATGAACAGGAATGTTTATTAGCATCCATGTAAATATGTATATAAGCAATGAAATAAGCTTATGATGCTTACAGTTGCATATAGCCTGTTTTGTTTTAAACAGTTTTACTACCAATTTTAAGGATGATTACTTTTTTGCCTTCAGCAATGACATGGAAAATTTATATTTTAAAACATTTTAGATATTTATAAGTTTTATTATTATTCTAAATTGCTGAGGTCATTTATTATGTAATTTATTGTGCAATTTGCTTTGGGGTCAATTCCTATGATGAAATTTTGGCATTGTATAAATCCCCATGTGCGTGATCCCTATATAACGGGGGCATGTGTATAGTATTCTCTCTATGTTTATGCTTGCAATGGCACTCTGCACTTTAAAATGGGTAGTCCGCCCCCATGACGTTGTCATGTGATCAAGGCCTCGTCAGGCCGAAACGCGTCATGGCGGAGTGGTGTTGGGCTGAATAAAATTACACGCACCATCATCTGGGTTTGCCTCGTCTTTCTTCACGGCTGGAATCGCTGTTCAGACGACAACGTACTGCATATATATATTGTCGGGCCGTTTGATTTGTGATCAATAAACTGAGAAAATTACCCCCCTGAGTGCGCCTCAATCTTTGCTCCATGAGATAGAAGGAGTTTCGCACAGGAATATATATATATATATATATATATATACTTTTTTTTATATATATATATGTATATATATATATATATATATATATATATATATATATATATATATATATATATATATATATATATATTCACGCAAAGTTCAACAATTGATGGCACTCCACTCGGGAAATCTTTAAACAGCATTTATTTTAGGCTGCGAAGACCTACGCGTTTCGAACGTTACGTTCTTGATCACTGTAACATTTTGAACAATAAGTCCCTTTTCACTTTTGCTTTATATATACATTGGTGCACCTAATGCATTATGGGCATTGTAGTTAAATTAACATCATTCAACTTAAAGCAACATTTCCTAACTGATTTATTAACGTATATGGAAATGACAAAGATTTACATAAATCATAAGCGTTTTTCTCATTGTTCGTTGGACTAAGTGCCCTTTCAATGCCATGCATATAGTGTTGATTTTAACATATCATGTGTTAATGAGACTAGTGTCCAGGCATATGTGGCTTAGCGGTGGCAAGGTAACGAGGCAAGGCGACGAGGCAAGTTGCGAGTACATATATATATATATAAGTGTAGAGCAAAGATGGCGGCGTCAGGCTAGACGCTGTTAGCAGCCGCTGACCAGAGCTGCGGGGCATGCCGCTACACTAACTTGAAACATGAGAATGCCGAGGAACTTTTTTTCAGAAGGGAATTAAATCATATTCATACAGAATAACAAGAAGATGCTGTGCTTGGATCCTGTTTCACGGCTGACAACGGAGGGAGACTGCTCAAGGAACGTACCCGCAGACCGCCCGATCCCAGCGAAGACGACGCTCTCCCTCTTCGCCTCGGTAATCGGCTACTCAGTACTGCGGCTGCTAGCCGGCAGTCGCCCAACAGCAGAGGATCACTGGGCTTCACGGCGGCGGAACTCCGCGGACTCCGCAGGACCCTCAAGCTTGAATTCAGAAGCAGAGAAACACTCCACGAAGCACTCCGCTTACACCGCCTACTCCACCAGCACGCAGTGCTCACACTGCCTACACGGCACAATGGCCCCGAAAAACGCAGCGGCCGTCGGCTCTGCAGCTGCCAAGACAAGGGCAGCACGACAGGCAATACGAGATCAAGAAGCTGGAGTCAGGCGTGGTACTACTCGGGGTGAGCAGCATGAAAGCACAGCAGAAACAGTAGCTGATAAAACACCCACTCGAAGAACCGTCTCAAACAAAACTCCGGCTGTCCCTTTACCTACAAAGCCCGCAACAGTGATTACTATGTTGCAACGTGCAGCCGGCCAGAAACAAGTGTCAAAATCACTTCAACTTCAACAAAACAATCAAGTTCAGCTTTCCCCCGTATCCATTGAAGATGGGACTAGTTTAGTAGCCGAAAAGGTTGTGGAAGGCAATGGCAAGAAGAATCCGGAAAATACAGCTGGAAGCAGCCTCGAGGAGACAGATGAGGCGAACTTAACAAAGACAAGTAATGAGCAACATGCATCAGACCTGGCAGGGCTACCTGAACAAACTGAAGGGCTTACAACTGACTTATTAACCAAGGGATCTGTTCCTGCATCAACGAAGGTAAGCCAGGCACTTCATATTGTACCTGCCTCTCTTGATGTACCAGCTCTAAATAATCAGGGGGTTTGCGACATTGCTAGTGAATCGGCAGGGAGTGCTAACCCCCTGGTGAGTCAAATAAGCACGCCCGCTGCAACTGTTGACATTGTGGATGATACTGTGGATAATGGGGATGATCACAATCATATTATTATTATCGAGACTGCTGGGTTATCCAAAAGCTCTACTTTACCTGACAACGATAGTAACAGCAATAACAGAGAAATTACTAATGACCCTCAGAAGAACGCAGAAGGGGCTGTTCATAGGTTGAGAGAGCCTGCAGATGAAGCTGCAGAGACCATAGAGTCTGTAGAGGTTGTAAAACTTCTAGCAACCCAAGAAATTACGTCAAATGGCAATGTGTTGGGAAATGATGATCATCCATTAGATTCTAATGCGGTATTGGAAGCTGATAGAGATACAACTGATTTTTTCTCCTTCTCAGAAGACATTAGTTGGTCTGAGGATACTGATGAACTTGAAGAATTAGATGAAGGTGAAAATGATATAGACACTAATATAAGTTCAGAATCAGACCATAACCCTCCAAAAGAACGACGCGAAAGAAGAAGAACTATACTTAAAAAGAAGAAAGTTGCACATCACGGAGCTAATGAGTTGTCTTGGGACTATACTCCAACTGTTTTGACCCTTAACCAGCCTCAGATCCCGGCTACAAAATCACTATCCTTAGCTGCAGAACAGACCCCAAACAGAGAACAAACAGAGTCTCCAGAAGCTACACTGACACAAGTGATGGAAACAGTTTTACAGGCCATAGCTTCGCATCGGGAGGAGACATCAAAAGACAGTCGTAAAGCTCGAGCTGGTCTGCAGAAGGTCCAGACCGTGGTTCGCAAGCTCTCAAATACAATGGGTGCTTTCACTGAAAGACTAAATGACATTGAAGATCGATTGTCATAAATTAAACAGAAGCAGCTGCTGCAAATGAGCGAATCGAAGCAAATGAAACACAGCTTCAGGATGTCAGGTGGAAGCTTGAAGATTATGAAAATCGTCTCCGTAGAAACAACCTACGCGTTCTTGGGGTACCGGAGAAAATAGAGGGTGAAGACTGTCGCTCTTTCATTATTCAACTATTTCGTGATACCCTTCCTGAACTTAACACATGGGATTGGAGTTACGAAGTGCAGCGAGCTCATAGGGTTCCTATATCTATAAAAGCTGCAACCACCACAAGCAAATATCCACGAGCAATTCTCGTATATTTTGGGAACTTCTTGCTGCGACAAGCCATATCAGAGAAAGCTACACCTGATAAGCACCGGAGCAAAGATGGCATATCCTATTTTGTACGCCCTGACTTCTGTCATTGGACAGTTGAAAGAAGATGGCGTCTCAGACAACTCATTAAGCCCTTCCAGGAAAAAAAGGCTGTGGTATATTTGAACAACCCAGCAAAACTAAAAATAATCTACAAGGGTCAAACTAACTTTTTTACATCCGAGATGTTATGTTATGTTATGTTATGTTATAAACCGTTTTGTAACGCGCTCTGTTACTTGTGAGTATCCTGGCGCGAGATCAAGGCCAAAGAGTATCTAGAGAGCCTATGAAAGCTCATAGAAAGCATAATTAGTCAATGATATGGGGATATTACTGGAGTAATGTGATTTCTCTTTGACTCGATTGGTTCTATTAATTGCTTAAGATTTATCTAAACTATCACTTATGGAGTTATCTTTTCTCATCTATACTATATTTTTACTATATTTTCTCTATTTCACTTCTTCTCATATCGCTTTAGTATAAGTCACTGATTGCATGCCTCGTGAGCTCTGGTTGGAATATGCTAATCCATCATCACAGACTCTTATGGAGTCTTTTTGCTCTTTTTGGGAGGTCAGGTGAGGGGTAGGGGGGAGAGGACTGTGGAGGGAGTTGGGTGGGAACCAGGGTGTGCAGGGTGAGAGGGGGGTGAGGGGGAAAACACAAAATGAGCAAGTTCGTAAATACTAAAGGAACTATGTCAGATAAGCACCACGTAAAACATAAAATAAACAAATGGGAAAGTTGAACATTGGCAGTTGGAATGTGGCAGGACTCAATGACAGAGGAAAGAGAGCTCAATTATCGCAAGTAATGTTCCACAGCTCCTGGGATATTATCTGTCTACAAGAAACTCACATTCCAATAGGAGAGATTAATCAGCTAAAAATACCAGGCTATAACTTATTAGCTACAACAAAACAAACCACAAAAACTAGAGGTGTTTCAATACTAGCAAGAACAAGATTAGGTGCCCCAATACGGAAAAAAGCCGATATCCATGGAAGATGGGTCATTGTTCAGTTAGCTTTAGGCGTAACCATCTGCTCTGTTTATGGGCCAAATCTTGATGACCCTACACTATACATTGAACTCGAATCAGAATTAGCACTGTGGCCAAGAACTTTAATTCTTTGTGGAGATTTTAATTTAACATTTAGTCGACCTCAATCTCATCAGGGTCATTATAAATATTCTGGCCGGAAGCCTAAGATATACAGAGCAGTGGTAAACTTAATTCAGAGTCACAATCTTCAAGATATATGGACTTTAAAAAACAGTAGAGACCCAGGATACACCTATTTTTCGTACCCTCACAAAAAATATGTACGTATTGATTATATCTTTGCAACTGCAGATATTGCTCAGAATTCTCTTGTCTTCAAAGATCCCAAGACAATATCTGACCACAACGCTATTAATGCTATAGTAGAAATACCGGGATTCAATAGGGAATACCCACAATGGACATTTGACCATAAATTATTGGTTAATCAGGAATATAAAGAACATATAACACAATGGACCAAAGAGTTCTTTGAAATAAATCAATACAGCGCGTCACGGAATAGTGTATGGGACAGTTTTAATGCGGCATTAAGGGGAGAGACTGCTACTTTTGTCGCCAGCCGGAAAAAAGAACGACAAAAAAACTCACTCACAACTTCTTAATAGATTAACACAACTAGAACTTACCCATGCCAACCAACTACGTTACGGAGAGCAGGCTGAGGACACTTTAAGAAGGATTTTAATACTCAAGGCAGAGGTAAACAATGAATTAACCCAAAAAGCAGCAGAAATTTATCAAACCAATCGAAATAAATTCTACGAAACGGGGGAAAAAATAGGTAGACACCTTGCCTTAAAGACCCGACAAACTCAATCCCGTAACACCATTCAAAGCATTGAGTTTAGCGGACACAAATATATCACTCAAAAAGAGATAGCTAATTGCTTTCAAGAATATTATCAAACATTATATCAAAACGAAGATAAACATTCGACTGATGAAACTAGATGGTTTCTAACCAACTGGCTCAGTGAGACTAACATGGTACAAACTATTGATAACGACACAAAGGAAGAACTAGACAAAGAAATTACCCGTATAGAAGTAGAGCTGGCAATATCGGAACTAGCTGCAGGTAAAGCAGCAGGACCTGACAAGATACCCCTAGACTTATATAAAATATTGGGCAAAGTAATAATCCCATTTCTCCACGATCTGTTTTTGGGTGTTCAATGGCATGGAATCCCCCCGGAATCTTGGAAACAAACAAATATAGCTGTTTTTAAGAAGAAGGATAAGCCCCCGGAATTAACAACCTCATATAGACCTATCTCACTGATTAACTCAGACTCTAAAACATACGCCAAAATATTCGCCAATCGCCTGGGCAAAATTATTGAAAAACTGGTGTCTCCCTGGCAACACGGGTTTATACCAGGCAAAAGGACTACCGACCATACACGCAGAGTTATAGCCTTGTTTGATATAATGAAAGTAGAGAAAGGTCAGATGTCGCTAGTTCTTTTAGACGCCGAAAAGGCTTTCGATCGGGTCTCATGGCGATTTCTCTGGGAAATACTAGCCTTCAATAACATCGGCCCGGGATTCATAAAAGCAATTAAAGCCCTTTATGTAGATCCAAAGGCCAGAATTCTGACAGGGGGCTGCGAATCTGAAAATATTAAAATCCAGAGAGGCACGCGACAAGGGTGTCCGTGCTCCCCACTTCTATTTGCATTGTACATTAACCCTTTAATTATTAAACTATTAACTTCGTCAGCGATAATACCAATAAAAACCGGCATCTACAATACCAAAGTTCTCGCATATGCCGATGATGTTGCGGTCTTAACAACTAATCCCACGGAGGCCTTAGCTGAAATAGAAGCAATTACTAAAATATTCGGCCTCTATTCGGGGTATTCACTAAACCAAGATAAAACAATGGTAGTATGCACTGATAATACAGTATACATAAGTCAATTTAGAGTTAGAAGTGCCAAATATCTAGGAGTTAACATCTCGTCCAATACTCACGATATTAACATATTAAACTATGATCCTCTAATCACAAAAATAAAAGCTGATTTACTCAGAGTAAATACTCTACATCTTTCTATAATTGGTAGGAGCAATTACATCAAAATGACAATCTTCCCAAAGATACTTTACCTCTTTCGGGCAATCCCTATTTTATGTGATAGAGCTACTATCAAAAATATAAATCAAATTATATCATCCTTTATTTGGAGTTATGGGAAGATAAGAAGAGCATTACCTAAATTAACACTATCAACTTCGAGAGGTGGCCTAGTGATACCAAACATAACTTACTATATGTGGGCAGCTATACTACAACAAATGACATTCCTAACAACAACTAAACGTAATGATCAAAATAGACCACTACATGATATACCCTCTATATATGAAATAACACTAGGAAGCACAGCTAGAGGATTATTATTAAGACAAATTGAGCCCTCATATTTCAAAAAGATAAAATTTAAAATTATAACTGATGCTTTTAAAACTTGGATCTGCAGTACTAAAATGTTTCTAATTCCTAAATACACGAAATATACACCCCTATGGCACAGCTCAGTAATACCTCAATACCTCAATGATAATATAACTAAACGATGGGAGAATCTAGGTCTAGTAACCATTGAGGACTTTCTAAACCAAGATGGAAGAATAACATTTGATGAATTGATTGCTAAATATCAAGTTCTCCCTACCGAATATTTGCAATTCATTCAAATATACACATCACTAAAACAACACATCACAAACATAGAACTAAAAACGATACCATTCATAGACTTGATACAAAAAAATCAACTAGAATCAGCAACATATATGAGATCCTTTTGAATAATCACCCTGATGACATAGAAAAACTAGAAACTAGCTGGGCGAATAAACTAAATAATCCAAATGTCGATATTGACATGATTCTGCAGCTCTCTTCCAAAGCCATACTAGCCAGCAATCTGAAAGCTCAGATCTATAAAACAGTATGCAACCTATATTACACACCATCTAAATTATTTTCTTGGGGTAAGATTGACCACGATAAATGCCCGAGATGTGCACTTAGTCCTGCAAACCTGTTACATATGTTTTGTGAGTGCCCTAAATTAGATCCAATTAAGGAAAGCATCATAAAATTTTGGACCGAGATATTGGGTCACGAAATCAAAACCTCATCAACTCTGTTCCTACTTGGCTAAGATAGTTCCTTAGAATTCAATAACCCAGAAATCTATACAACTTATATAGGCACTGTCATATATAGAATCATTTTAGCAACTCATTGGAAGGATTCTGAGGCCCCAGCATTTCAGGGATGGCCTAACGGGCTACTAGCTACATATAAACAAGAAACGGCCATCTACAAAGTTAGAGGGAAAAAATCTAGAATATATGGGGAATTGGTTTGGTCATCAGTGGCTAGGTGGTATGAGCGACAGAGGGACTAAAACTATAAGTTACTTTCGCAAACTTGCCATGGGAAGCATGATTATAAAAACTCTGAGAATTGAAATTTTATAACTTTTTTTCTTTAATTCTCCTTTCTCTTTTTCTTGTTCTTTCAAAATACTGGTATTAATTGTTTATATGACTGCCACAATCTTCATGTATCCTATGTTAATTCTATATTATGAAATTCTTAGAGTTTATTTTTTCTTTTTTTCTTCCTTACTAATATTTGTAATTCAACATGTGTTTGACCTTGTATTTTTCGAACATGCTCTAATAAAAAAAACAAAAAAAAACATATATATATATATATATATATATATATATATATATATATATATATATATATATATATTCACAGAAAAGACCATAGGTTTTAGGCCATATATAGTTAGAGATTAGCATTTACAAAACCTTAATTTACTTGCACAAAACCATAGAAATTCGCATATATAGTTAGATGCAATAACTATATATCGCGCACCCGCAATCCACTGCTGATGATGTCACATATTACATCATTCATGACATGGTCAGTGACATCACTGATGACATCACTGATGACATCATCCAGTGACTGTGTGTTAAAATATGTCTTACATATTGAAGAATGAGTGGATGTATAAGTGTCTGGATGAAGGATTTAGTAGGTGCATGACTGACTGTATGAGTGAGTGATTAAATGTGTCTCACTGGGTGCATGGGTAAGTGACTAAACTGTCTTAATTTGTGCATCATTATGTCTGTTGTTCTGTAAACTGCTGCATGTGTTAATCAGTAGCTATATGAGTAACTATAAGGGTTATTGATTGGTTGCCCAAGTATTTGTATGGGAGAGTGAGTGTGTGTGTGGGGGTGGCTGGGAGGTGTGTGACTCTGTGCATACATGTGTGAACAGTTGATTCACTAGATGTATGGGTTCAAAAGTGCATGTGGAAACAGCTGTATGGGCGCTTGACTGTGTGCATGAGTGTATTGGTGAGTGAATGGATATCTCAGTGCTACATGTCAAAGTAAGTACATATGTAAAACACAGTACATGTGAGAGTTGACATATAAAAATAACTGTGGATAAGAGCCAGTGAATGTGTGAGTGGCTGTATGGATCATTGTGAGCTTGTATCAGTGATTGTATAAGAGAGCAAATATGTGTTAGTATATGTTTGAATAAGTAAGATGTGTATAACTGTATAGTGGAGAAAATGGAGGTGTGATTGATTCTTTGCATGACTGACTAGGTGTGTGAGTAACTCCATGGATAAGTGACAGTCTGTGAGTGTCTGTTTACACTGATTGTATCTAAGGATATATTAGAGTCTGAAGATGTTCATTGTATTACCACATAAATTATATCATCAGTGATGTGATCAGTAATGTCAAATGAGATGTCATCAGTGATGTCATCAGTGATATCATTTAAGATGTCATCAGTGATGTCATTACAGATGTCATCAGTGATGTCATCAGTGATGTCACTGACCATGTCATGAATGATGTAATATGTGACATCATCAGCAGTGGATTGCAGGTGCGCGATATATAGTTATTGCATCTAACTATATATGCGAATTTCTATGGTTTTGTGCGAGTAAATTAAGGTTTTGTAAATGCTAATCCCTAACTATATATGGCCTAAAACCTATGGTTTTTTCTGTGAATTTCAATGGTTTTTTAATAGCAAATATCAAAAACTGTCAAATGTCAAGTACGTGATAGGTCAAAACTTTTTTGTGTTTATGCACGCTGATGTGCTTTGAACGCTGCCCCCCCCTCTTTTCTCTTAGTAGTACTCTCTCTTTGCAGATAGTGAAGGGTAGTTAACGCAGGCCTTTGCCCCCGTTCTAATCCGTCGTGTCTGCTTCTCTCTCCATTTGATTGATTGTTATCCAAGCATTTACTGTTTGAGAATTGGTTCTCTTTGGTTCATTCTCTATTTACAAACAAGCACAGAGTCGCAATACTCTGTTTGGTCTTTGCAGATAGTGAAAAATCGTGTAAAAAAACAAAAGGAATCGAGCAAAATCAGTAGGCCACTAATGGGATCTCTTTTTGACCTAGCTAAAATAGAAACATTAAGAACAACCCTTCATGAGAAATACGAAACTAGTGAGATGAACTGAGCTCCACACGATGATGGCTGCAAGACAGCTCGGCTCCGCCACCCACCCCACCCAAAACAACGACAAACCCTATGCAAATATTATAAATATATACAACACACCAGCAAAGTAACAGGGTAAAACATTTTATTAAATAACTATTTACATAACTATTTTATACTTTTTGTTGCCCGATCCGGCTAGCTCAATCGATCGAGCATGAGACTCATGCACTCTGATCTCCTTGGCCTCAGTCAAGCATCAATACTAAAATTTTAATACATGAGTGTTCGTTCATGGTTTTGGTCCCTGAGTTGCTTCGATGTCACTGCCTTGCACAAATGGCATAAGTCCTGGATGTTGGGTGCCATACTTCAGAGTTCTGAGCAGCGCTTGTAACACTGTCTAAACCTTATTTGCACCTGCTGCAGCTTCACTATTCTCAAAGTAAGTGGGGCCGTTTGTGGACCTGACTGCATTTGAAAACAATGTGATATGGTACCTCCCTAAACCGCTTGACGGAGGCCCCCGAGGGGCGGTGTGATGGCACGGACTCGGAGAAGATGTTTGGCTCCGACCCCCTCCCCAAGTCTTATAGCACTGGTGTAGCCTGAGATCGCACCCGACATAAGCGGCCGGCTCCCGGGGTCAAGCTGTCTTTGACGTTTTGTAGCCTTTCGAATTCTATCCTTAGATGGCATTGTCTAATTCCCAAATAATCTGCAGTTGAATCTGTGGTGAAATATAATAAAAAATTGTATTAACCACTATTACCAAACAGTAAATCAATAACAGTAAGAACTAGATTCGACAATGCTATAAAAAAAAAGTATGCACAAGGATGCAGGGGGTATCACTTTGACACCCTCTGACACCCTCAAAACAGGCACAGGTGCCATGTAGCAAGCAAACCAGCCCTAAGGGCAGGTCTGCCTTTCACATGACATAGGTGTGCGAGCACACATGTGCATACACACCGGAATCGGTATTTTACCATGAAGTTTGATTTCATGCTAAAATACCGATTCGTTAAGGCCTTTGGGACTCAGAAGACTCCCCCCTACATAACAAATTAACAGAATCGGTAAAATTACTGTTTCGGTATTTTAACGAACAAATAATTTTTCCGATTCTGTAAATGTAGATTTACCTACACGTGGCCTTGGATTTAAGCCCCTACATACCGATTTGCCATTTAACGATCGGAAACGGCCGAAAACGGCCGTAACCGGTCGGTAAATGGCCTGAAACGACCATCTACATCTGGCCCTAAGTGTGCATGCATTTCATTTCAAACAAAGTTTTAAAACATTTTATGTAAAACAATAATACACCTAGGGCCAGATGTAGGTAAATCACATTTACCGATTTTGAAATACCGAATATTACCGAATTTTACCGATTCGGTATTTCAAAATCGGTAAATGGGATGTAAGTACCAACATCTGATTTATTACCGATTCCTTAAAAATTCGGTATTTACCGATTCGGTAAATACTGAATCGGTATTTCCTATTGAATCCTATGGGCCTTGAAGCCCATAGGATTCAATTCAAATACCGATTCAGTATTTACCGAATCGGTAAATACCGAATTTGTCAAGGGTGCAGGGGGTATCACTTTGACACCATCTAGCACCCCCAAAACGGGCATGTGTGCAATGTGGCACACAGACATGCCCTAAGGACACGTCTATCTGTCACATGGCATATGTGTACATGCACAGATGTGCATGTACACAGGAATCGGTATTTTACCATGGATTTGTATTCCATGGTAAAATACCGATTCTGAAAGCCATGTGCCAATGGAAAATTGGCTACCCACATTTCAATCTTGCATTTTCGGTAAAATTACCAAATCGGTAAAATTACCGATTCGGTAAAATTACCAAAAACGCAACATTTAAGGGCAAAGTAATTAATTTTACACATGGGGGCGTATTTACAAGGGCCTTACACTACAAGGAAAATGACTTCAAATGACCAGACACACATGGGGACGTATTTACAAGGCACATGAACCCGGGGGAAGTGACTTGAAATTGCTAAGCACACATAGGAGAGTATCTACAATGCCCGTGCAACACTTATGCATCATTTTTTACATGTACACCGTAACATTAACAACACAATTACATCATATATCTATTCCGCAAAAGCGACACATTGCAGGAGTCACATCATTTTACCATCAAAAACAATTTCACCAATACCTTAAGAAACATGGAAGTGGTGAAAAAAGCCAAGCTTGACGTTACGGCAGCCACGAGGTAGCTAGGCTCCGCCACCCCCCCACTGCTCCAAGCATGTCTGTCCCACCGCCCGCCACGCCCATTAACGGTAACATGAAATAGATACAAATCAGCAGATACCTACCCCCATTCCGGAAACTCCCGAAGTGCAACAGGACCACGGTTACGCCCATCCGGAAGATGAGGCCTCGACACGTGCAGGGCGGGGCCCGGCTAACCGCCATCAGCCGTGGGGTGGAAGGCCCAAAATGTACTGGTCTCCCGATTCCCTTCTTCTGCCGCCTTGCAGGCCACCGGGGGGATGTCTTGCCTCTGCCTCCGACCCCCCCCTCTTATCGCCTGGTCCGGACATCACGGATATCAATGCCAGGTGTCGGCGTGGGGTGGGCTGGGAGGGAGAGGCGGCGCGAACGAGCCTCTCCCACCCCCACAGGTGGGGGCCCCTCAGCTGCACCCCCAACGCTCCACTCACCCAACAAAAGGGTTTCTCCACTCTTGCGATGCAGCGGCGCTGCACTCACCCGACAAAAGGTCTCGTCCACTATTGCGAGGCAATGATGCTCCGCTCACCCAGCGGGGGTCTCGTTCACTGTTGCGGTGCAACGACGCTTCTAGTTTCCTGCGTCCAGAAACCTTCTCAACAACTTTGAAGATTCTATAAGAGCCACGGGGGCCCCCGACCCCCGATGGGGAATGACTGCCATGATCACCCACGGAACGACCACGACGTAGCCGCGGGATGTCGGCGCGCTCATGCCGGCGCCGGCCTCAGTATTGAAATCACCAAAATCCTGCAAGACTACCAACTTGATCAGTTCCGGTGGGACACCAGTATGACCCGGTAGGAGAAATTGATTCCTCCCACCCCACTTTCACTGATGGTTCATTTCACCAGTCCCCTCTGCTACCCTTCAACGAAAACTTTTGGACTGCCGAAAGAGGTCCCGGTCCAACCACGAGTTGGTGGAGACATTTTGACTATACTTAGACCTTCCTGACCTCACCCAAAATGGCGCCGGTACAAATGAAACTCTCAACTCCTTGTTGTGCCCTGATTGCTCAGCCTTGATATCATGAGATATGCAGTTTTTAGCACATGAATTGATATGGGATAAGACTGTTTACATGTTCGAACAATGAATTGATATTAAGTTCTAATGCATCATTGATTACTGTATTTATTATTGAAGGTTCGAATTGTCGACACTTTTGGTACTTGCTCACAATGAATTATCGATATGATTTTGTTGCACTTGTCGCACTTTTTACTATGAAATCAACGACCACTGACTCTCTGTTATGTTTTCCACAAATAAATACCCCCCCCCCCATTTACAGTTCCAGCCTGCTCCGTGGCCGGCCCACGGGGTTGTAAGCCCGTATTTGGGCACCAACATTTTTATTAAAGGTTTTTGAAAAAGCAAACGTAGTTGTAACGCGTAGATTGGTACGTTTCGAAGAAATGGCCACTGTTTCTGATTTTTTTTTTTTTTTTTAAAAAAGCAGGTGAAATGAAGCAGCTCAATTAGTTAAGGGTTAAAAAGTATAGTACGCAGAAACATTGAAAATATGAATGGTCCAGGTTTGTTGTGTGCTTTTCATTTTTCTACAGCATAAAGCAATCGATAAAGATCCTGGTATTTAGCCTCTACTTTATATGCTACCTGTATCAGGGAAGTTGTTTTAAATGCCCCTAAGCCACCCTGAATGAATGTCACCTGCCCCCCCCTAGTACGAACGAAAACGACCCCGTACCACTGTTGGTTATCTCTCTTCCTCAAAAATGACAAAAATTACTTTCTAGGACGTTTTGGACATTGATGATTTTCATAATCTCTATTTATTAAAGTAATACTCATCTCTCCGCATGAAATTAATTTTCCACATGCTACACAAGTCAATCTCATCTGCCTAAAGTTCTTTTACAGATTTGGGACCGTTTCCCTTGCCTCTGACTCACTTATTGCTAAGTCATTGGTGGATGTTTTTGCCGGTCGGGGATTATCCACCAAATCTCGAAGTTGTGCTTTAGAATAATTAAGAGGGTGCCACCTCTCCATGTGCCAATGCATGATATGATTACCATAGCTATATTTTTTTTCGGTCACTCTCGAGAGTTTTTTTTTGGCAGATGAGGCAGGTAACGAACCTGGCATTAACTTTCTTTTCATGAGAAGGAAAAGAAAAAAATTGCCAGATAAAATTCACTTTCACATGGGACGTTCTTGGCATTTCTTTCAGAAACTTTTACATCACTGTGTCATTTCTTTGTCTATCCTGCTTAAAGCAATGTCATGTAAATAGTTGTTTAAAAAGTTTTTTTTAACGTGTTTACTTTGTTGGAGCGTTGTATATATTTATAAGTTATTAAAGTGTTATAATCCTACAACTTTGTTGGAGTGCTATATATTTTTAATGTGACACATAATTGTGAAGACTTTGATGTACAAAAAGGCATCCCTGGTATCTTTCGCTTCAGGCTCGGACCCACACACCCTCACAGTGAGAATCCCCTCCCCAAGCACAATACAGGATGGTTATCAGATAGTAGGAACGCGTGTGGTGTGACGGATCTCATCGGGTGGGGGCCTTGATCTACTGTAACTCCTTTGAACAGGGGTGATTCTCTATAGCTGGAGCCATAAACTACATCTGCAGGGCTAAGTGATAGCCTGGGACCGGCCTGCACAATCAGACACAGAGGAAGAGGAGTGTCAGAGGGTGCGGTAGTGAATAGGGTGAAAGGGAGGTGTCGGGCGGGCACAGGGTGTGATTCTCAGGGAAGAGCAGCGCAGATGGGGGGAGGTTTATGGCCCATGCATGAGAGAGAGAGCGGGGGTGACCAGTGCGTGGGGGAGATGCTTGCGAGGGTGGGGAGCCATGCTGAGGATCGGCAGCGTGCAGAGAGTGGGTCTGGTCAAGGCATCTAAAATGGCTGCCGTGCTCAACAAAAGTGTGGCATTGCAAAAAAGGCAAGATGGCGCAGACAATGTTTATCAATAAGGATTAATTTATAACAATTATTTTTAACAAAATATTTACTCGCAGTGACAAAATGGGGGTCAACAGTTCCTGATTTCCATCGAATCGAACGTTAACAGACGTCACGCAGCAAAAAAAAAAAAACGCTCACGCACAGCTGCTGGAAGACATGTATCAACATATATGAGCCTCCTCAGCCACCCTCAGAAAACATAAGGGGTCAGGATACGTCTCCCGTACCCCCTTATACCTAGTAATTTAATTAAATCGAAACACAAAATGGCGAATTCACGTTTCGCTACCAGTTTGCGACCCGGTTCGCGAACCGAGAAGCGCTTCTACCGCGAAAAATCAAATTTTTATTATTTGCCCCACGGGACCCTTTAATAACCCCAACATCATTCCTAGGGGGTCAAGAAAGATCTACCTTGCCCCCTTTCATTAAATTCCCCCTTCGTTTTTCTCCTCCTCTTGTCTCTCGATCCTACCGAGAGACAAGATGGCGGCCGCACCGGACTGTTTAGAATGTTGACAGACACCGGAGAGCCAATCAGCTTCGCTACGCAAAGCTCCGTTACGCGAAAAGTACGCAATCTCGTGCGCTATCTGGGACACTGTCACAGATATATCTGTTTTTTTAAACGTTAATTTCTCAAAATCCACTGGAGCACATATATTGGGACCCAGCAAAGGCACATCGGGCTAACAGTCCCTATAATTTTGCCAAGTTTTGTGTAAATCCATTCAGCCGTTCGAGCTAAAAGTGAGGCCAAAGGCCCTATGGAAAAATGAATGGGAAAAACGCGTTTTGGGACCCCCCTTTTTTCTCGGCCCCCCCTTGACGGAACCCCCCCAAATTTTCAGGGGCTGCTCAGAAACAAAATGTGCCATTTTCCTGAAAATTTCAGCCGATTCCGTCCACAAACGCCAAAGTTATTAGACATAGAATTTTCAAAAGTTCCATAGAGAAAAAATCCTAACTATATATACCTACTGGCGACCGCCAGTAGGTAATATATTTATATATATATATATATATATATATATATATATATATATATATATATATATATATATATATATATATATATATATCGGTTCAGGTCCAAGTGACGCCAGTACCCACACGAGGTAGGGATTTCTGAAAGGCGTCTCTGGGTGACGCTATTAATGATCCACACACACTCTCCTTTGGAAAAAGACACAGAAACCCAGGAGGACACGGTAGGAAGCCTTCATTTAATCACACAATGGCGAATGCATTTCGGCAGCCCTCTGCCTTCTTCAGCGCCCAAAGCATCCTGTGGTCACACACGGTGGATAAGTCCCTCCTCTCAATCCCTTGCTGTTGCAAGCCCGCTCCACCCCTTGATGTTGAGTTCACACACCTGTGTGAAGTCCCGAAGGTAGGGCAAGACTTCATATCCCAGAATGCAGCGTGATGAAGTCTGGGAACTGCGGTGCCGGGGTGGGACACGGAATGTCAAAATGTCATAGCGGGGAAACAGGGAACAGCGTGCGCCCCACAGAACACTCAATTAGATCTTCCCATGTGGATGTGCAATTTGCAGAGTGCCTCCTCCGGTCCCCCAACACTACCTCAGCCACGATATCCAAAGAGTCTGTGCAACAGGGGCTGATCCACAATGTGCTCGGCCCGGCATGGGATTAATAATCCCAAAACTGCTTGCTTGCTCCCCGGTGTTCGTGGCGGGATACTGGCCATCCAACTAACGCTGGTAAAACAAGCACGGACTGCAACAGTTCAGGTCCCAGTGACGCCAGTGCCCAAACGAGGTAAGGATTTCTGAAAGGCGTCTCTGGGTGATGCTATTAATGATCCAGTTTACCAGCGTTAGTTGGATGGCCAGTATCCCGCCACGAACACCGGGGAGCAAGCAAGCAAGGGATTGAGAGGAGGGACTTATCCACCGCATGTGACCACAGGATGCTTTGGGCGCTGAAGAAGGCAGAGGGCTGCCGAAATGCATTCGCCATTGTGTGATTAAATGAAGGCTTCCTACCGTGTCCTCCTGGGTTTTTGTCTCTTTTTTCAAAGGAGAGTGTGTGGATCATATATATATATATATATATATATATTACCTACTGGCGGTCGCCAGTACGTAGTTATAGTTAGGATTTTTTTCAATGTTAAATCTCAAAATTCTATTTGGAATAACTTTGGCGCCGGTTGACGAATCTGCCTGAAAATTTCCTCAAAATGGCCTCGTCGAGCTCTGGTCCTTCCCTGGAAGTTTGGCGGGGGATGCGTCAAGCTGGGGCGAGATAAAAGGGGAGTCCCAAAATGCGTTTTCCCCATGTTAATTTCCATAGGGCGGTCGACCTCACTTTTAGCCCGAACGGCTGAATGAATTTACACCAAACTTGGCAAAATTGTAGGGACTGGTAGCCCGATGTGCCTTTGCTATGTCTCAAGATATGTGCTCCAGTGGATTTTGAGTAATTTAGGTTCAAAAAAATATATATATCTATGGCAGCGCCCCGGTACATGCACCGGGGCGCGTACCGGGCGCGACACGCGACTTGCGCGCGGAAAGCTGATTGGCTCTCTGGTGTCTGTCAACATTCTAAACAGTTCGGAGCGGCCGCCATCTTGTCTCTCGGTAAAATCGATACACAAGAGGTGGCAAAAATAAAGGGGGGAATTGACCATAAGGGGACAGGGTAGACCCCCCCTGACCACCTAGGTTTGATGTGGGGGCCTTAAAAGGGCCACCCGGGGCAATACATTTTTTTTTTTTGATTTGCGTGGGGGGAGCGCCCAGTACGCGCACCGGGGAGCGGACCGGGGAGCGTACCATGAGAAAAAAAGAATGACAGAGTTTTCAAAAAATGTAGCATTTTTTTATAAATTGGAGTTAGTTTTAAAAAGAACTGTTTTTTTGCTTCTTTTTTATTTTTTACATTTTTTTACTTTTTCTGAACGTTTTTAAATTTTTTGGGTATTTTTTTCAGAACAAAAACAAAACTAGGGAATGCAAAACTGCTCAACAGGAGCAAAAAAAAAGGGGAAAATTTAGGGCTGAGGGGCACAGCGGTGTTCCTCCCTCTTTCGAACAATCAGGTCAACGCTCTGCTCCCCATAACATAGCAGTTGGTCACACTGCTTACAACGAAAAGTAATATCAGCAAAAACAGGCTGAATATTTTGGGTCATCACTGCTGGTCTTCCTCTCACCGATGATGTGGTAGCTCCGGTGGAAGTGGAGGGGCAATCGGGTGGTGGATTGCGAGCCAGGGCCCTGGTGCTCTCCCGTGCAAAACTAATCGGGTGCTTCCTCTCAACATGCCTGAGTAATGTTGCATTGCCAAAACTATATTTTCGGGTGGGATTTCCACGTGAGAGAACAGTGTCACAAATTTTGCACATGACTTTTGCTGCATTGCATTTTTTCTCCCCCTCTGGAAAAGAGAAAAACTTCCAAATGAAGTGGTCCTTCATTTTTCTCTGTGGGGGGACCTCAGGCAGGAATCCATCTGACGAGTCTGAGGACTGTTCCTGGGAAGGGTTCTGGGAACCAGACATGGTTAAATTTGTTTTTTTGCAGGAACAGACAAGAGATGTTGTCTCAGCAAAAGCAAACAGGTTGTGAGGGAAATGGGTGGGGTGTTTCCCTACTTGTGCAAAAAAACTGTTATTAACCAATGAAAAGTGTTATTTTCAGGTCACATGACCCGACGCGCTTACGCTACGCGCCCGGGGCGTGCCCAGGGGCGCGTTGCGCGATTGTATTCGCTCGAGTGCTTCCGGGTGCGCTTACGCCGTGGCGTATCACGCGGACGCGGCTACGCGATACGTCACGATCATGAGATTGGCGCTTACGGGACGCTCCCCGGTGCGCGCCCCGGGGCGCTTCATAGAACTACGCTTTCCGGGGCGCTCACCGGGGCGCGCACTGGAGGCGCTCCAAGCCAAAAAAAAAATGGAAAAAAAAATATACAAAAAAAATTTGGGCTAAATTGTAGGGAATGGTAGCTTGATCTGCCTTTGCTATGTCTCAAGATATATGCACAAGTGGTTTTTATGAAAATTAACTTTGAAAAAAATATATATTGGCCTACATTGGGCTATATATATGTTAGAGCCCAAATGTAGCCCAATGTAGCCCAATGTAGCCCAAAGATGGCCTCCAGAGACAAAAAAAACCAAATGTAGCCCAAATATCAGCCAGATGTAGCCCAAATATAGCCCAATGACAGAATGTCCCAGAGTGTTCTAAAGAACAACTAGAGCGCTAACAGTCTTACATATAAACTGAGACTTATAGTTAGGAATTAGCATTTAAAAAACCTTTGAAATTCACTGAAAAAACCATAGGTTTCACACCAGTTATAGTTAGGAATTAGCATTTAAAAAACCTATTAAATTCACAGAAAAAAACAGAGGTTTCACGCCAGTTATAGTTAGCTGGAAATTTTACTGACATAAAACCATTGAAATTCCCACGCTATAGTTAGTTGGACTCACTATAACTTGCGCGTGTAATGCACTGCTGATGACATCACATATTACATCACTTATGACATGGTCAGTGACATCACTCATGACATCACTGATGATCAACATTATGATTTTTAACAAATGAGAAAAAGAAAAATATTTTCGACACTTTATAGTGTCACAACACTAACGCACTTTTTCAATATTTATTTATTGATCTTCGACTTAGCACTTTGTTAATTTTCACGCACCTTGATGAATGCAACACAATTAATACTATTCGAGTCAGAAGATTTAAGTCGCTCATTGTTTAGCAGACATTACTGAGACCTAGTATATTTAAACAGCACAATGAATCTGTACGTTGACTTTGTTACACCTTCAGTCAGTCCTTGAGGATCCCAGTAGTTCATGTTTTAAGACTAATTGAATTCAACCCTTCAGTTTCTATTTACGGATAATGATTACTATGTATGTAGATGCTATCATACATAGCGTATTTGTACAAATGATAACTAAGGCATGGTCCGTTGTTTATGACATCAAAGTAACTGGTTAGTTATATCTTTCAGTTTTTGCATAAAATGTATGGGTTCTTTGCTCTGAACAAGAACACAGGTATCTTATTTCCACAGATAGGAGTGTTATAATTTGTCAACGTCTTAATTTGCAGAAAGAACAAGAATTAATTGTGGCATAATGTATACTTTAAAATAAGATTGGCTAACATCTGAACAGCATCACTATAATTCGTCTATTTTAAGAGTTTATATGTGCTTTAAATTGATGTACAGTGTTAGTTGCATTATAGTAACATTACCTACCTAAGATGGTGCCCATGTTTGCAACCAAACAACGTTTCAAATGATCTAGGAGTCCATATATATGTGTATATATATATATATATATATATATATATATATATATATATATATATGTGTATCCAGCCTGTCTACACCGGTGCTTAGCTGCACAGGAAGGCACACAAACCAGGAATCAGCACGCTCAGGCGAGGTAAGGTATCCAAATATTTATTTCAATTCATCGTTAATGTATATAACCAGGTAGGTTGATGTCCATTGGTTGTGGCAGCTCGACATGGAAGAGGGACTAGCGTGTTCCACGGAGCATAGTCTTAATCCCATGTCAATGCATTATGGGAAATGTGGTTTGCGGATTTGGCGAATGTTCATACCAATGATATGCATCCTATTGCATATAGGCACCCTAACAGGGGCTCCCGCGTGTGCAGTGTTTCTTCATTGGAACAGGAGCGTTAATATATATATATATATATATATATATATATATATATATATATATATATATATATATATATATATATATATATATATATATATATATTTTCTATGTCAGTGATCTGCTTGGCGCGAATTTCAATCAACATGGTAGTATATATTGTGTTATTTCATTTCTGTCATTTGTCAGTGAGCAAGGGCACGGGCGTGCCCGAAACGCGTCTGATGACAGCTTTTAAACCACACGATGAATTGAAATAAATATTTGGATACCTTACCTCGCCTGAGCGTGCTGATTCCTGGTTTGTGTGCCTTTCTGTGCAGCTAAGCACCGGTGTAGACAGGCTGGATACACATATATATATATACATATATATACATATATATATATATATATATATATATATATATATATATATATATATATATATATATATATATATATATATACACACACATATATATATCAC